>NC_139220.1:45815077-46352577 GCF_055691185.1 Crinia signifera | reverse complement strand
GTATATATATATGCTGTAACTATCTACTGCAGCGGTTCTCAAACTGTGGGTCCTGACCAATGTTCCCTCTAATTTTATGAAAGGCAGTGTGCGGCTAAAGATTTTGGCTGTGCAACTTTGGAATGAAATTTACATTTTTGTGCGTCACTTATATATAACTGGAAAATGACATTCAGCATTTGCGTTAACTTTACTTCAAAATGATATTAAACATTTAAACATTCAAAACACTGCACACAATGTAGTTAATGGGTGAAACACACATTAATAGAGTCCACAACTGCAAAAAGGGACCACTGCTGCTTTGTGCGCTCAGTTGTAATGTCTGTGCGCATGCTCGTCGAGGTGTGTGCGCGCGCACATGCGCACAGCTTAGAGGGAACACTGGTACTGACCCCAAAGCGGGTCCCGACCTTCTCAGCATGGGGTCGCAACTCCATGTTGCTGACCATCAGGCTGATGACTTTTCAAATCTCAGTCAGTGACTCAAGGAGTCTGAAAATTCTGTTATTTTAGACTCCTCCCATCATTTTGTGCTCCCACAATGCTGCCATGTATGTGCTGTCTGCTGACGTGTGTGGATCGTTTTATCGACCACACTTAGGTCGACACCATTGGGACAACAGTGGGGAAGGTCGACAGGTGTCTAGGTCGACATAGGTGAAGGTCAACAGGTGTCTAGGTCGACATCGGACAAGGTCGACATGGGTTTAGGCCGACATAGTGTTAGGTCGACATGGGTTATGTCGACAGGCCGACGTAGTTTTTTACAGTTTTTTTACCTGAATGTTGACACAGTCGACATGGACACACTTGGAAGGCAACTGCAGCCCCTCGCTTCGCTCGCAATACTTCGGGCGCGGTGCCTTGCTGCGCTCGGCACACTATTTTATTCTCCCACCGCGCCATAGTGGATGGTAGGTCATGAAAAAACCGCCTGTCGGCACATGTCGGCTTTAAAAACCGTAAAAAAAAAACATGTTGACCTTCCGACCTGTCGACATAACCCATGCCGTCCTAAACACATGTCGACCTTGTCCTATGTCGACCTAGAACCTGTCGACCTTCGCCTATGTCGACCTAGACACCGGTCGACCTTCCCCCCCTGTGAATCCAACAGTGTCGACCGAATGGCCGTTGACCGAAGTGTGGTCGATAATTCGACCTTATCCCCTGCTGACTACACATGTGATGTGATGACCTTCTGCAGTAACTTGCTGGGGTCCTGTCATTATTTTCATTGTCTAATGGGGTCCCAGAGCAAAATAGTTTGAGGACCCCTGATCTACTGTATATGCTGTATCTATCTATCTTATGTTGTATCTATCTTTATCTATTTATCTATCTATGTATCTATCTATCTATGTATCTATCTATGTATCTATCTATCTATATATGTATCTATCTATGTATCTATCTATCTATCTATGTATCTATCTATCTATCTATCTATCTTATGTTGTATCTATCTTTATCTATTTATCTATCTATGTATCTATCTATGTATCTATCTATGTATCTATCTATCTATCTATCTTATGTTGTATCTATCTTTATCTATTTATTTATCTATCTATCTATCTATCTATCTATCTATCTATCTATCTTATGTTGTATCTATCTTTATCTATTTATCTATCTATTTATCTATCTATGTATCTATCTATGTATCTATCTATCTATCTTGAGTTGTATCTACACCAATCTATCTATCTATGTATATATATATATATATATATATATATATATAATCTCTCTCTCTCTCTCTATATATATATATATATACACACAATATGTGTGTGTGTGTGTGTGTGTGAAATAAATATAATGTGTATGCAGATAAGAAGAAATAGATGTAAATGTACCTGATGTTTCACCTCCATGTGCGGTGTCTGTAACTAAATAGGCCACAAATAGGAGGAGGAAAGTAATTATTATTATTATTATTATAATTTTATTTATAAGGCACCACAAGTGTTTCGCAGCGCCGTACAAAGGAACAATACAGGGAAACAAAACATGGCATAACATTGAATAAATAACAAAAATAGAGTACAAATAAAGAGCGCCACAGATCAATACACATTACAGCTTGGATATAAGTAGTGAGGACTCAATCAACATACAACTAGAGGCTTGAGGCCAATGATGGAGAGGAGTATGCAGACGAAGATGGTCACTGAGTGTTGGAGTATAGGAGAGCTGTGAGTGAAATGTGAAGAGAAGTGGGCTTTGACAACAGGAGGGAAGAGGGCCCTGCTCGGAGGAGCTTACAATCTAGTAGGAAGGGGAGACAGACAGATTACAAGAGGTGCAAGCGAGGGGGTGGTGGTTAGATAGCAGGATGTAAACAGGAAACAGGCAAGGGGTCGGAGAACCAGCTGGTTTATGCAGTGGGTACGCTTTGATGAATAGGTGAGTTTTCAGTGCCCGTTTGAAGCTTTGCAAGGTCGGGGAGAGTCTAATGGAGCGAGGGAGTGCGTTCCACTGAAGGGGTGCAGCATGGGCAAAGTCCTGTACTCTAGCATGGGAAGCAGTGATCAGGGTGGAGGAGAGACGACAGTCGTCAGCTGACCATAGAGGGCGGGAGGGTGTATGAATGGAGATGAGGTTAGAGATATATGGAGCAATGGAATTAGAGATGGCCCTGTATGTGAGTGTGAGGTGTTTGAAGAGGATTCTGTAGGGGAATGGAAGCCAGTGCAGATTTTGTTGAAGGGGAGTAGCAGAATTAGAGCGGCGGGAGAAGAAGATAAGCCTGGCTGCAGCATTGAGGACAGATTGGAGAGGAGCTAGTTGGGATTGAGCAAGGCCGGTGAGAAGAGCATTACAGTAGTCAAGCCGTGAGATGACCAATGAGTGGATGATCAGCTTAGTTGCACTCTGTGAGAGAAAGGGCCTGATGCGAGCAATGTTGCGTAACTGGAACCGGCAAGAATGGGCCAGCGTTTGGATGTGGGGTGCAAAGGAGAGGGAGGAGTCAAGAGTGACACCCAGGCAGCGGAGTTGGGGAACAGGGGAGATGGTGGTGTTGTTAACAGTGATAGAGATATTAGTAGGGGGCATAGCTCTGGGTGGGGGAAAGATAATAAGTTCGGTTTTGTCCATATTCAGCTTCAGAAATCGCTCAGACATCCAGGTAGAGATGGCAGCGAGGCAGTTGAAAACTTGAGAGAAAACAGTGGGGGACAGATCAGGAGAGGAGAGGTAGATTTGGGTGTCATCTGCATAGAGGTGATATTGGAAGCCAAAGGAGTTAATGAGTGCACCCAGAGAGGAGGTGTACAGAGAGAACAGAATGGGGCCAAGGACGGAACCCTGAGGGACCCCGACAGGAAGGATAGAAGGTGGTGAGGTAGAGCCAGAGGCAGAGACTGAGAAGGAACGGTTGAAGAGGTAAGAGGAAAACCAGTTGAAGACTGTGCCAGAGAGGCCAATGTTTTGGAGTGTGTGGAGGAGGAGAGGGTGATCCACAGTGTCAAAGGCAGCAGATAGGTCCAAAAGGATAAGCAGGGAGAAGTGACCCTTGGATTTGGCTGACAGCAGGTCATTGGTGACTTTCACTAGGGCAGTCTCAGTGGAATGAAGTGGGCGAAAGCCAGATTGAAGGGGATCTAGGATGGAGTGGTCAGACAGGTAGCTGGTGAGACGCCTGTAAACCAGCCGTTCTAGTATTTTAGAGGCAAATGGGAGAAGAGAGATAGGGCGGTAGCTTGTGGGAGATAAAGGGTCCAGGTTAGGTTTTTTAAGAATAGGCAAGACCAGAGCGTGTTTGAAGGGTGAGGGAAAGATGCCAGTAGAAAGAGATAGGTTAAAGAGGTGAGCAAGGTGGGAGCAGCCAGTGGGGGAGAGGGAACTGAGGAGACGGGAGGGGAGATGGTCCAAGGGACAGGTAGAGGGGGGAGAGGATGAGATGAGGGAGTGGACTTCCTCAGCTGTAGTAGGGCAGAAAGATGACAGAGTGGGGTAGTTGGTAGGGGAGGATGATTGGGGTGGGTGGGCAGCAGAGGGGGTATGGAAGGAGATATCATGTCGGATTACCTCAATTTTAGAGAGGAAGAAGGAGGCAAAGTCAGTGGCAGTGAGGGATGAAGGGAGGAGGGGTGGTGCAGGGCGAAGTAGAGTGTTGAAAGTTTCAAAGAGACGTCGGGGATTGGAGGAATGGGAAGAGATGAGAGATTTGAAGAAAGATTGTTTGGTATAGGAGAGAGCAGCGCTGTAGGAGGAGAGAATAAACTTGAAATGGAGGAAGTCTTCCAGAGAGTGAGATTTCCTCCAGAGGCGTTCAGCAGAGCGTGCACATTTTTGCAAGAATCGAGTTATTTTGTTGTGCCAGGGTTGTGGTTTATAGCGTCGAAGGGGAACAGTGTGGAGGGGGGCTACAGAGTCGAGAGCAGAGGTGAGAGAAGAGTAATAGAAAGAGGCAGCCTGGTTGGGGCAAGTCATGGTTGAGAGAGGAGAGAGGAAAGTCTCCAGGGAAGTAATGCGCTCCATCCTCTATCGCCTTAGTGTACAGAAATGAGGCATTCTCTGTTTGGTGTCTATTATGACATCACTCCACTATGATGTCACTTATGCTACAATGTGATGTAGGACAGGCATGTCCAAACTGTGGCCCTCCAGCTGTTGTGAAACTACACATCCCAGTATGCCTTGCAATCATTTAAGCATTCCTAATAGCAAAACTGTGGCAAGGCATGATGGGACTTGTAGTTTCACAACATCTGGAGGGCCATAGTTTGGACATTCCTGATGTAGGAGGAAGTAAGCATGAATGGTGCTACATCATAAATGTGTATGTGTGTGTGTGCATCGATGGATAGATACAGTATATATATATATATATATATAGGATTCGAAAGAACTGGCACTCCTGGTCTTGGGTGTAAGCCGAAGTAGCTTGCCCTGGTGCCTGCAATAAGGAACCTTGCAGTCCCAATAGTATACAATCGAATAAAGGGCACACAGGGTCTTCAGATAGGTGAAAGCAGGTGGACTGGTTTATTACACAGTCATGGAAATGTCAACGTTTCGGGGTCGCCCCCGTCGTCAGGACAAGTAAAGGTGAATGAACAAGGTGCAGAAATTACAGACATATATAGGCTTGGACACATACTTACCCCCTCCTGCAGGGAGCACTCGCAGCGCGACCACCAGGCTTGGTTTCCGGGTGCGATCGCACACTGGTGACGTCATCGCTGCTTACAGCGCCGTCTGGCAGGCGCATCACTTCGGCTCCGTCCTGGGGTCACGTGAGGCTGACTGCTGGGGAGGCAAACAAACAGTTAGTGCTATGGCAACGGTGACGTGAATACAAACACATGGGAGGGCTATTGCCAACAATGTAAAAAATGCGAACGCATCCATAATACAGCATACATTTACGAGGATGCTAAGAACAACAGTGTGAGCAAAAAACAAAATAACAAGTGGTGCGAAATACATTGGATGAGGTGGGCTAATGTATAAGAGAAATGGGAGGGGAGATTTAAAAACCCTGTACTTCTAGGGGTTGCGGGGGTTCCGCAAAGTGTCATGTTATGACAAAGATGCTAATATAAGCAGCACTAAGCGAGATTGTGCCACACATGTGACAGGTACATCAGGAGACTGCGCTGAGGGGCATGAAAGTAGGAGGCCGTCATGTCAGCACGCAGCAGAAGTCGACCGTGTGTCGATTGGTCATGCAGTTACCTGCATAGCTGTGTCAGGCTGAACCACGGGTGAAACGGAGTGTAGCATGGACCTTATAGGAAGGCATGAAGACCCAGGCTGTCATTTAACCCTTTTGGGGCCAGTGTGTCCAACCTGAATATCCACTGACATTCAAGTTGGAGTAGTTTCTTGGACCGGTCTCCTCCCCGGATGGAAGGTGGGACATGGTCAATGATTTTATAACGCAGCCTCGCCAGGCTGTGTTTGGCCATGGCAAAGTGCCTGGCCACTGGTTGTTGGCTTTTGCCAGACACCAAAGCAGCTCTGATGGCACTGCGGTGTTGTGCCATGCGGACCTTGAATTCACAATCAGTCTTGCCGACATAATTGAGTCCACATGGACATTGGATAATGTACACAACGAACTCTGTAGAACATGTTAGGGGCCATTTGATTTTAAATTTTTTGCCAGTGTACGGGTGAGCCACATCTTTGCTGGCTATCAAGTAGCCGCAAGTGGTGCAACCCAAACATTTAAAACAACCAACCCTGTTATTGCGGCTGGGACGTGCCTGGGTGCTGAAGTTGGTAATTTCTGTTTTAACTAACAGGTCTTTAAGGTTGGGGCCACGGGTGTAGCTAGGCATCAGTTTGGTGTCCTTAAAGATGGGTAGATCGGGGTCAGTGCGTACGATGTCCCACCACTTTTTAGCTTTGTGGGTGGTGTTTTGGCTGGTGGTACAGAATTCATTGACCCAGGGAATACTGGGTTGTTTTTGGCTAACTGTTTTTTTGGAAATCAGGTCTTTGCGATTTTGCGCCATGGCTTTAGCTTTGGATTGGAGAAGTTCATTGAGGGGGTACCCACGTTGGAGGAATTTGTCAATCATGATGTCAATTTGGGCAGATGCCTCTGCATCCAGGTCAGCAATCCTGCGGGCTCTTAAAAATTGGGAATAAGGGAGGCTTTTGACAGTGTTGCGGGGATGATAGCTATCATGCCTCAGCACTGTGTTGCGGTCCGTCGGTTTGACATATAGCGTAGTATGCAGTGTGTCATTGCTGATTGAAATGGCCAAGTCCAAGAACGGGATCGAAGTGGTACTGGTGGACAGCGTTAATTTAATGGGATGATGGGAATTGTTCTGCTCAGCTACAAACTCCTCCAGTGGGCTAGCAGGACCTTGCCATAAGATGAAGAGATCATCTATATAGCGTTTGTATGTGTTAATTTGGGTGTTAATTGCTGGATTGTTAAGGAGCTGGTTCTTCTCCCACTGCCACATGTAGGCATTAGCCAGGGATGGAGCTACCGGGGATCCCATGGCACACCCCGTTTTTTGTAAATAATAGCCTCCGTCGAAGTAAAAGTAATTATGGGCTAGGGTGTAGCTCAATAAATCGCTGAAAAAATTAATCGTGGGGCCTTGGTACAAGGGGTGATCGTGAATGAGACTGGCTACTGCCTGTACCCCATCTAAGTGAGGGATACAGGTGTACAGGCTGGTTACATCGAGAGTAGCTAGCGTAATATTCTCCAAGTGGGAACTCTGGTTGGCAAAGAGCTGTAACAGTGAGGTGGAGTCTCGCAGGTAAGTGGGCAAAGATTGGATACAGGGTTGGAGATAGGTATCCAAGTACACCGCTATGGGTTCGCACAGCGACCCCCTGGCAGAGATAATGGGTCTGCCCGGGGGGTGCTGTGCGTCCTTGTGAATTTTAGGTATGGTGTAGAAGATCGGCGTAACCGGGTACGCTGTCTGTAATTTTTTGCTCACAGTCTCGGTGATAATGCCATCTTTAACAGCTATAGACAACATAGAGTCCAGAGTACGTTTGAATTTGAATATTCATGACGTTCAGATTGTGGAGACTGTGGAGCCCAGGCGAAAGTGACCACTGCGGCAGTGGTAATGAGTAGGTATCCTATCTACTCATTTCCACTCTTTTCTCCACTAACAGGGGGGACAAATTGAGTTGCTACCTAAACTTTTCTAAATAGCGCATTGAAAGGGTATCCCATTGTTCTATATATATATATATATATATATATATATATATATATATATATGAGAAGAAAATAAAGTTTCAAAGGGCACTAAGAATCAAGTCAATACAGTCAAAACAAATATTTAATACATAAAACTGTTATAAAATCACACAAAAATCGCCACTTGGGCAAAACAGAAGTATAAAGGGCGCCGTGATCGGGGGGCGCCTCCAAGACACAAAATCAAGTATGTCTATGAGGATCCTTGTTGTTGTACTTAATGCAGGTGGCTGCTTTGGAGCTTCTAAGACCTCACCTCCATACTTTCCCTTGATGCATACTTTCCTACTTTTCTGCCCCCTCCTCCTTGTACTCTGTTGTGGGTGGCAAAAGGAGCCCTGAGTTCAAGTCACATTATTGCATTACAGATGATATATAATCAGGCTTTCCTCCCCGCTGATTCAATTACTGGAATTCATGGGTCGCGGAGAGGGGGTTGTGCTAAAATGATGCAAGTAGCTGCATTTTGTACCATTTAAGCTCTGCCCTCTCTTCACGGGCCCATGAATCATGTAGTTTTTGGAGGGGTATGGTAGGGCCTATTGATGTCATCCTTGTCCCATGTACACATCCCAGCATGCCTTGCTTCAGTTTTAGCATGGTCAAATAGCAAAACTAAGGCAAAGTATGCTGGTATGTGTAGTTCATGAAAAGCTGGAGGGCCGCTTATTGCCCTTCTAGACCATACATGCCTACCCTTCGGGAATGGTCGGGAGGCTCCCGCAAATCTAGTCCCCCTCCTGGCCCCCCGGGAGGGTGGCTAAGTCTCCGGCATCGTCCCTGCAGTACCCGCACCCCCGCACCCCCCTTCCTGCAGCATTAAAGTCCGAATATCGTCATTTTGCATAATTTTAGCCCCTTCCCCAAACCGCAGTCCCACAAATTGCCACTTTTGACTGTCGTGGGGGCAGCACTTGGTGACATTAGCCTTGTCCCGCTCCCCTGACTCATAGTATGTGGTCTTCTCTCTGGGGAGGAGTGACAAAATGTAGGCAAGTAGGGTCTAACCCTAGACTGACATTTATCTTCCAACGGTAGATAATGAATTCGATGGTGAGTGACCACTGAAAGATTTTTCACCCATGCGGACACATGTGAGGGGATGTGTTAGCGTTTGGCTGGTCGGCGAACATATGCAGCCTAGCGAACGGGTCTGAATCAGAGCCTAAGATGGGAGTTCTCTTGAAGATGGAATATTGCTCATAGCAACCAATCCGGTTATAATTATGTTTGTATTTAGCAACTTCTAGAAGATAGTAGATATAATCTAATTGGTTGCTATGGGCAACATCCCATCTTCAATAGAAATCCCAACGGTTGAAATATTTTTCTAACAATGTGATCCTGCATCTACATCAAAAGAGAGCTTCAGAATTCCCAAAGCCTTGTGTCGCACCTTATTGTCTATCATTGCAGTGTTGGACGCAGGGTTGCCTACCCTCCCGGAATGGCCGGAAGGGTCCCGGAAATCGCGTCCCCCTCCCAGCCCCCCCGGAAAGGGGGGCAACCCTCCCGCATTTCCCTCCATCGCCCGCAAACCCTCACAGGTTTGGGGGTCCACAGGTGAAATGACGCGATTGTGGCATTTTAGTCCTGCCCCCCTCAGTGCAATGCCTGAAATACTGGCATTGCACTGCAGGGGGCGGGGCTAAAATGATGTGTTCGCTCTAGACATGCCCCCAATAGGGCATCCCGTCTGTGGCTCCGCCCCCGAACCGGCTTCCCCCCCCCCTGCTTCAGTGATCTGCCTTGGACGGGATCTAATTATCTATTGTGATGTCTGCTTTCTTTCTCTTCCTCCAGTGATGGAAGTCTCGAGTCGCTGCTATAATCCACCATTGCGAATACCCAACAGTTGATAAACATTCCCCTATGTGCCCCCGTGTCTGTTTCCTGACCTCAGAGACAGCTTACACACCCTCAGTCCAATCCTTTGCACAAGAATGTAATTCCGGCTCTGCAGCTGCCATGTGCACAGACATGTCACAACTTGTTGATCCTATATTACTGCCCGCAAATAAAGGATCCAAATAAAGTATAAATTCTTGAATTTCAATTGCTCTAAGATTTGTAGTAACACATTCCACAGACTGATTGTATTTTTTTAAAACCCGTGTGGGAGGGATAAGGCCATCCAAAACTCACATTTAGCCACAGAATACTTTGGCTCACTACTAGGTGTAGGGCAGATTAGAGAGTAATCATCTATTCCAGGCCTGGCCAACCTGTGGCTCTCAAGATGTTGTGAAACTACAAATCCCAGCATGCCTTGCCACAGTTTTAACACTACCTTATAGCAAAACTGTGGCAAGGCATGATAGGATTTGTAGTTTCACAACATCTGAAGAGCATCTTGCAGGAGGCTCCTTTTAAGCCAGAAATCTACTGCTGTCCTGCATTGTACTTCAAATCTCCTGGATTCTCTAGATTCTGCCAGGGGTGCCATTATGTAGTTTCTTTACAAGGACAGCGATTTCCTATTGATTAATTAATTAGAGTATCTGGTGTCCATACTAATTTGGCTAATGCTATAATGGTATGGAAAACAGCACATTTAATAAATATAGATAGTGCTTACAAGATGCAGACAGTCCAGTGTTCACAATAAAGTCACATTTAATGCACAAAAACATACTTATATGTCATGGGATGAATTCACATATGGTCAAATTGCATTTTGAATGTATTGCATAAGCATCATTTTAACCATGTATATTGTGCTGAGTGACGGCAGAAGGGCTACATGGGGCGTTGGGTGGTGAACGGTGATGCAGCATTAGTTGGGCGCAGTCCGGACAGCACAGTCCTGTCTGTCCGGAACATTTTTGGGTCAGTTTATGACGGCTGCGTAATGTCACACACAGCCGCTGTAAGCCAAAGCATGGTTAGAGATAAAAACCCTGCAAAACTGCAACTGACACCATGGGGTAAATTGACTAAGATTGGAGTTCTATTGAAGATGGCCATAGCAACCAATAACATTCTATCTAGTATCTTCTAGAAGGTGCTAAATAAATAATAAGAACAATCTGATTGGTTGTTATGGCCATCTTCAATAGAACTTCCATCTTATACCGTGTTCTCACTGCGAGTGAGAAATACACGGCTTTTACCCGGCATTAAAATACCGGGGAATGCAGGGACGGACCCCCATTCTCACTGCAAGGCAAGTTCCCGGTTGAGGAAGTTCTACCCGGTAATTTGCCTTTAATAATAAAATAATTTTCTAAATTGAGATATAACCAGGAGTTCTGTAGCAAATGGGTAGCCATGGCCCATGCTGAGCAAATGTAGTTCTGATCTAATCATACTTATACAATAGAGAAATCTGCATTGGAGCTGTCCATTATTACAAAAATAAAATCTCTATAATGCAATACATCTGGTGAACCTCAAAACCGTCCGCTCTACTGAATGGACTGAAAGCACACATAGAAGTATATAAATGAGAGCTTATCAAATTTAACAGAGATAACATTCCACAGTGAACACCCATTATCAAGGTACGATTACAGTTGGACCATTAACACTTCAAGGAATCCACAATATGCAGCCAAGAGTAGAAGTTTTAGTTTTAACCCATTGGACACCGAGACCTCCAGTGGAAGCAATAAGAGACACATGTATGAACTAAAGGCCTATACACACTGGGCAATTTTGAGCTGAAAGCAGCTCACTTTTACCGTTTAAGCTGTTTTCAGCTCAAAAGCAGCTCAAACAGTCAGCAGGCTGATGTCGCAGCTGGGTGAAACTTTTTATATACAGTAAGTTCCCCTGGCCAAAGCATTAACACCTGACTGGTCAGCTTGGGCTAGGACCCTGGGGGAGTGGGGACCACCCCAATAAAGGGCCACATCTTCCAGGGCACCCCTTGCTGGACTGAAGCCTGGGGCTGTCTCCGGTGCCTCTGGGCGGTGGGCACAAGGCTGATAGCCAATACGGTGTTTAAAAAAAAGAAAGAAAAATGATTAATAAACTATTGGATTAAACCGTGGAACTACAAGTCCCAGTAAGCCTCCCCCGCATGCGGTGACTTGGAGAACCACAAGTCCCAGCATGCGGGTATTAAAGGGCCAGCTGCTACATGTATTTCTACAACTTAACCAATAGTCAAATAACTCACACTGACACAAAGAAAAATAAAACTTTAATACATACTTACCTATAGGTTCCAACGTAGGCCAGTCCTCTTCTCCAGTAGCAATCCATAGGTGTACCTACGGAAATATATTATACTCACCATCCAATCTGGCGTAGATCGCATCCTCTTTGGTCCATGTAGGCATCCAGGGATTAAAAAACAAACCGACAGCCCGATTTCATAACAAACTGGAGGAGTCACAAGTGTGTTAACACTTGTGGCTCCTCCACCGAGCTGGGGGATTTGCCGTTGACATCAGACACCAGGTCCTCCCTCAGCCAATCTGCAGCGAGAAGATGTTTTTTTACTACTATGTGAAAAAGTGTTTTCAAACCTTTATTGCATTATTTTAGTATCACCTGAATGCATACCTCCCAAATGTGTTCCATGGGAGACCCTCATTTAAGTTATTTTGGGGGTGGACCCAGTGCTCCCCGAGCAGCTGAGCAGTCCAGGGCTCCCCTTACTGCACTCCGTGATCATTAGCTGTTTGCACAGACTACCCCATCTCCCCCCCTCCCCCATCCTACACATGCCCAAACCCTCGGATTCTATGGACAGCATTTACTGAAACCTGAGGGCAGTATTCAATGCTCCCGATTCACTATTTTTATTCGGCGAATCGGGCTGTTTTCACTCCTTGCTGTGAATCTTTTTCACTGAAAATCTGATTCACCCTATTCAATGTTCACCGAAAGTAAACAGTGAATGCCGGCCAGTTCTCTGTTTCATGCTCGCTGCAATTCGCTGGTGTATTTCAATATGGTTTTCACTGGGATTCGCCAAGAGTGTATTCAATGCTAGGATGGAGAACTGCTTTCAGCATGATTTTCACCATGATTCACCATTTTGCATTCAACATCTTTTTAAGCTGAACTGGAAAGTGATCTTTTAAAATAAAGTGTTTTTTTTTTTTGGGGTGTAAAAAAAATCAGAAATTTTATTCTGAGAAGGGGCATGCTATTTTTATTCATGTGTTTGCAGCACTATTTATTTTATTTATTTTTGTACACATTCGCCAGCAAGGGGCCGGGAACCGCTCATTAAATATTCACTTCACACTGGTCCCTCTCATTACATATCCACAAGGGGGACCAGTGAAGCGCGGGGGAGGGGCCTGTGTCCCCGGGAGCCCTCTTTCTCCCCCACACATTCTGGGGCGGACAGGAGGCTTCCACCTCCCTGCCTGCCGCTGTCCCCCGGCAGGGGTTAAAAATTGCCATTAGGGGCAGCGAGCCCCTGAGGCGTTAAATAGGATGACAGGGAGTGCTGGCAGCGAATGCTGCAGCCCTCCGGAATCCTGCGAATGTGCAGCGAATCCTAAACAAAAATTACATTGAATACCTGCCAGAGAAGCAGTATTGAGCTGCGGGACAAGGTAGGGAGTGACTTCCTACAGGAAGCCAGCTCTCTGCCTATTGCAGACCATACTGGCCGTTCCCAGAGGGAGGGAACACCTACCATTGGTACTGCCTGTGCTGCTAGTGACTGGTAGGTAGGATTTTTTATTAATTAGTCACAGTCACACATTTAATTACAGTTAGGGATGGCCATCGGTGCAGATGCCATCGATGGCAATTCTGCACCCAGCCATCGATAGTGGCAAACTATTTGATGGATAACCATCGATAGTTTTAGCTATCGATGGTCATCCATTATATTTGACTGAATGGCCCGTGGGCCATTCAGAACATGGGGGTGGGACTTCCGGGTGTTGGGGGGCGGAGCTATTCTCCGTGTCCCGGGACCTTGAAAGAAAAAAAAAGAAAACATTGCTTCTCCTTTGCCATCGATGTAGGGAAACCATCTGGTACTCCCACATCGATGGCAAAAGTATTTGGCATTGGCCACAAACCATCAATGATTTCAAATCATCGATGGTCAATAGCCATCCCTAATTACAGTTCATAAAATGGTAATCAATAAGGAAACATATGCAAGAACGAATAATGTATTTGTGTGTCAGAGGCTGGCCTGGATGTGTTACAAGAATTTAAGTCTCATATATATAAAAAGTTTCAGAAGAAAACCATAATACAGATTTTTCAGCCATTTGTTCCTTTATGCTTATGGGGGCAGTTTTAGTTTACTACACCAGGGCCGTAGGGTGGCAAGAGCAGAGTGATGACATCCCAGTGGAACCGTCAGCCCTAACATATAAATAAAGGTTTCACAGCAGATTTATTTTTCTATTTTAAGCTTTCGCTTCCCCTTGTCTTTGATGTGTAACCAGAAACACAGTGCACTATCCAAACAGTGTGTGATTTACAGCATACAATACTGTGCAGCAAAAAGCAACCAGCACTACATTGTGCCCTATTAGGGCCAGATGTATTAAGCTTTAAAAAGTGATAAAGTGGAGAGTGATAAACAACCAGCCAATCAGCTCCTACCTGTCATTTTTCAAACCCAGCCTGTAACATGGCAGATAGTAGCTGATTGGCTGGATGTTTATCACTCTCCATTTTATCACTTTTTGAAGCTTGATCCATCTGTCCCTTAGACATTAGTGACCATAATGTGGAGCAGTATGTAATATTATTCTTATTATTTTATTATCCTTTATATAGTGCCACAAGGTTTCTGCAGTGCCCAATTACAGAGTACATAAACACATAGTCTAAGCAAGAGCACAGTAACTTATGGGGCCTACACACACAGAGATTTACTGAGCATTCTGAGCGATGCTAGATCAGACGGCGGCCTCTCTGATGCTTGGTATGCTGTGATGTTAGCAGCTTACTGAGCAAACCAGAATCCGGCCCTACATCACTACACCATATTCCCCTATACGTAACTACATCCCCTCTATGTGCTGCATTACACTTCATTAACCCTATACGCAAATTATATCACTACACTACATCTCACTACACAATGTGCTAGATCACTTCACTTCATTCCCCCATGCTCTGCACTATATTACTTCACTATATTCCCCTATACTCTGTACTACATCACTATACTAAATTCCCCTTAAAACTTAACCACAGCCCCTATACACTACACTACACTACATCCCCACTATACTGCACTACCTCACCACACTTCGGGCCTTATTCTGGTTGGAGCGGCCGGGCCGTACGCGTACGTCCCGGGGTTTTTCATGATCTGCGCATGTGCAGATACGCTAATGCGCCGGCGCGAACACTCCACAACGCTTACGGCCGGGCTCTCAACGTGCGAAAAAACCTGTACGCGAGCGTACGGGTAATGGGGCGGCATAGGGGCGTGTTGATGGGAGCGGCCGAAATAATGAGGGAAAATGGGCGTAAATATGGGCGTACACGGGGGTGTGCACCAAAAATGAGCGGTGCTACTACCGCACGATCGACTAAGGCACCGTTCATTTCGGACACCAAAGAGGCGGCCGCCAACCGCCAGCTCAAACCACCCCTACAGATACCGCATGCCAGCGTGCGCCTGAGTTGGCTAATTTACGCTGATTACTACTCAAACACATACACCTGAATGTAATAAGCAATGCTGCAGTCTATTAAGTCCAAAGCATGATTTCACTACCTGCAAGCCACACACACAGCACGCAAACACATTGGAAGCTTATGTTTTTATACTTCTCCACATTTAAAGGTTTGTTTAATTTAAGGTAAGAATCTTTTTATACGCTAAGGTAGGTATTTGCTAAACAGACACATCCACTACGTGCTTTCATAGACTTTACGCAGTAGCACACTCAATCTACACAAGTCGACATGTGTCAACGTGTTCACTCTAATACTAACATAGGTTTTGTATTTAGGATACAATAACATAAACCACATCTAACACCTACAAAGGATGTTTCAGCAATGTTTTAAGCCCATGACCACTATTTTCCACACAATCTTTGTATAGTACCCAAAATAATGACCTGTACCACTATCTCATCTGCTATGATTTGGATTTGACTACACTCTGGATGTAAGATGCCACCAATCACATTATTGCACTCTCATTTCTCTAACAAAGGATTCCTACATCTGCTTATGACACTGTCAAATCATATATATTTAAAAAGTTAGGCATGTTTGTTCACAAGCTAATTTATCATGTTTGGCCCATTCACACATCTTTTTTTAGGGAGGACACATATGCATTCCTACACAAATTTACCTTTTCACCCTTGTTTGTCTGCCTCACCCACTCCATGAGGAAAGCATTGTTCTGGACCTGCTTTTACCTACTACTGTAGGAGCTACCTCACCTGCACACAAACTGCTTTCTCACCTATTAAGTTGCTCTGCACATGTGCTGACACAAACTAATTAGCAGGGAAAAGTTGGATAGGAACATGGGAATGGCCATGGAGAGGGTTACACATGGGAAACTTCGACCACACTTCAACAAATGTTCAAAAATACCCTTGTCAGTAAGTACACATAAATCTAGTATTTGTTTCACACAAGAAATTACACATACCACAATTTTGATTTAATTTGTAAAATAAATTTATTTGCTGTTCAGCATCACAGCTTGACACTTTAATGTGAGAAATCAAATAACCAAATAAAATAGACACACAAATAATAAAACAGCCAGAACAAGAGGTTGCATATCTCCAAACATGTGTTACCCTGCAAATGCAATGGTGAAAGAAATGGGGACACCAGAATACGTACTGCAACAACCAGGGTGAATACTAAGCAAGATACACACCACCAAAAAAAAAAAGCCTGCATTTGTAGAGGTCAAAATACGAACTTTCATGCCCATGGCACGCAAATGGATCGATGGCCAACTCAGGAAGCGGATGTCCAGTGCAATTTAAACCTTTGGCCTCCAACCACAGAGGAAGTGAACCAGGTCTCATTTGGGCCCTTTTTTGCCCCTTTTAGATGGGGCCTTGGGGACAGGGGCCTTTGGCTCAGCTGCCTTGCGGCGTCTTCCACTAGTCGACACAGGAGGGTCAGCCGAGGTGGAAGGTTGGGGAGCAGCTTGGGGTGGGGCAGCAGATGGGGGATTGTCCCTTAGGGACCTGGCGGTGGACAGCTGCTCCGCAAGAAGTTCATTCTGGCGGCTGAGGTGTTGGCCAATGCTTAGCATGCCAGCCGCCAGAGTTTCATTAATGCGGTTCAAGGCCTCAACCTGCACCTGGTTTGTGGCCTTCCACTCCGCCAGAAAATCCGCCACCTGCTGCTGACGGATCGCAGCATCCACAACTTGCTGCTCGATCCTGTCCAGCGTCACCAACAGGCTCTCAGTCCATGTTTCCTGTGGCTGGGGCTGGGGGCGACGTGTTGGTGGAGGCTGGACCACTTGCTCCACCTGTGGCTCTGCAGAGGAAGATGCTGCCGGTACATACTGTGTTTCTGCTTCTTCTAGGATAAGAATTGAAAACAATGTCACCATCACATACGCAATCAAAAATATCTTTCTAAATACAATGCATTACTGTGACTTACCATCAAAAGCAGCAGCAAAGACCTCCGCCGGGAGCTCACTGTCCATATTGGAGATCCCCCTGACCTCGGCCACATCGATCACGTCACAGGAGTCCAGCTCCAGGGGGGTATACTCCAAATGGTCAGGCATAGGACCTCTCCCGGTGGACATGCTGTGGTTGTACCGGTCAGTCATCTTCTTCTTCAGTGCACTTTTGAAGTCAGTCCACCTACAAGTTTAAAAATACAAATATCACCATGAGATATGTGCACCACTGTGCTACGTGTAGGGTTACCACCTAGTCCCTTTAATTCCGGACACATGTTACTTACACAGGTTCTGTGGCAGTTTAAAATTAGGTGAAGTGGAGTCTTGAAGTCAGCCAGCCACAGAACCTGTGTAATTAATATGTGTCCGGAATTAAAGGGACTAGGTGGTACCCCTAGCTACGTGACATTTGCTAGTGTGGGTGATCTTATGTTTTTTTGCCATATGTGTCCCACACACACATTCATGTCTCAATTAGGAGGCATTTCAGTGTCTCATCTCATTCATTAGGCCACTAAATGCACATACATACATCACTATGCAGAAATGACATCATCCATGGCCAAATTAGGCACCTCCACCTGGTGTGAAACTACACATTTCACCATAGCTTGACAATGTGGTTATTATGGAGTAATTTAACTATGGAATGGCATACTGGGATGTGTAGTTTTTCACCAGCTACATGTGCACAGTTTGCTCATTCTTGTTTCAGTAGCATCATATGGAACATGTTACAACAACTCTTTCAAAAACACACTTTCTCTTGTCCCATCACATACTTCACATGAGCAGAACTGTGCCCATAACCTCACATCACACCAATGGTGCATGTTTCATATATCAATGTGGGTTATTAGACATGGTTGTGTTCACATGTGACATTGAAGTGTAGCACTATCTACAAACACACCTTTCTATTAGTCTCCAAACATACATGTAACATATGTACACACATATGACATTATCAGGGGGACAAAGACCAGGGCAATTTTTCAGCAGTCTCCAGCAGGAACTGAGGCCCTTATTCTAGTTCACTCTTTCTGGCCAAATATTTCTTAGATGGACAAAACCATGTGCACTGCAGGTGAGGCAGGTGTAAAACCCCACCCAAATCTGATTATCTCTGCACAAGTAACACCTGCCTCACCTGCAGTGCACATGGTTTGGTCCATCTAAGAAATATTTGGCCAGAAAGAGTGAACTAGAATAAGGGCCTCAGTTCCTGCTGGAGACTGCTGAAAAATTGCCCTGACAAACACACTAACCTTTTCTTCACCGCGTCCCAAGTTCTGACCACTGGTGACACCTGGTTCACTTCCTCTGTGATCTTCTCCCAAAGGTTTCTCCTTGCACTGGCACCCGGCTTCCTGGTTGCCAACTCAATCCATTCGCGTGCCCTGGGCACTAGAATTCGCATTTCGGCCTCTACAAATGCAGGGTTTCTCTTTCTGGTGGTGGTATCCTGCTCAGTCCTCACCCTCGATGTTGCAGCACGTTTTCTGGTGGCCCCAGTTCTCTCACCATGCACCTGCTGGGTCACACCTGTTTGGAGAGATGCAACCTCTTGTTCTGGCTGGTTGCTTGGCCCTTGTGGAGCTGGTGGAGGTTCACCAGGGCCTGTTACTGAGGGGCCCGCTTGATCTTGCAGGCTACTCCTCTCTTGGGCCCTCCTTCTCCGCTCCTGTTCCCTCTTCTGTAATGCTTCAAGCAGGGATTCTGCTTGTGCTCTCTGCAGAGCGTCCTCTGCTGCTGAATCGTCAGAGTCAGACATGTTTGCAGCAATTGTGGCCTGCATCTGACTGAATATTTATATGTTAATTTCCCGCCATGAACAAGGGGGCGTATATTTTTTCACGCAATATAGATGCAAATTTACGCCGATATTTCCCGCCGATAATTCCCGCTTAAATTACGCAGGTCTCAACGCACCTGATCAAACACCTGTATATGCACATACACAGGTTGTGGAGCATTGTGCTACATCGTGAAATGTGTGCACCTGTCATTCCAATGACGAGTGTTGTCAGCTGGTATCTGTTGGAGTTCGTGTATGCTTTGTGAGTCACATTTCAAAACATCACGATATAATGCTTTCCTTACATATGTAATGTGTATGAAATTGTCATACAGCAACATGTTGCATTGTGGCCCTTTAGGCAGCGTAGCTATAAGTAGAGGGTTGCGTGTATTATTTTCCGCCTACTGTATATACAGTACTCCTCTCCATGCATATCGGTGTATCGTGCCCCCTTTAAGCAGCGTAGCTATAAGTAGAGGGTTGCGTTTATTATTTTCCGCACACTGTAAATACAGTACTTCTCTCTTCATTGAATGCATGCTGTTGGTTGTGGTGTGTGTATATCGGAACGGTCCGCGTAAGTTTCTATTCGCATCCAGTTTGTTAATGTAAGAGGGATTAATAAAGTTAATACCAAACAAACAATTTTTTCGACCAATCAGCAAGCACCAAAAGTGATATATGTTCCTGCAATTAATAACTGCGCCATTGCCAATATGACTTGTACAAGAGCTAGGCCCTTTTCGACATCAGAGCTTTTGGCCCTGGTGGAAGTGATGGATCGTCACCTGGGGCCCAGGGGCCCATATGTTTCTAATGCGGACAAGCGGCGGGCGTATAATGCTGCCCGCCGCCTGATATTTTCCACAACCGGCGTCCGCAGAAGCCTGGGGCAGGTTGAGTGGCGCTGGTCCGACCTGCGCCGGCGGCAGCCGGTTTTACTCAGCAGCCTTCGCCGCCATATTGCCCAATGTAAGTTTTGATTACTAGTATGTCAGCGTTTTTTAGCAATGTTTTGTGTACTTTTTATAAATATGTTCCTGAGTATGGGGGTGTATATGGGTGCATAGGGGGTGTATATGGGTGTATATGGGTGTATATGGGGGGTATATGGGGGGTATATGGGGGTATATGGGGTGTATAGGGGGTGTATATGGGGGGTATATGGGGTGTATATGGGGTGTATATGGGTGTATAGGGGGTGTATATGGGTGTATATGGGTGTATATGGGGGGTATATGGGGTGTATATGGGGTGTATATGGGTGTATATGGGGTGTATATGGGTGTATATGGGGTGTATATGGGTGTATATGGGGGGTATATGGGGGGTATATGGGTGTATAGGGGGTGTATAGGGGGGGGTTTAAGTAGTTGATCAGTTTTGGGTGTAGGATATCAAATAGTTTGCATGATAAATGTCTGAAATTTCACAGCAATGATAATTTTAAAGGTTATGAGCATGACTAATGTGAATTTTTCTTTCCCCCTTTTTTATGAAACCCAATCTTCGATTTCTATGCCATCAACATGAACATTTCAGCACGGGCAAGGGCACGCATTCAAGCCCGGGAGCAGGCAGCCCGGGACCAGGCAGCCGAGGAGGAGGAGGAAGAGGAGGAGGAAGAAGAGGAAGAGGAAGAGGAGGAGGAGGAAGAGGAGGAGGAGGAAGAGGAGGAGGAGGAAGAAGAGGAGGAGGAACAAGAGGAGACCCAGGGTGCAGTTTGGACCCACACCATTTCCCCATCCCCTTCCCCCTCCACAACCCCCACCCCCTCCACAACCCCCACCCCCTCCACAACCCCCCCCTCCCCAACCCCACCCCCTCCACAACCCCCCCTCCACAACCCCCCCCCCTCCCCAACCCCCACCCCCCTCCACAACCCCCCCCCCCTCCACAACCCCCCCCTCTACAACCCCCACCCCCTCCACAACCCCCCCCCCCCTCCCCACCCCATTTCCAACCCCCCTACACCTCTCCACCACCCACCCCCAAACCTCTCCACTCCCCAGTCACACCCACTACCTCGGTCCAAACACCAGGACCATCCTCCTTGCTCCTGCACCCCCCAACCACTCCACAGCCAACCAGCGGCGCCCAGGATGGCTCAAGTAGCCGTAAGTAAATAATGTGTCTAATGTTGACCTACACATTTCTACACATAAACAATCACAACAACCACATATGTGTATCCAACATCAACATTAGTTGCAACATATCACTGCAGGCCGACCATGAGGTGTGTCCTGTCCTTCTCCAGGAACAAGGCTACCCTTGGTGGTTTTTTGAGTGTGGCCATGCCTCACCCCTTGAATAATTGACATAACAGTACATCCAATGAGATATCCGACATTAGTGGTGTGGTAGTTATGTGGCTCCAGGTGTTGGGTAACTCCAGTTCCCAGCATGATGTGCAACACAGGGCCAGATTATAATGGAGGCGCAAGGGGTCAGTGCCCCTGGGACCCCCTCTAGCTAGGGGCCCCCTGTGGTTGTCATTTTTTTTTTTAAAAGAAAATGTTTAAGTTATGTTTTTTTTTTTAGCTAAATGTTTTGTGCATGGGTGGGGTAGTGCTGCAGCTTCACCTATCTGCCAATGTGACAATGATTTATGGTGCTGAGCATCGGGAGGCAAGGCACACTGATTGCACAAGTGTGCAGTGCATTTCTGGGAGTTGACTAAGTCCCATGACACTTTGCACCAGAGGACAGAGGCTGAGAAGTTTGTGCTGAGCTCTGATTGGTGAGCTCATTACATACTTCTCAGGTCCATGGAGAACAGCAGCAGCAGCTTAGTCATAGGAGGGTTTTTAATCAGAGGCAGCACTAGGACTGTGAGGTCTCCTCCAGAGTAAGGGGCAGAGGGACAAACACAGGCTTTTCATGTGGTGTGTGTATATATATATATATGGTGTCTATTATTATTCCGAGTGCCGCCAACCCCCTGTCTATATATATATATATATATATATATATATATATATATATATATCCCCTGCAGGTAACCATTGACCAAGTTTATTCTGCCTTTACTCTATGTCTTGACAGTATAATATTCGCCCATGCAGTGTGCGGCCAGTAATGACAAGTGCAAGGGGGGCCCCCCGCTCTAAAGTACCCCCGGGCCCCCCAAAGGCTTAATCTGCCACTGGTGCAACTTAAATGTAGAGATTGTTTTGGTAATAGTGTGTGAGGCCATGCGGATGCATGCTTTACAAACATAGCTGTAGGCCTATAATTTGTACAGCAATGTCCTAAATTTAAAATAGTAAGGAGTGCTTAAGCCACAACAATGTCATAACCCTTAAATAGCACAGGCTAATTGTGAGGTTAGAGAGAGTCCCCCAAAACCAAAGTACCAATTGGGATACAGCATACATTCATTGATGAAGGAGTAATTGAATTAATGTTATTTACTATGTACAGTATGTGCGTGTTAACATATTATTTTTTAGTACTGTGTTTACAGCAGACCCATCTTCAATGTAGTTTCTAAATGTATGTGGCCTTCACACATAACTATGAACTTTTTATAATGTACAATACAACAAACATTTGTGTATATTAATTTTTTGTTTTATCCCTTCATTACAGACACTGACAGCAGCAGGATGGAGGTGGCAGCCCTCATGCGGGAAATAATGGTCACCCTGGTCTACCTGCAGCTACTTTTTGGCCTTCTGGAGGCCCGCCTTTAATTTTTTATTTATCCCCCCCCCCCTTTTTATTTTTGTATCCAATAAAAGTTTGATGACAGTTCGAAATTGCCTGTGTTTTTAATAATAAATATGTTAGAGGGCGTGTAAGGGTAGGTACATACAGATGTGTACTGTAAGTTATACTTGTAATTTGAGGTGAGGGGTAATGATTGATGTGTGAATGTGTGTGTTTTTGAGTAAAATAACACATAGTGAATATGCATGAATGTTTAATGTTGTTCGATTAAAACATCACACATAACATCAGGGTAGGTATACATGTTACACATTTTGGAAAAAGTAATTACGTACATAATTTAATACATATACAGAAACACCAACATAAACTTGATTTAAACGTAACAGCAATATGGGGACACATAGATAGTGATTAAAATGCCACATTAGAACATAACAAATATACATGTAATGTGGGTTAAAATGTAGTTTTATTAGGTCTTTATTAAGGTAGACAATTGAGTTAATAGAAAACAATAAGTGAATCACAAATAGATTAATTAATCAATTGTCAGATTAGTAGTTGAGAGGCAAGATTTGCAGGTCCATATATGTGAAGGGTATGCCAGCGTGCACGGACGTACGCTCACTCTCACGAGCGGTGACATAAGCTGAGTTTTCCATTGAAAACAATAGGGACCCGTCCGTGCAAACTGGCGTACGCTCAGATCTCCGCAAGAAGTCGGTGGGGAGACGGAGGAGAGACGGCCGTAGACGGCGCCGTACGCTCAGTCGTACGCCAGTTGTCGGAGTGTAAGGGCTGGGCCGGCCGCGTACGTTGTCGTACGCTCATTTGTCACCACTCCCCTTCTACGGTATTTCTGCCCGTACGTAAGCGGCTGATTTGTGGGTGGACTTAACCCTAACGGCCGCGTACGGCTAGCGTGCGGTAATGGCGAACGTACGCACGTTTGGCCGCTCCGATCAGAATAACCTCCTTCATCCCCTTATACACTGAACTACAATACATGCCCCCTATGTGCTGCACAACAACCCATACTCTACAGTACATCCTTCCATACTCTGCACTACATCACTACACTACATCCCTACATACATGTCTCTATACTCTGCACTACATCCCAACACTACATGCCCCTATAAGCTGCACTTCATCACTACACTTCATCTCCCTATACGTTGTACTACATACACCTATGTGCTGCACTACAAGACATCCCCATTATATGCTGCACTACATTACCCACAATAGAACATTCCAATGCCTCCCTCTACATCAGGGGTCTTCAACCCATGGCCCGCGGGCCACAAGTGGCCCGCTGAGTTGTTTTGACTGGCCCGCCTGTAAATGCCGTTTAAAAAAGCCAAAACCTTCCACGCTCATCCCTTTACATGGGGGATGCGGCGGAGGAGGACGTGCAGTGGCTGGGGTGGACGGGACATGCACATTGTGGATTTCCTGAAGCTGCGCACACGTCCCGCCTGCGCCCTTTCAGAGAAGACAGCCGCCACCACGTGACAACCGGCTCCAGACCTCTGATGCTGCGCACCCGTCCCTGCCTGCCTCCTTCTCAGCCGCTGCCAGCAGGAGCAGCCCTCTGAAAGGGAAATACGGAGATTGAGGCAGGTTTCTTAAGGGGAGGGGGGAGGTGAGCTGCCTGCCTGCAATGCGGTGCTGACTGGGGGAGTGAGATGGCTGCAATGCGGTGCTAACTGGGGGGGGGGGGGGGTGAGCTTGCTGCAATGCTGTGCTGACTTTCGGGGGGGGGGGGGGGTAAGCTGGCTGCAATGTTGTGCTGAATATTGGGGGAGGGGAGCATCTGGCTGTGCACTGCTGACTATGGGGGAGGGAGCTGGCAGTGCTGTGCTGATTCTCAATGGGGGGCTGTGCGGAGATGCCTATGTTTGGGGGGGGGGGAGGGAGCTGTGCTTTCTATCTATAAAGTGCTGTGCTTTATGGGGGCTGTGCTGGCTATTTAGAATTACCCCTTTCTGACCAGTGACACTACTGGTGGCATTTTATGAGGGACACTACTGGTGGCATTTTATGAGGGACACTACTGGTGGCATTTTATAAGGGACACTACTGGTGGCATTTTATGAGAGGCACTGCTGCGGGCATCATATGTATAAGCAGGAGTATTGGGGGCATTGTAGTGCAATGGGCATCATGGTGTGTGGCATAATGTGTAATGGGCATTACAGTGTGTGGCACAATGCGTAATGGGCATTACAGATAAACAGTGTATATTGATTTAAGTAGCCTGTCATTGCTTGGGCTTGACTTGTGAGGAGTTCTAGGTCACTGTGTGGGCCTTCATGTTTATATGTCACTGTGCGGCCTTTAGCCAGCCAACTTAAGCGTGGAAGGACCACAACCATTCCTGCGGTAACCAATATCTGGTCATGCAGGTTGCAAAAGTGAAATGTCAGGTAATGGTTTTCCTGCTAGTTCACACGCTTATAATTAGACCACGCCCCTTAGAATTAGGCCACACCCCTTATGGGGAGCGCGCGCACAATTTCTTCAATATAATATTATGTATGGGGGAGCTGCATTTTTTTTCTTTTTGCACTGGGACCCTAATTGTCTAGAAATAGCCCTGCTGCTGATTATATATTGGGGGCAGGGTTTATGTGTATGGGCAGCTGTGCCAACTATGTATGCCGGGGCTGTGATGTCTATCTATGAAAGGCTGTGCTAAATACCACAGTAGAGATTAGTGGCCCTCGGGCTTCGTTGAATTTTTTAATGTGGCCCACACTGTCGGAAAGGTTGAAGACCCCTGCTCTACATGATTGTTCTTACCATGAGGAAGATCTCTCAGCTCCTCTGTCCTGCAGAGCTCCAGACAAGGGTGGCCGGCATGGTAGAGTGAAGGGAGGGGGTGGGCCTGGTCCCTTTAATTAAAGAAGCCAAATAAAGGGCAGCAGAGCAGTAGCTTAACAATAGCAGGGTGATCAGGTCAAAGGATGGTTGTGGTGTGATTTTTGGGGCGCACACCACTAATCAAAGCAGTGTATTACATGGACATCACACTTGGTGCACCCCCCACAATCCCCTCCAGCTGGAAAGGAGAGAAAACTCATGGACTGCGAACCAGTAAGTCCCACAGATGCATCTCTACTGGGTCCGCAGCAAGCAAAGGGAATCCCAGCCAGCAGGACACACTAACCACCAATGGTCAGTCAAAGGGGCAATATATTTGTAACACAGCACAGTAACATTATTTAATTTGTGACACTGACAATTTATAGCTTGCATGAATTTATGACTCTCTCTTCTGATGCCCCCTCTCTCTCCATCCCATCCCACCCCCTGCCTCTAATTATGTCTCTCGATCTCAATGGAGCTCTCACTCTACCCATACTCCTCTCTCTCTCCATGCAACTCTTCTCATGCCTATCTCCATACCCCTTCTCTCCCCACACCCTTCTCTTTACCCATATCTATATCTCCATGCCTCTCACTCCCTATATGCCCTTCTCTTAACCCATATCGCTCTCTCTCCCCATAACTCTTTCACTCTCCCCATACCTCTTTCCCTCTCTACATGTCCCCTATATAGAAAAAGATGCATATACACAGCACCAGGAACCAATTTGTAGGTCAACATTGGGTCGACAGGGTCAACATGGACACTGAAACGTAGCACTGCATCCCCTCCAATGGCTCGCTACACTCACCATGCTTCAGGATCGGTGCCTTGCTGCGCTCAGCACACTATTTTATTCTCCCACCACACCCTAGTGAATGGTAGGGCATGAAATATCGCCTGTCGGCACAAAAATATAAAAAAAAAACCCATGTTGACCTTTTGACTGTCGACCTTCCTGCATGTCGACCTAGACTCCTGTCAACCTAAATGCATGTCGACCTAATGACTGTCGACCAAAATGCAGGTGACCCAATAACCATTTCCTGAGCAAGCAGCTCTTCTCTCTCCTCAATTTACCATTGCATATGTGTAGCTAATATTAGGTACCTCCGAATGTATGATCCCTCCTGTCCAGCATCACCCATAGGTTTCTATGGGGGATGCAATGCTACCCAGTGTTCCAATATATCAGGTCATCCTGAGATGGTGCATTGTAGGGCTGGGATCCTTTCGGAGCCCCTTTCCCTGTCTGTGCTCATTGATGTATGTCGCCATTAAGATCACATATTGCAATGTGAGCCTGGTACGTGATCCTTAATAATACTCCTTTCAGACGGAGATTAGGACATAGGTCCGTCCCAGGAGAGACCTGACATTTGTGGTCTGAAAGCTCTGCGTCCGACCTGGCTTATTGCCGGGTCAGTGACGTCACTCAGAAGCAGGGCTGAGCGGTGGCGTGTCATTGGGGGGCAGGGTAGGATGCAGGATTTAAATCCCCGGTTGCTCGACCCAGGGTGGCCCTTTCACACCACACCTCGACCCGGGTTGGTAACGATGAGAGTGCAGTCGACAGTCAAAAGGTCGACAGGCAATAGGTCGACAAGGTCAAAAGGACAACAGCCAAAAGGTCGTCAGGTTTTAAAAGGTCCACAGGCAATATGTCGACATGGTCAAAAGTTGACATGAAAAAGGTCGACAAGAAAAAGTTAGACATGCATTTTTAGACAAAAATTTTAGCCGACATGTGCCGACAGGCGGTATTTCATGCCCTACCTTCCTCTAGGGTGTGGAGGGAGAATAAAATAGTGTGCCGAGTTCAGCGAGGCACCGAGCCTGAAGCATGGTGAGCGCAGCGAAGGGATGCAGTACACTCAGACAGTGTCCATGTCGACATAGACACCCTAAAAACATAAAAAAGACATGTCAACATTTTCCCATGTTGACCTTTTTAACCTTGTCGACCTTTTGACCCTGTTAAAACTAGACACTGTAGATGATTTATACCCAGTACTATTTTTCTGGAAAAATAGGTCCAGGAACTCCAGGTCTGGGGGCGGATCAATTTAAAAAAAAAAAAATATATATATATATATATATATATATATATATATATATATATATAGGGACAGTGTTGCGGCTTGGCACTCCAGCTCAATGGGACAGCTACCCAGGTGCCCTCAGGATACAGATAGATAGCCCGATGGTATAACCAGGTATACACAAACGGCGGCACTCAATGGGTTTTTTCAAAACGTGTATTTCAAGCGGTCCAACGTTTCGGGGACTAGCCCCTTTGTCAAGGTGCAGGAAACCCATTGAGTGCCGCCGTTTGTGTATACCTGGTTATACCATCGGGCTATATATATATATATATATATAATAGAGAGAGGGAGAGATGGATGTATGTATTGTATTTACAAACAAAGGCACTCACAGGTGACTTTAAAATAAAACTTATCTTATGGAAAAGTAGATTTTCAGTACCTGATGATGTTATATTTAATAAGAGGTTCAGGAACTGAGTTCCTGCTGGTTTCTGCTGAAAAATAATACTGTTTATAATAACCTGGATGGACCCCTTAGGTCCCACACTCAGTTTCCGTCAGTCCAGGGGTGGATTTTAGGGTGAGGGCTCCTGTAGGCACAACAGTAAAACGGCACCACTCTCCCCCAACCACACACACCTAACTATTCTTTTTAGATAAACCTTTATTTGATGGAAGCCAAATTAAAAGAATCAAAAAATACTATGACTTATTTTTTTTAATTACGTATGCAAATTTACTAAATAGGACAGCTTATAGGGGCAGCCAGCCAGCTAAACATATATGTGCAGTGCAGATGTGGTACATGTGTAACTGAGGTGACAAGCTGCAGGATACTGGGTAACACTGCTCTACACATGCTAGCTATGACATTGATGCTCTGCCCCGCCCGCATGTAATGCATGTCATTGCACTGTGCATTATGGATATAATTCCTCCCGCTCCTCCTTATAGCGGCCGCATACAGCGGGACTCCCATTCCGGGGACCGGCGCAAGGTGTAAATCCCCGGGGCAGCATTAGCCGCCACACGCCAAAGCAAAACCCTCCCGCAGTGTCACGGGTGGGAGTGTCCGGCAGCTAGGCGGGGGGCGGCTGTGCTCGGCTTGAGTGGTGCCCGGGCAGCAGCAGCAGCAGCATCGCTCCGGGGCAGCGGCTGTGTGTGAGGACGGAGATGCGGCTGCTGCTGCTGCTGGGTGTATGACGGAGGGGAGAAGCCGGGGATCCCGCGGATGGAAGGAGCTTCGTGGCTCGGGGGGATCCCTGTCTGGATGTGGATCACGATGCTGACGATGACACCTGCGCCAGCCACTGTGACAGGCAAGTGGAGGAGGACACGCGTGGAGAAATCTCCCTACGTGTTCCACAGAGCAATGTATTATCCATATACTGTATACCGGCTGCTGAATAACATGCAGCTCACACACCCTGGGCCTGATTCTGGTTGGCTTGCTGTTTCCCCTCGCAACCAAGATAACACATCATCTCGCATGCCGCCGCTGCCGGTTAAGTAATTCGATAGTCGCCGATCATCGAATGATTTCTCCTGGCCTCGCAAATAAAAGTCAGTGGAAACGAAATTTTATTTGCGAGCGCTGGGACGAAGACAGAGCTAGCTATCATGCCACCCGCATACCCATGGGAACGCTGAGCGTTCCCATGGGCGTCCCCCACCGCCGACTTCCCCCGGCCCGCCTTGAGCCCTCCGAAGGGCTCGGCGACTACGCAAGTCACCAAAGCCGTTCACATAGGGGAGCTGCACATAAGCATTTTTTACCATGTACATGCGCAGTCCACAAACCATCGGAACATGCGAATCAGCTTCTCCATACATTTGCAGTTCTGCTACATGGGACATGCACAGACACACAGACACAGACACACACACAGACACAGACACACAAACATACATACAGCAGTAATCTGATAGTTCTTAGTGTTTTTTTTTTTTAAATCTATATGCCCACTATAATGTGTTCTGCCTACAGTATGTTGGCATGTACTATATGCCCAATATCATGTGTACGTCCTACATTGTGTCTGCATGTACTATATGCCCCAAATCATGTGTACTGCCTACAGTGTGTCTGCATGTACTACAGTATATGCCCAATAAAATGTGTGTCGGCATATACTATATGTAGAGTATAATGTGTGCTGCCTACAGTGTGTCAGCATGTACTATGTGTCCAGTATCACTTGTCTTCTTTACAGTGTGTCGGCATGTACTATATATACAGTATAATGTACATGCCCTACAGTGTGTCGGCATGTACTATATGTACAGCATAATGTGTACTGCCTACAGTGTGTCGGCAAATACTATATGTAGAGTATAAGGTGTACTGCCTACAGTGTGTCAGCATCCTCGTCTAGCCGTCTCTGGATAGCCATTGTGAGCCATGGCTATCCAAGGCCTATTGTTCTCAGCTGCAATACAATACATAGAACAATACAGTAGGGGATTAGCAGAGTAAACCTATCACTTATAACCTGTTCTCACTGTAGGCAAATTCCCGGGTCTAGCATGTCGACCCGGAAATTTGCCTTTTTTTTTTTGCAGTGTGAAAGGGTCGCATTCCCGGGTAAAACCCTTCTTTTTACCCGTGTTTGTGATCCGGGTATGCAGACATGGGTTGACCCGTTCTCACTGCATAAAAACCTGTGTTAAAAGGCAAATTACCAGGTAGAACTTCTTCACCCGGGAACTTGCCTTGCAGTGAGAACAGGGGTCCGTCGCTGCAGTCCGGTTAAAAGCCATGTATTTCTCACTCGCAGTGAGAACACAGTATTAATCATATTAAAGGGCTAGGTGAGGATAGCTCCATATAGTATAATGTGTACTGCCTACAGTGTGTCGGCATGTACTATATGTACAGCATAATGAGTACTGCCTACAGTGTGTCTGCATGTACTACAGTATATGCCCACTATAAGGTGTGTCGGCATGTACTATATGTACAGCATATTGTGTACTGCCTACAGTGTGTCGGCATGCACTGTAGGAATCTGATATATACACTGCTCCAGCACATGCACTAGTCACAGCAGTCTGGAATATAATGAATGTGTGTATACATAATCTCAGTCGGTCAGGCAGCGTGTAAGCGTGCCCTTACTGGTGCAGTATATATATAGCACACTATATATAGAAGAGTGATGAAGAATTTATAGATCTAACAGTAATGTGGGAGGACTTGGCATACACTAGACCAGAAACCATCTCTATGGGGGGGATTTGGGCAGATATATTCAGGCAACTAGGTGATTCATCGCGCCCTACGGGCGCTCTTCACACCGGCGTAAGGGGCTACGCCCCTTAATTTGTGAACATTTGTATTGTGAGAAATATGGTTAGAATTGTATGAAAGATGCCCTGTATTGCAGCTTCTGGCAGTGGGTGAGGGTCCAGCGTGGCAGCACAGGAGTACCGGACGGTGGCCCTGAGTCAGTGTCTCCTCCTACTGGGTGGGAGTTGGGGTGCATGAGAGAAGGAGGCTGGGATATGAGGCATGATAGGGGTATGTGGGCAACACAGCGTCAGCGATTACCCAGTGGTGGAAGTTACGGTTCAGGAGAGCAGGAAGCTGGGTAGTGATAGGGGTGTGTGGGCATACGGGGGACTAAAGAGGGTGGTGGACACTGTGCAGCTTCTGCCAGTGGGTGAGGGTCCAGCGTGGCAGCACAGAAATACAGGAATCAGTGTCTCCTCCGACTGGGTGGGAGTTAGGGTGCATGAGAGCAGGAGGCTGGGCGGTAAAGCATGATAGGGGAATGTGGGCAACACAGGGTGAGCGGGTCTCCACTGGCGGAAGTTACGGGGCAGGAGAACAGGAGGCAGGGCAGTGTCCTCCCACATTGATGGCAAAAGTATTCAACATCGGCCATAAACCATCGATTATTTGAAAATCATTGATGGTCGATGGGCATCCCTAGAACTGGAGGAGGGTGGGGGACAGTATGCAGCTCCCGGCAGTGGGTGAGCGTCTCCTCCCACTGGGAGGGAGTGAGCGTGCATGAGAGCAGGAGGCTGTATAATAGTGGTATGTGGGCAAGACATTGATAAAAGTTGTGGCGCTGGTGCAGAGGGCAGTGGGGAAACCTGCAGTGCGGCAGCCAGGGCCGGATTTCCCACCTAGGGGCGGTACCTGCTTGTGGTGGTACAGGATCCCCCATTGTCACGGGGGTACGTGAAATGCGGGAGCGGGGGCCGCGGTGGTCCGCTGGGGGGTGGAATTGCCGGAAGGGGGTCTGGGGGGTCTGCAAATTGCGGGAGGGGGGGTGGTGTGTGGGGATCCGCGGTTAGCGGGAGGGGGCGGGGGTCCGCAAATCGTGGGCAGGGGCGCGGGGGGGCTTGAATCGTGGGAAGGGGGGTCCGCAAATTGCGGGAGGGGGGTTGTCGGGGTTAGTGAATTGCGGGAGGGGGGGTTGCGGAGGTCCGTGAATTGCGGGAGGGGCGCGTGGGGTGCCGTGAGTCAAGGGGGGGTGGTGCGGGGGTCCGTGAATCACGGGAGGGGTCATGAATCGCAGGAGGGGGGGGTCGTGGGGGGGCTGCGAATCGCAGGAGGGGGGGTGTGGGGGGTTGCCGTGAATTGCATGAGGGGGGCGTGAATCAAGGGAGGGTGGGCGCAGGGGAGTGGTGCGGGGGTCCCTGAATCGCGGGAGGGGGCATGAATCGCGGGAGGGGGGGTCGTGGGGGGCTCCGAATCGCAGGAAGGGGGGTATGGGGTGTGCCGTGAATTGCGTGAGGGGGGGCATGAATCGCGGGAGGGGGGGTCCCCGAATGTGTGAATTACGGGGCGGTGGTAAATCGCGAGAGGTGCCGAGGGAGCCCGCAAATCGCGGGAGGGGGGCGCTACGGGGGGTTTCGTGAATCGCGGGAGGGGGGGTCGTGGGGGGTTGCGAATCGCAGGAAGGGGGGTGTGGGGGGTGCCGTGAATTGCGTGAGGGGGGCATGAATCGCGGTAGGTGGGGTCCCCGAATGTGTGAATTAGGGGGCGGTCGCAAATCGCGAGAAGGGCCGAGAGGGCATGCAAATCGCGGGAGGGGGGCGCTACGGGGGGTTCCGTGAATCGCGGGAGGGGGCGGCGCGAATTGCGGGAGGGGGGTCGCAAATCACAGTAGGGGGGGGGTGCCGTGAATCGCGGGAGGGGTCGCTGGGGTCCCGCGATTTGCGGGAGGGTCGCGGGGGTCCCGCGTTTCGCGGGAGGGGGTGGTCGCGGAGGTCCAGCGAATCGCGGGAGGGGGTGGTCGGATCTGGGACGGATATTAGACAGCACTTACATCGACAGCCATTACATCGACACCATTAGTTCGACAGCTCAATAGGTCGACATGGTTTAAGGTCGACATACCATTAGGTCGACATGTCATTATGTCGACAGCTCATTAGGTCGACAGCTCATTAGGTCGACAGTTCATTAGGTCGACATGTTTTGAGGTCGACACTGCCATTAGGTCGACAGAGTCTATGTCGACAGTCAAAAGGTCGACATGGGTTTTTTCACTGTTTTTTTTGGCCGAAATGTCGACACAGTCGACATGGACACAGTTTGAAGTGTACCGCAGCCGCTCGCTATGCTTCGGGCACGGTGCCTCGCTGCGCTCGGCACACTATTTTATTCTCCCACCACGCCCTAGTGGATAGTAGGGCATGAAATACCGCCTGTCGGCACATGTCGGCTCAATAAACAGTGAAAAAAACCATGTCGACCTTTTGACTGTCGACATAGACACTGTCGACCTAATGGCAGTGTCGACCTAAAAACATGTCGACCTAATGAGCTGTCGACCTAATGAGCTGTCGACATAATGACATGTCGACCTAATGGTATGTCAACCTAAAACCATGTCGACCTATTGAGCTGTCGAACTAATGGTGTCGATGTAATGGCTGTCGATGTAAGTGCTGTCTAACAATAGTCCGGATACCGGGGTGGTCGCGGGGGTCCCGCGAATCGCGGGAGGGGGGTCGCGGGGGTCCCGCGAATCGCGGGAGGGGGGGTTCGCGGGGGTCCCGTGAATCACGGGAGGGGGGGTCGCGGGGGTCCCGCAACTCGTGGGAGGGTGGAAAGCGGGGGTCCCGCGAATCGCGGGAGGGGGGGTGCGGGGTCCCGCGAATGGCGGGAGGGGGGTCACGCAAATCGCGGGAGGGGGGGTCGCGGGGGTCCCGCGAATCGCGGGAGGGGGGGTCGCGGGGGTCCCGCGAATCGCGGGAGGGGGGGTCGCGGGGGTCCCGCGAATCGCGGGAGGGGGGTCCCGCGATTCGCGGGAGGGGGGTCGCGGGGGTCCCGCGATTCGCGGGAGGGGGGGTCGCGGGGGGTCCCGCGAATCGTGGGAGGGGGGGTCGCGGGGGGGTCCCGCAAATCGCGGGAGGGGGGGTCGCGGGGGTCCCCGCGAATCGCGGGAGGGTGGTCGCGGGGGTCCTGGCAGAGGGTAGGGATGTGCAGGAGTAATGGTGAATGGTGGCTGTGGAGTAATGGTGGATGGTGGGCGTGTACTGTAGCCCTGGCTGGGCGGGGGGAGGTGATGTCAAGGGGGTGGAACGTCAGACACATGAAAGTGAAACTGTTCTACACAGGAACGTTCTCCACAGGGGTTGAGTGACAGATCTGGCTAAATATATAAGAGATGCTACTGCCTGTCACTCCTGTCATGTCTGATGAGGAGACCTGTGTTACACACTGCAAGCAGGATAGGTCACTGGGGCAGATGTAACAAGAGATAAATGCAAGGGTGTTAAAGAGAGATAAACATCCAGCCAATCACCTGCTAACTGCCATGCTACAGACTGTGTTTGAAAAAAGTCAGTAAGGAGCTGATTGGCTGGACATTTATCTCTCCTTATCACCCTTGCATTTATCTCTTGTTAAGGCTTAATACATCTGCCCCACTGTACTGTATGAACGATAAGTACAAGGGGGATCTCTCATTGTGGGCCTTGTTCTAGTTCGCTCTTTCTGACAAAATCCTTCTTAGATGGACAAAACCATGTGCAGTGCAGGGGGGTAGATGTAAAATGTGCAGAGAGAATTAGATTTGGGTAAATTATTTTGTTTCTGTGCAGGGTAAATACTAGCTGCTTTATTTTTACACTGCAATATAGATCTCACTTTGAAGTAAAACCCCACCAAAATCGAATTATCTCTGCACAAGTAACATCTGTACCACATGCAGTGCACATGATTTTGTCTATCTAAGAAGAATTTTGTTAAAAAGAGTGAACTAGAATAAGGCCCTAAATTACAAGAGGGACTGGAAGCTATTTTTTAGATCATTTTATTTAATTGTAACATTACAGATTCCCACTATCATGTACATGTGTGCCCCCTCATGAGTCCCTGAAGTGTTTGTGCCTGTAATCGCCTTCATTTTCCAGGAAATTCATTTTCACACCTTCTATATTTTAAGTAGAGGGAAATCAGCGCCCTCTTCTTGATCAGATCCGACCACATTCTGAAGTGATAGAGCCACGCTGGCTGACACCTCATCCTCTACAAAGTATAGTCACCAACAAGGTGAGTTGGACTAAAAGCTTGGTGTATGTAGCCATGAATGTACTCTGAGCCATAGACATGATATACCTATTATATGTACATTAAGGCAGATTTCCGACTTAGGGACTGATTCAGACCCGTTCATACTGGTCCGAATTCGGCCCTGTTTTTAATGGTGGGAGGTCTGCGCATGTGCGTTCGGCAGGGCGACGGGGGGTGCTGGCCTGTTCGCTAAGCTGCAAGTGTACGTAGCCTAGAGAACAGTTCTGAATTAGGCCCTTAAATTATAAGGCTTGTACATGTTTTCCTTTTACTGTTGTGTTCTTTTGTCTTCTGTGTTTTTCAATAAAGCTTGTTTTCTTGTCAAAACAGAGGACTCCGTTTCTTCCGCTATTTACCACAACTTTCCTGCCCAGAGAGGTTTTGCTGTGTCCCCCTCCCCTGCGGTGTCTTCTGTTCACTTGCCAGCAGCCTACCACTGGTGGCCAATGGGTTGCTGATTAATGTGCATAGTACTGCAGCCCAGGACTTGGCAAAGCCTGGGAGTCTTTGCTGAAGTGGAGGGAAGTGGCTGAAAGGTCGGTACTTGTTTCCTAGAACGGCCACAATCGTGAGTGATCGTGGCTCTTAATTAAGGGACACGATCCTCACGATGTGGCCGATTTTTTACAATTTTTTGACTTTGATTGACAGAAATCGGGTCAATCGGTCGGTCGCGACCAATTAAAATCGGCCGCGATGCGACCGACCGATTGACCCGATTTTTCCATAGACTTCAATGTTAAAAAATCTTTTAACATTGAAATCGGTTGGTCTTGTGCCATTATAATGGCACAAGATGAGATGGACTTGATTAAGTCCATCTCACATAGGGAAAAATGATAAAAAAGGTGAAATGGGCCAATATGACCCATTTCACATTTTTTATGTGCCCGCCATGACCCCACGATAGACGTGAACCCGAAGCGTGGCGAGCGCAGCGAGCCCGCGAGGGGCGGCGGTGCGCGTCCTCCGACCTTTTCATTCCCCTACTATCCACTAGGGCGTGGAGTGAGAATATAATAGTGTGGCGAGCGCAGCGAGCCACCGAGCCCGAAGCGTGGCGAGCGCAGCGAGCCCCGCGAGGGGACGCGTATACCTGTGAAGTGAGACGCGTCCCCTCGCGGGGCTCGCTGCGCTCGCCACGCTTCGGGCTCGGTGGCTCGCTGCGCTCGCCACACTATTATATTCTCACTCCACGCCCTAGTGGATAGTAGGGGAATGAAAAGGTCGGAGGACGCGCACCGCCGCCCCTCGCGGGCTCGCTGCGCTCGCCACGCTTCGGGTTCACGTCTATCGTGGGGTCTAGCACACTTATTAACATTTGGGGGGGCAATTTAAAGAAATCTGGTGTAAAAAAAAAAAAAATCGGGTGAAAAATCGGCAGATCGGATCGGTCGCATCGTATGCGACCAAATCGCATGCGATGCGACCGATCCGATTTTTTATCTTACGACCACAACGATCTAAATCGTTGTGGCCGTTCTAGGAAACAAGTACCGAAAGGTCTACTCTACAGTGTCTAGATAGACAGTCAACAGGTCAACTCCAAAAAGGTGGACATGAACTAGGTCGTCATTGACAAAATTTCGACACAAGTAAAATGTTGATATGACAATGGTTGACACATGAAAAGGTCGACATGTTTTTTTTCACAATTTTTATTCATATTTTTGGGGGACTTTTTCATACTTTACCATCCACGTGGACTACATACGGTAAAGTGTGCCCAGCGAGGTACCAGAGTCAACGAGAATCACCCCCTTTGTCTGTGTTGACCTATTGCATACTAGCCTTTTGTTGTCCACCTATTGACTGTCTACCTAGACGCAGTAGACCTTTTAATCCACACCCAAAGGCTTTGATTTGTCCCCATTGCAGCCAATAAAAGTTCTACCGCCGATACCATTTATAGATGGTGCAAGTGGTATAAAGATTACCAGCAGTAAACTAAACTCTCCTCATTTTTTATATCAGAATATTCTGTGTTTTGGATATGGGAATCTCAGCCTGTACAGACGCTGGCAGCCAAATTTAATACCCTCTGAGTTTGGTGGCCGTGCAGGATGCCGGTCCAACTCTGATGTTTTTTTAAAGGGGCAATCATTTGCAAGACATGGGTTTTGCCCCTTCAAATAAACCTCTGAGTTCAGCCAGGATCCCGCATGGTCGCCGAATTCTAAAGGGGCAGACACACGGGGTGATATGAGGGCTATTGTCAGATCGCTTAGAAATTAAGCAAGGATTGCTCCTTGTGTATGCCCCCGGTGACGGGTTATCGCCTGACTAGATCTTGACTGCATACAGTCAAAATCTCGTAATCAACAGTGTTCTCTCACCAGAGAGAATCTCGTAATCATCAGTGTTCTCTCACCAGAGAGAATATCGTAATCATCAGTGTTCTCTCACCAGAGAGAATATCGTAATAATCAGTGTTCTCTCACCAGAGAGAATATCGTAATCATCAGTGTTCTCTCACCAGAGAGAATATCGTAATCATCAGTGTTCTCTCACCAGAGAGAATATCGTAATCATCAGTGTTCTCTCACCAGAGAGAATATCGTAATCATCAGTGTTCTCTCACCAGAGAGAATATCGTAATCATCAGTGTTCTCTCACCAGAGAGAATCTCGTAATCATCAGTGTTCTCTCACCAGAGAGAATATCGTAATCATCAGTGTTCTCTCACCAGAGAGAATATCGTAATCATCAGTGTTCTCTCACCAGAGAGAATATCGTAATCATCAGTGTTCTCTCACCAGAGAACACTGGCCTGCACGAATCGCTTAAGCACGTCGCTCAGCACAGGCTCCCCCGTTGTGTGTACGAGGATTAAGGATATTACATTTGGCTGTTGGGGTCCTAAAGATTGGTCCTCCTTGTGTACATCCCATGCCAATGCATTACCACACTTATGTAGACAATAGGATATAGTCTATGTTAAATATGTCTGTGTATATTTTTATGTGTATGGGATTAGGGTTTATTTTGTGCAAATATTATTTTGTTTTAGTACCCAGCACATGTAGAAGTGATGGTAACAGCAGAAGGGAGAGAGCTAGTCCTATCTCTGCAAAGAAACAAGTGAGTATGTCTAATATTAGCAAGAAATACTGACCTGGGTTTATTTAAAATGGTCATGTAAAGTGGCCAGGTTATGCTGGGGTGTGTAATGCCCTTTGCCTACATACAGTGTAATGGAATTGTATTATGATGATGTAAAGTGGCCAAGTTATGTTGAGGGGTTCAGCGTTCTATGTTTCTATAGAGCGTATTGGAATTGTATTATGATCATAACAAGAGGTCTACTATTGTGTTGCATAATGTGTATAAGGGGTATATGGTGTGGTACACTACAATCAAGGCCACCCCCCCATTTGAGTGTCCACCCCCTTTTTAAGTGACCACACACCCTTTTCATGAGCGTGGCCCTTAATAATTTACTGGAGGTGTTCTGTGCCACCAGCTGAAATAATTGCCCACCCCTGTTCTAGAAAATAATATATAGAATTTGACTGGTTGCTATGGGCAACATCCCACCTTCAGTAGAACTCCTGTGTTAGTAAATTTACCCAATGGTGTAGGGTCTAGTGTTCTACAGGCCGGATTCAGAGATGTGTGCAAATGCATGTTCACAATACTAACAAATATATAGCAATAGGATACCCCCCTAAATGTATGTTTATAATGAACTATTAACTTTTAAGTACAATTATGTTATAAATTATTAAAGATTTCATTGAACATTAAAGAAAAACCAAGGCCAAGTGTTTTATATTAGGCATAGAACAAGATGTAGCAAACGGGTATATTGGTAAAACCTCAGAAAATGGCCATTTGTGGAGGTTAACCAAAAAAGGTCTGCCCCATAGAATGTTCTGTAGATGCAAGCTCCGAAAATGCTTCTGCCAGGTAATCAATGCATCTATATATGGAGTTACCAATAGAGGTCTATGGGCAGAAAGCCCATGTAGAGGAAACCAAAGACCCATGCCAGCAAGCTTCTGGTGTACCCCCTCCATAGAGGACCTGGATGAGGTCAGGCCTGCGCTCCTGGAGTGCTCCCAGAAACCATGCTGTGCACTAAATGGATGATTACAGAGAACCGTAAATTGAGTATGCAGTTAAAAGGTCCTCATACAGTATTGCGATTTGGCCTGTTTTCACACGGTTCTGACAGATCGGGCAGAGAAATCGGTTTAAATTACTTGTGTTTGACATCAGAATCAACCTGATGCTCTGTCCTGTGCGCATCGAGTCTGAGTCGGAGGTTGGACGTGCTGCACATAAATTGTATGTGCAGCATTGAGGTGCTTTTTAGCAGCTCCCCGGACGTCCTTTTTAGAGGCGATAAATGGCATGCGATATACCGCATATAAAAAAGGGGGGGAAGTTCAAAGGAAAACTGGTCTAACTTGTGCCTGAGCCAAGTAGGACCAGTGTATGGAGGCCTGAGCAGTGTCCACTTTACATCACACATTGTTCTTTACCTAAAAAGCTTTAATCGCATATTAACAGATCACAATGGGCCTGATCGCAGAACAAATTTGTTCTCAAAATGGGCAAAACCATGCTGCACTGCCGATGGGGTAGATGTAACGTGCAGTGAGAGTTAGATTTGGGTGAGTTATTTTGTTTCTGTGCAGGGTAAATACTGGCTGCTTTATTTTTACACTGCAATTTAGATTTCAGTTTGAACACATCCCACCCAAATCTATCTCTCTGCCCATGTTACATCTGCCCCACCTGCAGTGCAACATGGTTTTGCCCATTTTGAGAACAAATTTATCCTGCAATCAAGTCTTTATTAGGCCCAATGCCCTCAACATTGTGCTGGTCAGACCAGCAAGACACACATACTTCTACATGATAATGGTAATGCAGAGATGTGTTACATAGGTTTCCAATCATATGGTGAGCCACCAGATGTTATCATGTGGAGCATAGGACCACCAGAGCAGAAACACCTTGCCATGGTAGTTGGTTTCTTATGTAACTGAAATCTCATCTCTGTATTACTATCGTGTATGATGTCTGTCTGTTTTGCTGGTCCATTATGGTGTATTGGGGAGGTGAGATTTAGTTTTTTCTAATCGAGAATAACCCCTTCCTGCACCTATAACCCGATTTGAGCAACTACCATTCTGTGTATGACTCATACCTGTAAATTGCTGTTCTGGAGAAAATGCTAATAAGTTGATATGTTTTCAGTACATGGAAATTGTTATATATTTGTTAGTACTGTATTAGCAACATGTATTTTAGGGTAAGTTTCCCTATATTGTCATTGCTGTTTTTTACGGATATGGAAATAGTACAATCCTGAAAGCTTCCTGTCTGACATGATGGACGTGAGATAATGATCAGTCCTTTCTACCAAAGGATGCCTAGTTGAAAAGAACTCCCAGATCAATTTATTGAAAGCAACAAAAGGGCAATCGGTAGGAAAAGCATGAACAACACATTTGCCTCCAGCAGTTCCTTGGTGTCTCTTTCATTTTACAGTAAGGCTGACATCTGTGTTTCTGTGACTCATATTTATCTATGAAGACCAGATAACACTTCCTGCAGCTCTCATCCATTTGGCACACTGGACAGGATGAGTATCCATGGAGGATTCACAGTCCGGCCATTATAAACATGTCTGATTATATCTTCCATCCAACTGGACCCTAATCTCACTGTCCCTCTTTGTAACCACATTGTTTTATATAGTCTACTGTACGTATGGATCTGTGACTCACCAAGTTGCCTGTGTATACCTACACGTAATATGCCGGCATACACATGGTGACAGGGGCATGGTATATCATTGCTGTTGTAGATATGGAGAATTGGCGTTATGGCTGGGAGGACTGAGGTGTGTTTTGAGGACACAGACAGTTTGTTTGAATTATTTTGGTTTTGAGTATTCAGATGTGTTGTGATATGTGATTACAGTGATATAAATATAGTGTATTATTGTGTTTTATGCTAATTTGCATCTATAAGTTTTGCACAGAGCATATGTTTTATGGAATGGATTGCTGTTGTAAACCAAAACTGCAATAACGGAGTATCCTCATGTTTCAAAGTGGTGGGGGTTATTAAGCCACTTTTTTCAATTTATTCCAGCACCTGCTGCCTAAAGGTGCGTACACACGGATAGATTTGTCCAACGATTCAATCTCGTTAACGATTTCCTCTGAACCTCCTGCACAAACGATTTGGTGACAAATGATGAACGATTGAGCAAACGATTACACATGAAAGATTGATCTTTAACGATTTTGGAGGGAGAGGGAGCCAGTTAATTAGCCTTACCAAATCGTTCATCGTGCATACACATGAAACGATTGGTACACATCGTTAACGATTGGTCGCTGATCTTTCTGCATGCAGGAAAGATCAGCGACCTCTACTAACGACTGGCGGGTGCGCGCATCGCTGGCCATATCGTTCCTAAACACGGAACGATTTGAACGATTGGTCTTTTCGATCGATCGGGAACGCCCAGATCTTTTGCCAAATCTATCCGTGTATACCCACCTTTAGATGAAGACATTTATTTATTTATTTATTTATTAACAGTTTCTTATATATCTCAGCATATTCCCTTGCGCTTTACAAAAGGAGACAATGATACAACAAACAGGGTATTTACAGACAGTCAAAAGGTAAGAGGGCCCTGCTCTCAAGCTTACAATCTATAGGGAAATAGGCATTGTTACATAAGGATAGATACTGTATAATTGCATTAATTCCACCAGAATGCAAAGGTTCCTGGTGTGCTGTATGATACGGTGACCCTGCAGTTTGGCCATGGGTCAGGAGGATGGAAAATGTAAAAAAGAAAGAGAGTAGATATGTGTGGACTGTACAGTGGGGATGTGATTAGATAGGAACGGTATATGAAGGTTAAGTGGCTGGTTCTGGAATTTGATAAGCTTGCCTGAAGAGGTGAGTTTTCAGGGAACGCTTATAGGTTATAGGGCATTTCACAGAGTGGGTGCAGCCTGAAGAAAGTCCTGCAATCGGGAATGGGAGCGAGTAATGAGTGTGGATGAGAGACGCAGATCTTGTGAAGAGCGTAGAGGTTGGGTTGGAAGATATTTTGAGAAGAGATGTATGTTGGTGTAGTTTGGTTTATGGCTTTATGTGTAAGGAAACAAATTTTGTATTGAATACGGTAGAATACATGTAACCAATGAAGTGACACAGTAGCTTTGCAGACGATGAACGTCTGGCTAGGAAGATTAGCCTCGCAGCTGCATTCATGATGGACTGTAATGGTGAGAGTCTGTATTGGGGAAGGCCAATAAGGAGACTATTGCAAAAATCAATATGTGAGATGATGAGAGCATGGATTAGAGTATTTGCAGTGTCTTGTGTAAGGTAAGGGCGAATTTTGAATATGTTTTTAGGTGCATGTGTAATGATTTCGAGACAGATTAAATGTGGGGAACAAAGGAAAGTTCTGAGTCAAGGATAACACCTAGGCAGCGAGCTTGAAAGGTAGGAGTGATTGTCATATTCTCAACAGCGATAGAGATATCAAGTTGGTAACTACTATTTATTGATGGAAATATTTGAGGTGGTGAGATGACATCCAGGATGAAACAGCAGAACGGCATTCAGAGACACGGCTCAATACAATTGGGGACAGGTCTGGGGAGGATAGGTAGAGATAAGTATCATCCGCATACAGATGATACTGAAATCCAAAAGAGACGATTGCCAAGAGATGAGGTATAGATTGAGAAAAGCAGAGCACCTAAAACAAAACCCTGAGATACTCCAACTTAAAGAGGTAGTGAAGAGGAGGTAGAATCAGAGAAACGAACACTAAAGGAGCTGTTAGATAGGTAGGATGAGAATCAAGAAAGGGCTTTGTCTAAAGCTGGGTACACATATGTACAATCGTCGGGCCGTTCTTCCGTTCTGCGGACGAACGGCCGTTCGATTGTATATATATGTACGCAGTCCCGATCCCTTCGTTGCGATCGATAAACGGCCAAAAACGCTCTTGGCCGTCCACGGTCGGTCGGTCGCAGGTTCTTTGCTGCTTAATATTCTTCCGACAGGACGGCTCCATATCGAAAGAAAAGTGACATGTGTATGCACGTTCGATCGATATGCAGCCCGTTCCTGCGATCATTCCTCCCAAAAGCAGCACGCCCATGTGGGTGTTGACTAGCTGCGTCATCCCTCCATCAGCGCAGCATGTAAACAACAGGAAGTCTTCTCCCCCGTACTTTCCGCGCCATGCTGTTAAAGAATATTCGTTGTGTGTGCATTCCTTTTGAAATAAATAATCGTTGTGTGTGCATTCCTGACAGATATAGTTATAGAAGATAGATAGATAGATAGATAGATATGTGATGTTCATTGTTCTGCATAAACACTTAACATTTATTAAGAAATACTGACAAAAAATACTGTGAACACTTTGTTTATTTGAGGTAAAACGGTGGTCGGACCTGAACAGAGTGTCACATACAGGTGCTTGCCATGACATAAGAGCCACGTGAAGGTGTAGCAGGAACGCCCACCCACCCAAAAAACATCTAACACATTGGAACATGGTGGTGTATGTAGTGGAAAGCGGTCCCACGGCAGCAACGCATCACATGGGAACATCCCGGCCTGCTCACATGTGATGCATTGCTGCCGTGAGACTGCTTTCCACGACATACACCATTTTAAGGTGCATGCTGCTGGCCTCCAAATAACCAAGAAGGTGCAGCAAAAATGCACACACGAGCCTTCCTTCTCCTCAAGCTCATAATTAAATTGTTTGTAAAAAGGGCCAAATGCACCGATAGACAAACGTACGTACGTATATCCTGTACAGCTAGCAATGATCTGAATAGTCACGGCTCTATTCACTGTACTACACGAACGATTCTTTGTTCTGTGATCACGCCTGGTTTTGGTATGCTCTTTTAATCCAGCCCATTATGATAATGTTGTGTGCATTTTTATCGTGCGAATAGCCAGATCGGGAGAGTGTGTACGCGTGGTACAATCTTTTTCTTGCGATTGTTTGGACGGGAGTACATCGGACGTCGCAAGTAAAATTGTACATATGTGTACGCGCAGATCGGTCGTATGTTTTGGACGGTCGAACGTGTATTCGGTCGATCGAACGGTCGCAAGAAAAATGAAATTGTACATATGTGTACCCAGCTTAAGACCTAGGGATTGTAGTGTTTGTATGAGAAGTGCGTGGTCAAAAGCAGCAGAGAGATCTAGAATAATTAGTAGCGAATAGTGGATTTTAGACTTAGCAGTGACCAGATCATTCACAACTTTAGGCAGTGCTGTCTCTTTAATGTGTTGGGAATGAAAGTTTGACTGAAGCTGGTCCAACAAGTTGTGCGAGTTAAGAAAATGTGTGAGGCCAGTGTAGGCAAGTATTTCAAGTAGTTTGGAGGTGCATGGAAGTTGAGAGATGGGGCTGTAGTTTGAGAGAGAGCTTGGGTTAGAATTCTGTTTTTTTTTTCAGAATGGGAGTAATAACTGCATGTTTGAACAATGAAGGAAAGACAACAGTAGAGAAAGAGAGGTTACAGATTTTGGTTAAGGTTGGAATGAGCACAGGAGACAGAGATTTACTTATTTGTGAGGGTATAGGGTCAAGAGGAGAGTAGTAGAGTGGGAGGAAGAGAAAAGTGCAGATACTTCATCTTCATTCATGGGGTCAAATGAAGTAAATGTATCAGAGGGCTCAGGTAGGGAATTGAGCAGATCACCAACTGAGTCAGAGCATACCAATTCATCTCTGATCTTGTCAATCTTATCCCTAAAGTAGGAAGCAAGATCTTGTGCATAGATAGTGGCTGGTGGCTTGGGTGATGGAGGGTTGAGAAGTGATTTAAATGTATTAAAAAGACGTGTTGGGTTAGAAGCTTGAGCAGAAATGAGAGTTTGGAAATATGTTTGTTTGGCAGTTTCCAGGGCATAACCATGGGACTGGTAGAAAGTCTTATAAGTGAGGAAATCCTCTGGACTGCGAGATTTACCTTTTCTGTACGGTCACATGATTGATGTAAGCCAATGATGTTAGTGTATGGAATGCGCAACTGTGCTTCCTCCATCAAAGGATGGCCATCTCTGTGGTGCTGGTGAATGAAATGCTTAGCATTGTCCCCATTCGGTAAGACTCGGAGTTCATGTGATCAGACATTGCATAAAATCATTTTAAATCATTGGTATGCTGTGCTTGCTACAGGACACCACCTGATTCACCTGTCAGTCTGTATGTCCTTGTCTGATGTGGGTGATGAGGTCATTGCTGTGACATCACACTGTCTGCACTAACCCTGCTCACGGTCTCATTGTCTGATAGATCCTGCAGTCAAAGCATTAAAGCTCTCAGCTTCAATATTCCCCTCTGACATCCCTCATGCTTTTAGCTTAATTAAACCTATATGCTAAGACTCCTTCCCCCTCCCGGGCGGTGGGCACTGACAGATAGGATGAAGGAGGGTTGGGGGAAGGGGGGGGGGGGGGGGGTTACACTCTTTTAATGACATTATCTATCAGAAGCTTCCGAGAGAATAACATCTGGAAGGAGGGAAGTAAGAAAGTGAACAAAAAAAATACAGCGAGTAAGCAAAACAGAATAAAGAACTGATTATTCAACAATCTCAGAACTTATGATAGGTTTAATTATATTCAAATGATGTCATGTACTGGGCTATGGAACATCTGGCCTCATTACATGCTATGATTGTATTAGAATGCTTCTGTATGGTTTATGGAAGACTTATTTTATGGTGGCTCTCTTCTTTAAAATGTTAATGTCATGGAGAAGTTTTAATGCGCCCAATTCTTTATGATCATGCAATAGGCAGAACACCTTAACCCTTTGAGCGCCAAGTGAATTTGGCAAAATAGGCATGAAAATTGCCTAAAGATCCATACACACTGGGCGATTATGCATGTATGGACAGCGACATCAGCGTAGGGAGGATTGCTTTGCACAGCGCAGTGCGATGATGATGATGCGGGAGTGAGCAGCAGCGCTCAGCGCTCATCTCAGGGCCATACACACTGGGCGGTTTTGAGCTGAAAGCCGCTCAAACTTGCTGTTTTGAGCGGCTTTCAGCTCAAAGTCACCCAGTGTGTATGGGCCTTCACAAACCTTTTTATTCATCATGATGACCTGAAATGTTTACCTTTTTCTATAGGAAATATAGGGTGAGATTTAATAGGATAAGAGATTCAGAAAGAGAGATTTGATAAGAAATCTCCAGTTTTTTTAAAGCGGCAATCATTTACACTGCAAAACCAGTTTGATTTTGAAGTGTAGATGATTGCTGCTGTAAAAAAACTGAAAATTTTCTCACCAAATCTCTCACGTTCTGAATCTCTCATTCTATTAAATCTCACCCATAATCTTCTTTTTTTTACACAACATAGCGGTGTAACCACCATCAATGCTTTTATTGATTCATATGAACAGGATCCGCAGCCGCTGATTGGCTGAGAGTGCTCTATCTCAGCCAATCACCGCCTGCTGCGGTGCTGGACACAGTCACACTGATCACCGCTGCGGTGCTGTGGACACTGATCACCGCTGCACACTGACAGCCTGCCCCACTGTTTTACCACTGGCACTGCTTTTTCACCGGCACCCCCACCGGCCACTCATTTGAGAGCTGTCTCCGCCCGCCCCCACTGCTCCGCACCGCCCTGCAGCTCCCCCTTTTTTTGTTTTTCTTACATGTGATAAATCGCATGTGATTTATCACATGTAAAAAATGGCACATCAAGTCCTCAATTGTATGTGAGCCTCCCGGGGAGCTGCCGGGTGGCTCGGTGGTGAATTGGGTCCGACTTGTCCTAATGTATGGAGGCCTTAAGATTGTGCTGGATCCAATCAGCTATATCCAATACATTTATACAAATGGGGACTACTGAAACCCCACACACACCCCTCAGATGCAATCTGAGCTATGGAAGACTCACCTCCTCCTATTTGGTCATAGTCATGATGCCTCCGCAAACAAGGTCTCTCCTTGCAAAGATAGGTCAAACTTCAAAACTTTGATAGGTCAGAAAAAAAAAGGGGTCAAACTGAGCCACGTGTGGCTGCTGAGAAACACACTTTCCCATCACAGCCTGGTTCATACAGAACCACAGCCGGCCACCCACGTGACCACAAAACAATCTGAAAAGGCCAGGAGTCCTTTAGGAAAAATACCCTAACCCAAATGATTGAGATGTACAACAGAAGGCCTGTAGAGCAGGGAACACAGGGGCAGATTTATTAAGCTTGGCGAAGTGATAAATTGGCTAGTACTTTATCACCGGCCAATCAGCTCCTACCTGTCATTTTTTAAACCAAGCCTGTAACTACACAGTTGAGAGCTGATTGGCCGGTGATAAAGTACCAGCCACATTATCACTTCACCAAGCTTAATAAATCTGCCCCACAGTGTTTTATGAAGTAAGCACCTGACTAGAATGAAATGGGGAAATCCCTTCACTCCCCTACTTAAGGACAATAATCATCATTGGTTATTGCATGGAGAGCCAACCCCACAATTTATCCCAACATGCATCTTATGTTGTCTGTGTGAACAAAACACCAAATGTATTGATAACAGATTCTGGTTCTGTTGAGAGACAGAGAGAGCACAGCTATTGTACTTGGCACTGTTACTAAGCAAGTCTGTGAGCTTCAGATCAATGTCTTCGGGGCATATGTATTCGGGTCAATGTCTAATTTTTTTTTAAGCAACAATCATTTACAAGGCAAAGAAAAGAAAAAAGCGTCTGAAACGAGCCAGCTTCATGCAATCCGGACCCAATGACATATGCCCCATATCTTCTTCTGTGAAGAGTTTTGACCTCTATTTTTTGTGTTTAGTCACATGACAAGGTGACCTAACAAATCATAGTTGGAGTGCAATCAGTAGGACAATGCCAACCATCCCCCTAATAAGATTTATTACAGTAACTGATACCTCTGTGGAGCTGAATCATCCTTTAACCGATTCACCTTGAAAGAGTTTATGGTACTTGTTTCCTAGAACGGCCACAATCGTGAGTGATCGTGGCTCTTAATTAAGGGACACGATCCTCACGATTTGGCCGATTTTTTAAAATTTTTTCACTTTGATTGACAGAAATCGGGTCGATCGGTCGGTCGCGACCAATTAAAATCGGCCGCGATGCGACCGACCGATTGACCCGATTTTTCCATAGACTTCAATGTTAAAAAAAATTTTAACATTGAAATCGGGAGGATCGCGTCGGTCTTGTGCCATTATAATGGCACAAGATGAGATGGACTTGATTAAGTCCATCTCACATAGGGTAAAATGATAAAAAAGGTGAAATGGCCAAATATGACCCATTTCACATTTTTTATGTGCCCGCCATGACCCCACGATAGACGTCAACCCGAAGCGTGGCGAGCGCAGCGAGCCCGCGAGGGGCGGCGGTACGCGTCCTCCGACCTTTTCATTCCCCTACTATCCACTAGGGCGTGGAGTGAGAATAGAATAGTGTGGCGAGCGCAGCGAGCCACCGAGCCCGAAGCGTGGCGAGCGCAGCGAGCCCCGCGAGGGGACGCGTATACCTGTGAAGTTAAACGCGTCCCCTCGCGGGGCTCGCTGCGCTCGCCACGCTTCGGGCTCGGTGGCTCGCTGCGCTCGCCACACTATTCTATTCTCACTCCACGCCCTAGTGGATAGTAGGGGAATGAAAAGGTCGGAGGACGCGCACCGCCGCCCCTCGCGGGCTCGCTGCGCTCGCCACGCTTCGGGTTGACGTCTATCGTGGGGTCTAGCCCACTTAGTAACATTTGGGGGGGCAATTTAAAATAATCAGGTGAAAAAAAAAAAAAATCGGGTGAAAAATCGGTCGATCGGATCGGTCGCATCGTATGCGACCAAATCGCATGCGATGCGATCGATCCGATTTTTTATCTTACGACCACAACGATCTAAATCGTTGTGGCCGTTCTAGGAAACAAGTACCGAGTTTATAAATCAGTTCCTTCTAAACATGGGCTTCTGCCATTTGTGAAACTGATTATTGTTTACTTGTTATAAATAAGTATTGTGCTTACATGTGCTAAGACCAAGTATAACATTTCTACCAATCTTTATGCAATTGTACATATTTATATTTAGTCTGCTAGAACATGTTTCCATTACATTTAAAATATTTGATATCATGCATCCACATATTGCTCAATTTCCGGCATACATCTGTGGGTTGATTGCCAGTGATGGTGTTCCAATCCGCCAATCGGCAATCTGATCAGCAATTTGTCTGGGGAATTGCAAAATCCAGCATGGTAAAAATCTCTGATTCATTATTTTTGGGTTGGAATCGTTGAGTTGAGAACTTACAACATGTTGGCTTTTGCAGATGACGTGTTAAATGTATTAGGGCCAGATGTATTAAGCTTCAAGAAGTGATAAAATGGAGAGTGATAAACAGACATCCAATCAGCTCCTACCTGTCATGTGACAGGCTGGGTTTGAAAAATGACAGGTAGGAGCTGATTGGCTGGTTGTTTATCACTTTTTGAAGCTTGATTCATCTGGCCCTTAATGTTTAATGCATTGGGTTGACCATTGAAGACCGACAGTGATTAGGTCGACGCCTGAAATAAGTCGACATGGCTGACAGGTGGTATTTCATACTCTACCATCCACTACGGCATGATGGGAGAATAAAATAGCATGCCCGAAGCATGGCGAGTGCAGTGGTACACTTTTGACGGTGTCCATGTCGACATTCGGCACAAAACAACACGTGTTGACCTAATGCTTGTGTCAACCTTCCAACCCTGTCTACATTAGCCGTGTCGACCTATTTCAGATGTTGATCTAATCCCTCTCGACCTTCAGTGGTCGACCCAATGCATATCGACCTAAATAGGGTCAACCCAAAAAACAAATACCCAGTGAAATGGTGCATATTTACGTGGTGAAATACATATTTAGCAGGTTTTTCCGTTAAATCCATCTTAAAAGGGTCTACACAACTGGTCAATAAACTATATGTGGGCATGTCTAGTATCAAGCTAACACGGGGCCTTATTCTAGTTCACTCTTTCTGACAAAATCCTTCTTAGATGGATAAAACCATGTGCACTGCAGGGGGGGCAGATGTAAAATGTGCAGAGAAAATTAGATTTGGGTGAGTTATTTTGTTTCTGTGCAGGGTAAATACTGGCTGCTTTATTTTTACACTGCAATATAGATCTCACTTTGACGTAAAACCCCAACCACATCTAACTCTCTCTGCACAAGTAACATCTGCCCCACCTGCAGTGCACATGGTTTTGTCCATCTAAGAAGGATCTTGTCAGAAAGAGTGAACTAGAATAATGCCCATAGTGTGCCATGTGGCGATAATAGGGATGGCATCATTATTTCAGTAAAATGGACTCCTAACAATTCCCTGAGCTCTGCGTGGATCAGGAAGAGGATTACAGCAATAACCTCCTATAGGCGGCTTTATTAGTGGGCTCTGCATATGTAAGCAAGATTGGACCCCCATAGGTTTCAGGCAGCAGCGCATCGCTTCCTGGGCTACCGTCATTCTGAGATGGTGGTAGCCCATTGTAGCCTATGGGCTACGCACTGCTGTCGGGGCAGTGCGGTTAGCGGCGGGTCAGCACTGGATGTGCATGTGCAGACCCCCCTGGCGCCCGGCTCAGCTCATTGCAGGGACAGGCTCCTTTCAGAGTCCTGTCCCAGCATGCATTTTACAATGCGATCCTAGGCAGTAATATCCCACCCAGATCGCATTGTAAATACAATCCATGATAAATGTGCCCCTTTATACCTCTGGTCTGAATAATATCACCAGATTCTGGTGAAATTGCAAGATGAATATCACTCCAGACCAGCAAATGCTGATTCCCCTGTTTATATCTACAAAGTTATGGTGTGTACACACTGTTCAAGTACCGTGCAATGCGATCAGATCGCATCGGGATCACATCGCACGGCATGCATGCGATCTGCATACAATTTTGATCGCAAGGGTTAAAAACCCATGTGATTTGCATGCGATCCATTTTGACTATATAGTCAAAATCTCATGCACATTGTACGCGTGTGTACACACCAGTAGACATTAATGTTTGCATATGCAGTATATATATATGTATGGGCCCTCCTACCGCTATGTCATTTTGTTACCACCCAGTTTGTTTTATTACTGTTTCCACTTGTAAAGTGCAACCAAATATGCTGCGCTATGTAAGAAACTGTAAATAAATAATATACCATAATGTTTCTATATGGATTAACCTTCTGTTTTTATGCTTGCTTTGCAGACAACTTATACACATGAATTATACAGAGACTCATTACAGCCCCAGTGACATTCCTATTGTTCGGACCCCCAATATGACGGTATGAGCTGGTGAATAATGGTGGTCATATTGGATACATTTATAACAGTATCACTGTTTGATTGTGCCGCAACATTCTGCAGCAGCGTACACTGGGGAGATAGAGCATGTGGCTGTTTGTGGTGTATGATGCCTGCATTGTGTGCTGTGGTGGTGTATGAGGTCTGCATTGTGTGCTGTGGTGGTGTATGATGCATGCATTGTGTGCTGTGGTGGTGTATGATGCCTGCATTGTGTGCTGTGGTGGTGTATGATGTATGCATTGTGTGCTGTGGTGGTGTATGATGTCTGCATTGTGTGCTGTGGTGGTGTATGATGTCTGCATTGTGTGCTGTGGTGGTGTATGATGTATGCATTGTGTGCTGTGGTGGTGTATGATGCCTGCATTGTGTGCTGTGGTGGCGTATGATGTCTGCATTGTGTGCTGTGGTGGCGTATGATGCCTGCATTGTGTGCTGTGGTGGTGTATGATGTCTGCATTGTGTGCTGTGGTGGTGTATGATGCCTGCATTGTGTGCTGTGGTGGTGTATGATGTCTGCATTGTGTGCTGTGGTGGTGTATGATGTCTGCATTGTGTGCTGTGGTGGTGTATGATGTATGCATTGTGTGCTGTGGTGGCGTATGATGCCTGCATTGTGTGCTGTGGTGGCGTATGATGTCTGCATTGTGTGCTGTGGTGGTGTATGATGCCTGCATTGTGTGCTGTGGTGGTGTATGATGTCTGCATTGTGTGCTGTGGTGGTGTATGATGTCTGCATTGTGTGCTGTGGTGGTGTATGATGCCTGCATTGTGTGCTGTGGTGGTGTATGATGCCTGCATTGTGTGCTGTGGTGGTGTATGATGCCTGCGTTGTGTGCTGTGGTGGTGTATGATGTCTGCGTTGTGTGCTGTGGTGGTGTGTGATGCCTGCATTGTGTGCTGTGGTGGTGTACGATGTCTGCATTGTGTGCTGTGGTGGTGTATGATGTCTGCGTTGTGTGCTGTGGTGGTGTATGATGTCTGCGTTGTGTGCTGTGGTGGTGTATGATGCCTGCATTGTGTGCTGTGGTGGTGTATGATGCCTGCATTGTGTGCTGTGGTGGTGTATGATGCCTGCGTTGTGTGCTGTGGTTTTGTGTGATGTCTGCATTGTGTGCTGTGGTTTTGTGTGATGCCTGCATTGTGTGCTGTGGTGGTGTGTGATGTCTGCATTGTGTGCTGTGGTGGTGGTGTATGATGTCTGCATTGTGTGCTGTGGTGGTGTATGATGCCTGCATTGTGTGCTGTGGTGGTGTATGATGTCTGCATTGTGTGCTGTGGTGGTGTATGATGTCTGCATTGTGTGCTGTGGTGGTGTATGATGCCTGCATTGTGTGCTGTGGTGGTGTATGATGTCTGCATTGTGTGCTGTGGTGGTGTATGATGTCTGCATTGTGTGCTGTGGTGGTGTATGATGCCTGCATTGTGTGCTGTGGTGGTGTATGATGCCTGCGTTGTGTGCTGTGGTGGTGTATGATGTCTGCGTTGTGTGCTGTGGTGGTGTATGATGTCAGCGTTGTGTGCTGTGGTGGTGTATGATGCCTGCATTGTGTGCTGTGGTGGTGTATGATGCCTGCGTTGTGTGCTGTGGTGGTGTATGATGCCTGCGTTGTGTGCTGTGGTGGTGTATGATGCCTGCGTTGTGTGCTGTGGTGGTGTATGATGCCTGCGTTGTGTGCTGTGGTGGTGTATGATGCCTGCGTTGTGTGCTGTGGTGGTGTATGATGCCTGCGTTGTGTGCTGTGGTGGTGTATGATGTCTGCGTTGTGTGCTGTGGTGGTGTATGATGCATGCATTGTGTGCTGTGGTGGTGTATGATGCCTGCATTGTGTGCTGTGGTGGTGTATGATGTATGCATTGTGTGCTGTGGTGGTGTATGATGTCTGCATTGTGTGCTGTGGTGGTGTATGATGTATGCATTGTGTGCTGTGGTGGTGTATGATGCCTGCATTGTGTGCTGTGGTGGCGTATGATGTCTGCATTGTGTGCTGTGGTGGTGTATGATGCCTGCATTGTGTGCTGTGGTGGTGTATGATGTCTGCATTGTGTGCTGTGGTGGTGTATGATGCCTGCATTGTGTGCTGTGGTGGTGTATGATGTCTGCATTGTGTGCTGTGGTGGTGTATGATGTCTGCATTGTGTGCTGTGGTGGTGTATGATGTATGCATTGTGTGCTGTGGTGGCGTATGATGCCTGCATTGTGTGCTGTGGTGGCGTATGATGTCTGCATTGTGTGCTGTGGTGGTGTATGATGCCTGCATTGTGTGCTGTGGTGGTGTATGATGTCTGCATTGTGTGCTGTGGTGGTGTATGATGCCTGCATTGTGTGCTGTGGTGGTGTATGATGTCTGCGTTGTGTGCTGTGGTGGTGTATGATGCCTGCATTGTGTGCTGTGGTGGTGTATGATGTCTGCGTTGTGTGCTGTGGTGGTGTGTGATGTCTGCGTTGTGTGCTGTGGTGGTGTGTGATGTCTGCGTTGTGTGCTGTGGTGGTGTGTGATGTCTGCGTTGTGTGCTGTGGTGGTGTGTGATGTCTGCATTGTGTGCTGTGGTGGTGTGTGATGTCTGCGTTGTGTGCTGTGGTGGTGTGTGATGTCTGCGTTGTGTGCTGTGGTGGTGTGTGATGTCTGCATTGTGTGCTGTGGTGGTGTATGATGTCTGCATTGTGTGCTGTGGTGGTGTATGATGTATGCATTGTGTGCTGTGGTGGTGTATGATGCCTGCATTGTGTGCTGTGGTGGCGTATGATGTCTGCATTGTGTGCTGTGGTGGTGTATGATGTCTGCATTGTGTGCTGTGGTGGTGTATGATGTCTGCATTGTGTGCTGTGGTGGTAAAGGGATAAGGTCCCTGGGTCACCAAGCATTAGGTCTAAAAGCAATAGGTCCACACATCTAGGTCGACATGGGTTAGGTCGACCAGGTCATTAGGTCAAAAGGGTCATAAGGTCGACATGGGGAAGGTCGACATGGACTTTTTGACTGGTTTTTAATATCTGACATGTGCCGACAGGCGGTGTTTCATGCCCTACCATGCACTAGGGTGTGGTAGGAGAATAAAATAGCGTGCCGAGCATAGCTGTGCTACGTTTCAGTGTCCATGTCGACATGTGGGTAAAAAAACTGTAAAAAAACCCATGTCGACCTTTCCCATGTTGACCTTATGACCCTGTCGACCTAACCCATGTCCTTCAGTCATGTCGACCTTCGGTCATATCAGCCTTAATGCATGTCGACCTAGTGGTGTCGACCGAATGCCTGTAGACCTAATGCTTGTCTGTTGAATGATTCCATTGCGGTGTAAATACACAGTGGAAATACAAATCCCTGCTAGTAGGGCACATGAGGGTACGAGGCGCGACTAGCAGTAACCATGCCTTGAACCAGAACTAGCCGACATTTGTAAAGGTCTCATGATGATTACACAGATAATTCCTGAATATCACTAATAATGATATTCACTAATACCCCTTTTCCACTAGCCTAAATATCCTGGGTTTTTGCACGGGAGCGCGCAAAACCCGGGATTTTAGGCAGGTTGAAACGCTCCCTGGGAGAAATAACCCAGGTCGTGAGACCCGGCATTTCTACCCATGTAGCGACCAGGGTTGAACATGGGTTCAACCTGGGTCACTGTGTAGTGTAAACGCGTAACCAGGGTCAATGCGACCCGGGTCCCGTTCACTACAGTGCAAAAGCCGGCTTTGGGAGATGCTCTCTTCTCCCAGCGCCTCCCCGAACCCACCTCCCAATAACATCACCCGCCCGGCATTATGCCAGGTGGGGACTCTAGTGTGAATGGGTTTGCAAACCGGGTTGCGCCCAGGCTGTAGCCGGGTACAAAATCCTGGGTGTGACCCGGCTTGCAGATGGAAAAGGGGTATAAGAGAATCCACTTACTGTACAGCTGATGAAAAGATTTGTTTATATGATGGCATAATACCATGTATATAGTCTATGGAACACACAGCAAGATTACATATGATACAGGTGATCAGACAAGACCTTTATTCACCGGTTTACAACTTTGCAGTAATAGATATCTATAATCTGCAGATGACATCATTCTATAGAGACAGTAGAAAGATAAGGCTCTCCTCACATATCAGATTGCTAGGAGGATGGATGGTGTGCTAGGGAAGAGACCTGATAGAACGTGGAAGGAGAACCCTTGTAGCCAGTAGTGGTGGTAGATGATGGGAGAGAAGAATAGGCAGCAGTCATTGGTCAAGTGGGGGGGGTGTCAACATTTCAACATTTGATTGCAGATATAGGGAGATGGGGGGGTGATTGAGAATTAAGGTGATCAAGAAGCTGGAGAGGCTTTGTTCTGTATGAATTTAATTGTCTATAACTAGGCAATTAAATCACCTGTGCTCCGGTGATCGTATATTGGAGCTTTTCTAACCCCTGCCGCTCCCCCAGGCTCTAGCCGCCAGCCGCCTCACATTTTGCAGCAGTGATGTAGGCGGCAGGCTCAGGGGGACTCGGGAGCACTCAGGCGCCCAAGTCCTCCCGAGCCATCGCAAAACATCCCGAGCCTGCCGCCTGTGTGATGATTGACAGGCAGCTGGGGCAGCTCCGACGTACTAACGCCAGAGCGAGGGGGGGGGGGGTGTCTCCTAATGATCTGTGGTAGGTTTTGCTGGGGCAGGACAAACCTGCCCTGGTAGGTTTGTCCTGCCCCAGCAAAAGCCACCACTCACAGGGTTAACTCCCGAAAATGGGTATTTTAGGGGATTGAGCCACAGACATGCAATGATCAATGGGCCCCTAAGTGAACTTTAGACACCCCCCTTAGTGGTGTATTCAATGCTGCTGATGAGCTGTGACAGTGAGCAGCGCTGCCTGCTCGCTGTCACAGCTCGCAGGGTCAGTATTCAACTGACCCCCTGCATACACCGATTCCCCCTCTGCATATACAGCCGCTAAAACAATGAGACTCAGGGCTAAATGCAGCGAGCTCCCTGACCGCGAGGATTCCCCGGAACGTTGAACAGGGTGAACGGCCGGCGTGGGGGTTAAACAGTGAGGATCACTTGTTTTCTGCGATCCCCGCCGTTTAATCCTTGGTGTCAATTATGGGCGCATCATAGAGCCACTGGGTTAACGCTGATAAATATGGCAGCCTGAGAGATGTGACTGGTTCTGTGATCACAGAATGGCTGCCTGCGAGTGCGGCAAAGGTATGGCAGTCCTCTCCTGTCATAGTAATACCCCTGTTTACTTCTCAGCACGCTATCTGTTCACCCTGGGTGACCTAAAATATCCTGCTCTGTAAGCTATTATTTGTGCATTTTGTATAATTCATCAGCACCAGCTCTGCTTCTGGTGTACATCACACTATGTCAGACTGTCAGCTGGCTGACAGGACGTCCTGTATAATCGTGTATTTGTTCTATCCATACTGCTTGCTTTGTATATTTTCTGCTCCTGCTGCTGCTGCTCCATTTCCTACCTCAGATAAACTCTCGTTCCATTTTTGGTTTGACCTGTAATCCCTTTCTCTGTTTACTGACACACTTCTGTGATGCCTGAGGCCGAACGATATAGGGAAGTAGGTCAAGAGTGAAAAGTCATTGCTCTGTGGTGTGTTTGGACCGGCGCTTGCAGTGGGATTCCATATTTATTTATAGAATGCGCACATAATAGCCATCATATGATAGACAAAGAGGGTTAGAGGAGGACAGACGCAGAGACAGCCAGACACTTGGCCACATATACAGATGTACTCTGTCTGCGAATGCTCATTACAAACAGTATTACATTTGCCATGGAAGGGAAACATTAGTAGTCTTATTATTAAGTTTCTGTACTGCAGTGTGGTCAGGTCACCAAGTCAGATTTATTATGTGAGTGTTTTATTTTTATCTGCAAAAGAGGGATGATTACAGGCTAAAATAAAAATGTTCACTGTAAAACTGGACAAACCGACAACTAGATCTGCCACATAGGCCTCATAGCTACAGCCTTTCAGATAAATGGTTGTTCTGGTCTCTCAATGGCTCAATTATGGGCCCCACACATAGGGGGTTATTCTGGTTCACTCCTTCTGGCAAATTCCTTCTTAAATGGACAAAACCATGTGCACTGCAGGGGAGCAGATGTAAAATGTGCAAAGAGATTTAGATTTGGGTGAGTTATTTTGTTTCTGTGCAGGGAAAATACTGACTGCTTTATTTTTGCACTGCAATATAGATCTCACTTTGAAGTAAAACACCACCCAAATCTAACTCTCTCTGCACATGTTACATCTACCCCACCTGCAGTGCACATGGTTTTGTCCATTTTGAGAAGGAATTTGCCAGAAGGAGTGAACCAGAATAACCCCCATATACAATTTGGGCATGACCTCCTAGCATTTTGGAGGTCCCAGGTAAAAAGTGAGCAGGTACACTCCAGCAAAGGCAGGTTTCCAAATTGGACATACCTGTCACTTATTAAGAGAAACAGCTTGGTTACTTGGGGGAAAATGAAGGTTGTTGCCACTGTACCCATTACCCACACGTATACAGGTTTTGCTCATAAAATGACTGAATATTCCAGCCTACCTAATCTATAGTTCATCTCCGGGTATTATACATGTTTATGTACATCAAAAGTCATTTTTCATTAATTATGGTCACCATTTTTCATTTAAACAATACATTTTTGCATAGCTGTTTTGTGCAATCACTACAGGTTGGATTGGTAAAATCTCTACTGAGGACAATGATCTCTATGGCAATTATAGGACAAATTCCGTAACACCCCCATACACACCGCCACAATAACCCAAGTCATGGTCGGGTTAACCTAGGTCACACCTTGATGTGAAAGGATCCCTGAAAAATACCTGGGTTTGGTGACACAGAATCCAACCTTGATAGCAAACACTGGAATGAGTGTGGCCTGCATTGTCCGACCCACTTCCTGTTTACAGCATTGGAAGAGCAAGATCCTCGGTGCTTGGAGATGATGGCCTCTAAATGAGCCGGAGGAACCGTTCTGATACTCAGAAGGTCCATGTCTGTTTGTGTCAGAGTCTTAATCCAAATTCTGTCGGTTGCAACATTGACATATTTCCGCACTGGCGGCTGCGTACAAATTTGCGGTTGCATTAGCATTTGTGTACAACTCTGAAGCAGTACCTATATACTAAATGGAAACATATATTCACCTGTGAACTGCTTTATTGGTTGTGAGATAGCTGTAAGAAAATTCATCAGTACTATTTATAGCATAAATCCCGGCACGAAGGGCATTAAACACCAAATGACCATTACTCATAGTGCAGACAGTGTTGGATGATGGAGTGCGTACATCTGAATTAATTTACTGCGTTACTATACAAAGGAGAGTGTTACATATGAAAGATGCTGGCAGATAACCAGCTGGGAGAATTTCCCCTTTAAGTCTCTGTGAGCTGTCATAAGCCTCTGGGAAAATTTGAATTAGTACAACTATGTCTTTGTCTAGTGCAATTCCCAGCGCCCCCCATATAATGTGTATGATATAAGCAGGAAACCGTTAAATCTGCCTCAGTGAGGTCATGGTGCCCACATTGCCCAGGGTGCTTGGATTGGGGCTTTAGGGAAGAGGAAGTGATAACAGATATATAAGAATGTGGAATAGAAAGAACCCAATGTTCATTGTCCGTTATTAGAACGTCTGATCCTGAAATGACCAAGGCTGAAGACACTCTTCTGTCTTGTGCGATCTGACAAGATGTCTGATACTATTGTATGGAGTCTATTTATCTAACACTCTGATCCATAATTACAGGGGGTTCACTACGGAAGTAACCCCTGTGCCAGTCAGAACCTCCTAATTCCTCTATTCTAAAGCTTCACCTTCATTCATTTATTTTGCTACAAATAAAGTATACATTGGATCTACTGAGGTGTAACTAATGTAATCTACTGTATTAGTGCTGTCATCGCTTTCCCAACTGGGCAAACAGTAGCAGGCTGCACCCAAATCCCAGACAGGTAAATGGGATGAGAATCCAAATGCTGACAGCCCTCACTCAGCAGCATAGTAGGTGAGGCTATAAGTGACACAAAGGGGGACATTTACTAAGATGGGTGTTCTATCTAAGATAGGTCTTAGATCTGTTTGGTTGCCCATAGCAACCAAACAGATTATTATCTATTATCTTCTAGAAGGTGATAAAGAAGAAGTAGAACTCCATCATCGTAAATTTACCCCGTCACCAAAAACTTCTATGGCCATGTAAGATATAACTAATAAAATACCTGCTCCCATATGCCTGCACCCCTGCCCTGCACTACCACCTTTACCCTCTCTCTGGTTTTTTTCTCTAATGTATCGGTGAAAAGCTTTCTTGCCTGCCTGTCTGTGGCACGCCATTGCCCTGCTTTAGCTTTGTTTAGGATATAGACATAATACTGTGCCAACCTAGCTTATTATACCAAGAATGTTGTCATTAAATTAGACTTACTCTTAAGCCCTTTGAAGGATAAATCCACCCAATAATAATTTTGCATAAGTGCAATCACAACATTCTAAATACTGTTACTGAAATGAGCCATGGCACTGGACATAAGACATATTTTCTAGTCATTTTTTGCCAATGGGGTTTTGACTTTTAAAAAAAAAAGTGAATCTGCAGCGGTGAAAAATACCTCAAAACCATCCGAAAACGGCCGCTATTGAATACTAAAGTGTTTTTTTTTCTGGCTAGCACAAAAACAACAGACTTTATTCAATAACCCCCTAAGTACTCTGTCTTGGAGAGAGATAAAGTAAAAGTCATTATGTTACTAACTGCCATGTTATAGGGTGTGACTGTTAGGAGAGGTTAGTTGGCGCCTTATCCCTCTCCAATGCTTAGTACATTGACCCCTTTGTCTCTCCTCACTTTATCACTCTCATAAGGTTAAATTGACTAAAGCTTCTAAAAATAAAAAAGAGGATATTGCCCATAGCAACCAATCAGATTCTGTCTATACTTCTGTTGCATCTTAGAAAATTGTAAATGGAGTTTGGTTGGTTGCTATGGGCAACATCACTTTTTTAAAAAGTTTTTTTTTTTTAAAGTTGTAATTTTACCTAAGTCTTGATACACTCGTCCAATATCTTTCATTGAGCTGCATGTCTTAATTGATCATTATTCTGTTTCACTAGGACCATTGTTATTACCACGGAGTCATTCGCGGGCAGAGAGACTCCAGTGTGGCTGTCAGCACATGCTCAGGAATAAGGTAATCAGATAATGCAGGCTGCCGCTGCATCCAGGTGTCCGCCTCTGACTTGCATGACTGGGTTATTAGCCCCGCCTCTTTTACTTTTTAGTAAACTTAACATTTTTATTCACTGGATTTTCACAAATCTGACACTTTGGGGGAGGGTAGGGGGTTATTTTGGCGGATAAGTTTACAGATAAATGGCAGCTAGAAGTTGATGGGATTCTATTAGCAAATTCTCCACTTTATATCTGAGATTTTATAAATATTTTCAGGCGGCAGGAGGACTTGGGCAGCTGAACTACTGAGCGCTCCCGAATCGCCCCGAACATCCCCGAGCCTGCCGCCTACGTCACTGCTGTAAAGTGAATGGCGGCAGGGGTCCAGGGAGCTCCGGGGTATGATCGACGGAGCGAGCAGAGGTGACGGGGGGGGGGGGGGGGTGACCGGGGGGGGGGAGGGAGCACTCCAGAGGTGGTGCGCCAGTGGTACATATTAGTGATATGCCCGGAAATTTTCTTGGACAGCCCGCTGCGGCAGCGTTAATATGCCCCTGTTGGGGAGATTTATCAAACCTTATAAATAAGAAAAGTGGAGGTATTTCCCCATAGAAACCAATTAGAATCAAAGGGGAAAAATTACTAAGATGGGAGTTCTATTTCACATGGGATGTTGCTATTGACAACCCATCAGAATCTAGTATCTGATTGGTCGCCCATAGCAACATCCCATGTAAAATAGAACTCCCATGTAAAATAGAACTCCCATCTTAGTAAATTTCCCCCAAAGTGTAATTTTATAGAATGTACCAGTGGGCAGCACCTCCACTTGTCCTCTTTAGAAGCTTTATTAACCCCTTCAGTGGTAATCTCGAGAATTTTCCGGGCTATGCCTTAGTGCCCAGACTGGCAAGCCCTGAAAATTTTTGGGATTGCCGCTGGTTAGAGCCGTAACGCGCTGCTGAGCTGATAGCTGAATCTGCTTCAGCGCTGCCCGGCTCTGGCTGCTCACCGGCGCATCCCCTCCCGTCCCTGTTTGACAGTCTATGATGGTGCAGCGACGTCACGCTAGGCAGCGATCAGCGACACCACTGGTCTACTCAACAGCCAGCCAGGCAACAATACAAGCAGAGACAGTACAGTTATCGCACAGGGAACATATACCCACCAAGCTGCACAGCGCCTAGGCAGCCATTAGCGGCACCACTGGTCGCCGTAGCAGCCAGGCAGGCAACAATACAAGCAGAGACAGTACAGTTATCACACAGGGAAATATTTCACCATATCAGGAGTTGCAGTATTTCGAGTTCTACATCTGCCAGAGAGCCCGGGCAGCATCGTGTACAGAATGCTGAAACTTGTAGTGCCACATCTGCTACAGAGCCACACATTGCCCAGGGAGCTTCATACGCAGCATGCTGAGACTTGTAGTTCCACACTGCTACAGATCTAACAGATTGCCTAGGCAGCTTCATATACAGCATGCTGAGACTTGTAGTTCCACATCTGCTACAAAGACACTGGTTGCCCAGGCAACATCACATACAGCATTCTGAGACTTGTAGTTCCACGATAGCAGAGTCCCTTGTCTTTGCTCTATAATATGCTGTCTGATCAGATTATTTACTTGTAGGCTGTGTTGGTTTTTTCTCTAAATCTGTGTATATAAGAAATTCATGCTGGACTGTGTTAAGATATTACTGACTGAAGAGATAGTGAGATTTATTGTCTCTCCAACAGTAAATGAATTATAATGTAATACACCTTCTTGTGTTTCCAGGGGTCTCATAACATTAAGCAATAATGTAAGTTATGTGGTGGAGCCAGTGCCGGGGGACTCTCACAGGCACCTCCTCTACAGAGCAGAACATCTAGGGTTTGAAGGAGGGAAATGTGGACATACAACCAACAATGTGTCCAGCCTCGCCTCCCAACACCGTCATCATCGGGTGAGTGCTCTGCAAGCTGCATAGACAGCTATAGCAACAGCATCCCTGTGAAATCATCATTTTCCAAATGTAGACTAAGCCATGGTGTTATAACTCCATTTCCATATGATCCAGAGTGGCCTTAATGACAGGAACAAACCCAAACATTTAACGATACACTATAATAATAATAATAATAAGGCCACCTGGTTGCACTGTAGTAAATTGTGAATGAGATGCTTCCTGTGATATGATATCCCCCTAGAAATGACTTTCCTCACACAAAATACTTCTACTTCATCCCAGGAGATCAATGTATGAAACAGATGTCTACTATCTGGGGCAATTCTATTCATTAGTCAATGATTTTTCCTCCTAGAAATTGATATTCCAAGGCTGCGGCCGTCCGATACTGTACACATATCTGCAGTAAACAAACCCAACCACATCCCTTTAGTTAGTTGGTTAGTTATCCATCTGAGGCCTCCATACAGATGTTCCCAGTCATCTGTCCAAGAGATCTGTGCTCCGCAGCTCAGAGATGAAACATCTGTCCCCCACATGCTGCCCCGTGTCCTCATATAAATCTGTCCTCCGCAGCCCGGGGAATGCATCCTGTGATGTACTGCTCATTGTTTACATTAGCGTTCAGTGAACTATTACAAGACCCATCATTTAGGCTATAAAAGTCAAATTGGACAGCTATTATTTTTCATAGCAAGACACTTCCAGTTTTTTTAATGTACAGTACAGGCCTATCCCTAATTTGTGTAATAAATGCAGGGTTTGCTATGAATAAACGCTGTTATCAATTGTTCTCAGGCTTTGGTGGCATTGCTCCTATTGCTGTTTATAAGCCATATTTATTAGCACCCATAACAAGCACTCGGGGGCTCATTCAGACCTGATTGCTGGGATGCCCAGAGATCAGGTAGCCACCTCCCCGCAATGTGCAGTGCCGCTTAAGCTGAGACTCACTCGGTGCTGCGATGGCTGTGGGGAGACCGGGACCGCTAATGACATCAGCGTCCCTCCAGCCCAATGGGCAGGAGCTGCCTGCGACACTCCCAGATTACACCGGCGTGCCACCCACAAACAGCCACTGGCTGTCAATCAGCCAGTGTACAGCCTGCAATCACAGGCCCTCCCTGCTGTGATTGGACGGAGGGCTTGTGCATGCGGACCATGCACATGTGCGGCCCTCCGATAATCGCCAGGGCTGCAGATACATCCCTGTGAATCAGGCCCTCAGTGCAGCACCTCCCATATATGCAGCTCATTGTTGCTTAGCGTCCCTCGCTTACCCATCACATCGCGCACATGAAATCACTGATCTACCATCTTTAGTGTGATTTTCATGGCCTGTCCCTGTACATTTTCTAAATTCCTATCATTACTACAGTTTGGAAGCAGACCTCTTGTGTGTCCTGCAGGTGAGGAGAGAGGATACGGAGGGGGACAGATGCGTGGAGCTCTACCTCGTTGCCGACTACGCAGAGGTAAAGCCGTATGGTGTTTCATCTGGCAGTCTGAGCTTTTATCCCACCCAGTTACCAGTAATCTAGTTAGCCAAGGATCAGTGTTGAATATTAATATTGATGTATTACCAGTTATTTATATAGCGCACACATATTCCGGAACGCTTTACAGAGAATATTTGAACATTCACGTCATCTGTTATTTGTCCATGTGTTTGTCCAGTATGCATTCGGACACTCTTGGACCTATTTGGACGAAAACAACATGAAGTGGCTTGATTGGGTCCAGATTAGGTCCACAGCCACTAAAACTTTCAATCACGCCCCTGTGGGGGTCCCGGGGGTCCAAAAAGGGGTCCAGACAAAGTGGGTCAGGGAGGCAAGATATGACAAAGTTGCATAACATAGAGGGGGTGAAGGGCATTGGGTTTAAGAGTGGCCAGGACCTCTTTCCGATGTCAAGTTGGTGTACGCCGGGCAGACTTTTGGACTGGGGAGCGTGTTCTGAACCTGAGCAACGCCGGGTACCTCAGCTAGTTGAATAAAAGACTCAAAAGCCTTATTTACCCCTTTTTTTTAAATGAATACGTCTTATCTACTTTTCTTCATTATTGAAACAGCTGTGGTGCACGGGGGTGTGTGTGTGGAATTTTTTTCCTCACACTTTTTTCAGTTTGCAGTTTAGGTTAGACCTCACAGCACATTACATGACATTGCTACAGTATATTCTGCATTTTATTGTTTTCCTGCCACACAAAGGAGAGTTACTGTGTATATTGTATCCTGATTTAAGGAGGGATGCAATTTGATTTCACAGCACTGTACCACCGTGAAAGTGATCTTCTCAAGGGTTCCGTTTGCTCCTCACTGTTGCTCATTGCTGGATTTTGTTAACTGCTCTTTGCTGTTCTATGAGCTGGGCAATATATAACCCCCATGATGAGCGGAGATGAGCATTGTCAGCGCATGGTTTAGTACAATAGTACATGGGCCACTTTCTATAGCCCCACTGCTGATTAATGTTTGCCTGCCAATAACACAGATGTCAATGTTAAGCAATGGCAGTTTTACAAAGACACAAAATAAATGTGAAATGTATTTCTAGGTGTCAATAAGCCTGGGCTATACTGCCGTGTATAAGTCAGCGCTGTGATCAGTAATGTGACACAAGCTTCCTGGAATTGACAGCTCTGTATATGAACAGAAAGGCGTTTTATTGATTTCCACTTGTTTTGTACATTCAGTTTCAGAAACATGACTCAGACTTGGAGCGTACGCAGCGCAAGATGCTGGAAGTGACAAATTATATAGATAAGGTACAAGTCCCTAGTAGCCTCATTATATGCATGAGGCAGTTTTGTGTACTGTTATATAAGGGCATTTGTAGTGATAAAGGCCAGGAGGGATTGGTAAAACTTACTAGGTGTGGTGCAGCCTGCGTACAAGACACGGCAGTGGCATGTGTATTCTCACTGGCACTGCCCAAAGTTTTATCTATGGAACCCAATGCTTGGTATAATCACCGTCACAGAGAACCAGACACATCATTTAGATTGCACCAGTGCTGGGTAGAATTGTACTTTGGTCACTAAAATAAAACTTTTGAAGAATGCATTACTGTAAAGTTGGAAAAAGCAGAAAATAACACTTAGGGGTATATTTACTAAAAGTGCATTTTGGGTCTTGTCAAAATAGAACCAACATCCCCACAAAATCGACTATGGTGTTTTTAGTTCACTTCTGTTTTCGGTAGTATCCGGACGGCGGATCGACGGGGTGGAGGTCAACAATTCCATGGTCGACCACTAGAGGTCAATGGCATCTATACTTTGTTGTCGGCGTTAAGATAGACAGTGACGGGAGATCGACGGAATGTAAGAATCGGCGGGATCTCTGGCACCGGTCCATTTGGTTCCTACTCTACTATCCAAGTGGACATAGAGTAGTAAAATAAAAGTGTTCGAGCGCAACGAGCCATGCGAGGGGATACTGTGTACGTCCAGGGCTACCTCGCTGACATTCGGCACCAAAAAAGACAAAAAATCTGTGCCAACCTTGCTACTGTCGTCCAGGTTCCCGTCAATGCTTACCGCCATGTCAATCTCCCGTCACTGTCTATCTAAACGCCGAAGACCAAGTATAGGCATCTAACTAGACTCCGTCGACCTCTAGTGGTCGACCATGGTATTGTCAACCTAAACATAGGGTGGTATTCAATGCCACGGTGAGGGTGGCTTATTTGCGGTGAGGAAAAGCCATCGAACCCCCTGGCCGTATTCAATGTTAGGGAGAAATCCTCGCCCTGAGAGGGATCCCCTTAACCGGTGAAGTTCACTGCAAATGCAGCGAGTATGCTGCATTTTATGGCGTGCCCCGCCATTTTAATGGCCACATTTGCCGTTTCCACCTTGCCAAATGGAACCAGCGAGTGAAGGGGAGGGACTTGCATACTCTGACGGCGAACTATCGGCACTGTTCGCCGTCCTAGGGCGTTGAATACCGCACATGGTCAATGCCATATACCATAACCGCTTTCAATGGTGTGTTTGTTTCTATTTGAAGTTGATGTGTTATTCACACTCAGTAAAACCAAAAATAGACTCAAAATTTACACAAATATACAAAAGCATTCCTATTGGCCAAAACAAGTCAAATGCACTGTACCTTCCACAAACACCTTCCTCCTTGGCTAATTTGCATATCCACAATTTTTTTTATGATTTCTGAATTTTTGACCCCATCATATTGAGGTTTCAGACATTTCCACATGTGCTTTTTTTTTTCAAATTTTTGGTTCTATTGAGGTTCTATTTTCAAATCGACTGTTAGTAAATAAGCTTCCCCTATTGCTATCTATGGGACATCAATAAGAAATGGACCAATTGTTTATTTTTATGTAAAGTAAAATTTTTGATGCTTTTTTAGGGGATTTTGAGTTGCTTGTCAAATTCACCACTGAAACTGAATTATGGACATTAGTAAATATACCCCTTAGACACTGGTAGTGGAATTGCTAGTAAATTCATTGGGGCGTATGTGTTAAGTAGAGAAAAGTGTTGAAAAGTGGCCCATAGCAACCAGCTTTAAGCTAGCATTTATCAAATACATTCCATAAAATGATATGTGGAAGCTGATTGTTGCTATGGGCAACTTCTCTGGTCCACTTCTCCATGGCCCTTATTCTGATCGGTGCGGCCGGATCCGATTATGCGGCCAGGACCGTGCGTGCGAAACCCCGCCTTCCATACAGATCGCCAACTCCGTCCGTACGCGGTAAGAAGCTGGCCGAACGGACCACACGTGTATTTTTCTCGGAATACGCCTCCTCCATCTAAGGGAACCTCCCCCATCATTCGATGGTCGCAGACCATCGAATGCAGGACCGAGTGCTCCACCAGCTCCCGCAACCGCAGACCACACGGGCATTTTTCCGTGCAAAAGCCGGGATCTGGGCGGGCAGCTGACATCCGGCGATGTCATATGTCCGCCCCCTACACGTGCGTCACGGCCGCATTACCATACGTACGCCCAGCGTTTGCATGGGAACGCCCATGAAACGCGGGGCGTATGCATATGGTAATGAGCCCAAATAGCCCTTCACGCCCCTCTCCACCCCCTGTTCGGAGTGTTCACATATCATGCGGGATTTGGCCGTACGCCCCGCTCGCACATGCGCAGAGATGCCTCTGCACATGCGCAGACACAAAACATCGGCGGGCCGAACGCACGCGGATATATCCGCACCGACCAGAATAAGGGCCCATGTTATTCTTTTCTTGATACAGCTCCGTAGTCTCTGAGAATATGCTGCTCTCATATTGACATCATTGCACACCTTGCTAATGCGCTGTTATGTGCCAAGGTCACTATGGGCCAGCCCGACAATACTGACCCCACATTGAATGTCCCCCATAGACTTCTCCATTGTATTAATATAACTAATGAGGGAATAATTGTTAGGTCAGTTCTGTTCTCTTGTCACTCAGTACAATGATGATTACACAAGCTGTCTGTTATACCCCCAGTTCTACAGGGCTCTGAATATCCGCATTGCCCTGGTTGGCTTGGAGGTCTGGACAGCTGGAGATAAGTGCAATGTGTCTGAGAACCCATACATCACCTTACGTGCCTTCCTGTCATGGAGAAGAAAGCTCCTGTCACAGACCCCACATGACAACGCCCAGCTCATAACGTGAGAATGTTACTGCTACGTAAAGTATTGAGATGTGGGGAAGGGTCTTACTAAGAGCCCCAATTATGCCTGGTACACACCAGGACGACTAGGGCCCGATCCCCTCAATCTAGATCCAATTCCGACCAATTGGATGTAGATTGTGTGGTGATTGGGCCCTTTTCTGTCCTGGTGTGGACCGATACCGATCCGATGCGCGGTCCCGCGGGTCGGTCGGTCGTTATTCAGATCCTACCTGCTGCAGGTAGGATCTGAATAATGACCATACAGCCCGGTGCGGGTCGCCATTGGATCGGACCCGCTCACGGTGCACATCGTGAGCGGGTCGTGCCCCCCGCATCATCGTGAGCGGGTCTGAAGAAATACTGATGACCCGCTCACAATGTGCATCGTGAGCGGGTCGTCGTGGTGTGTATCCTACATTACTCTCTGGCCATTGCAGATGACCACAGGGCTATTTCCTTACCATACTAGCCTTACCATACTAGCCTGCTCTGGCAGAAGACAGCACGGACTCTGGCACTGTACTACAGTCTTTGCTTAGTTTCATATACAACCACAGAGCAATGGGAATTCCATACAATAAACATATTTGGTCCAACCAAGCTGGATCCAGGATAATGGTGGAAAATAGAAAATAAAAACACACATAGGGGTTTATTCACTAAGATGGGAGTTACTTTGAAGATGGGAATCATCAGAACCAATAGATTCCCATAGGAACCAATCAGATTCTACTTATTTATTTATTTATTTAGCACCTTCTAGGAGATGATAGACTCTGGTTACTATGGGCAACATCCCATCTTAGTAAATAAACCCATAGGGGGGTATGCAATCCTCTGCCGCTATTCCCGATGTTGGAAATAGCGGCGGGGCCTTATTCAATGCTGTCTTTACCGACCGCATTGAAGAGAGATCGTGGCAGAACGAGCCCAACTTTAAAAGCTGTCGGGCCCGTTCTGCCGATAACAGCCGTGGATTGTCGCGATTGAGGCCATAGATTGACAATCCATGGCCGTTTTCGCAGACACGACCCCTTTTTTTGCCGATCGACAGGACATTGAATCCCGCCTGCCGACTTGCTGTCGGGTAAATGGCAAACAGGCCAGGATCACGGCTGTCGGGAGGGATTGACAGCCGTGATACAGGATTGCATATCCCCCATAGTGTAGCATGTCTATCCAAATATGTCACCCTTAAGTGTACAACATCCAGAGGATGCTTCACCAATCCAAATGAATTTAAAAAAAAGTTAATAGGCAGCATACCCATCTCCCAATTTAGCTAGCAGACATATGTACAGGCAGCAATCCATGTAATTAGAGCAGCGGTCCTCAAAGTATTTTGCTCTGGGACCCCATCAAACAAAAAAAATAATGACAGGACCCCAGCAAGTTACTGCAGAAGGCCATCACAGCACATGTGTAGTCACATACATGGCAGCATTGTGGAGGAACAAAATGATGGGAGGAGTCTAACATAACAGACAGTCTAACATAACAGATATTTCAGACTCCTTGTATCCCTGACTGAGATTAGAAAAGTCATCAGCCTGACGGTCAGCAGCATGGAGTCGCGACCCCATGCTGAGCAGGTCGGGACCCACAGTTTGAGAACAAGCAAATAATAGCTGTCTCAGTTGGGGGATCTTCCTTTATTTAAATGTTGCCTTTAAGTAATACTCCCTACATAGGGGAGGAAAAGGTGGCCTTGCAGACTTCTGAGTATAAGTATCGAAGAACCTGCGATGTGAGTGGCCCTCCTTTTTGTTGGGTATCCAGGCTTTAGCTAGACAAGCAAAAAGGTTGACAACTATAGGTCGACAGGGTCAAAAGGTCGACATGAGTGTTTTAAGGTCAACATGAGGTTTTTCATGATTTAGTTGTAAGAAACCTAATTGGGGATTTTACCATCCATGTGGGCATAGAGTTAGATTATAATAGTGTGCGAGGCACCGGGCCCGAAGCAGGGTGAGCGCAGCAAGCCATGCGAGATGACGCGAGACATTTATATGGTGTCTATGCCGACCTATGTCCTACGTCGACATAGACGACAATAAAAACATGAAAAACCTTATGTCGACCTGTGTCAACTGTTTGCATGTTGACCTTTTGACCCTGTCGACCATTAGTTGTTGACGTTTTGATTGTAAACCTAAACAATGTAGATCTAAAATACCATAACATGTATGTTGTTTGAGTATAGCGCGACATGATCGATACCTTTTATATGCAAATATCTGCTAGTTTAATTGTGAGTTGGGTAAGCTGACTATTATATATATATATATATATAGATATATATATATATATATATATATCTATATATATATATATATATATATATATATATATACGTTTGGATTATTGAAGCAGTCTGCCCTATCCATCAAAGTTTGGGCGGGCGGCGTTAAGCTGCTCAGCAAGCGGCACCGAATCACCCCCTAAGTACCATCCCTGTTATTTTTCAGGACTTTCAATAGGATTTTTGCTGTCCTTACGCACAGGTGGCTGCATAATATTGTTGTTGCACCTTGGGACTTATTCTGTTTATTTGTTATTTGGTACTAGAGTCTGTCCCTTCTTGTGCTCATGGGCTGTATTTCCCCTGATTGCTTCAGAAAGGTAGGGGGCCATATGTAATAGGGTGTGAGAATCAGAACATGAGATTTGGGGATTAAAGCGCCAATCATTTAAATTAAAAAGCAGGTTGATGTTGCCATGTAATTTATTGCAGTTTAAAAAAAAAATGGGAAAACCCTCACACCCTGGCCCTTATTCTGATTAAGTCAGACGGCTGCGTGTTCGGTCGGACGGCCAATGTATTGTGTTTGCGCATGTTTGCGCATGTGCAGAGGCGTTTCTGCACATGTGCTAACGCTTCGAACGTCAGAACACGGGAGAACAATTCCGTGCAGAAAAGGATCGTACGGAACCATCCAAGCAGGGGGTGGAGAGGGGCGTGAAGGGCTGTTTGGGCTCATTACCATATGCGGACGCCCCGCGTTTCATGGGCGTTCCCTTGAAAACGCTGGGCGTACATATGGTAATCTGGCCGTGACGCACGTGTGGGGGACGGACAGCTGACAAAGCCGGATGCCAGCTGCCTGCCCATATCCCTGCTTTCATACGGAAAAATGTCCGAGTGCTCTGGAGCACTCGGTGCTGCCTGACCGCTCGGTCCATCATTCGATGGTCGGCGACCATCAGAGAATGGGGGAGGTTCCCACAGATGGAGGAGGTGTTCGCATGAAACATCCACTCACGGTCCATTCGCTCGGCGTCTTACCGCATTTGGACGGTGTGAGCGATCCGTACGGTAGGCGGGGCTAAGAACACTCGGTGGCCTACCAAAATTCGCATCCGTCCGAGTCATCTAGAATAAGGGCCCCTATTCCATTTGTCCCAGGGTTTTAACCATATACTGTATAAAAAGAAATCACTGGAAATAGGGGTCGGACATCCCCCGGATATATACAGGTCCCGGGGACTCATCCTTCACCCATTACGGATAACTGTAATCATGCAGAGATCAGGAATACTGTGCTAGTAAGATTGTAAAGCGGATTAGATGCGATAAAGGTATTTTACCATTAGTCTGTACAAATCAATACGCTGAGTGCTGAGACTGCTGGGATTGTGGCTGATGTAAGAATGTATGCACCCACCCTCTGTTATGTGATCGCTCTGGCTGTCTCGCCTAAGTGCTACCCACAGCCTTCTTATATGGAGCCGGCTGGGTTCCACTGAGGTCTGTACATGCACACTCCAACACTGGGAACAGTGGTATGGCTTAGCACTGTGGTAGCAATTACCTGCAGCATAGGTTCCCTAATGGCCAGGGTAGCAGAGTGTACCTGGACATTCACATTACTTGGGATGAATTGGATCATAGTAACATGACATCTTGTATCTTGTCATGTAAAGGGAGCCACACAAAGCAGTTTCCAGGTTGCTTAGTTTCTTTTCCAGAAAATAGAATAGATTTTTGTTCATGACAGCAAATTAAGTCTTAATCATTAAGAACTTTATTGAGACATGGTAATGTCTGACATAAACACAAACAGAGGTGTATATGAAAGCACACTATGGGGGCTATGTGATCGGTTCACAGACCTGGCAATCAGTTATATGGCTGATTACCTATACCCCCAGATCCCCCCCCCCCAAATGCATCTTAATTTCCAATATAAAAATGTGTGTGTGGCCGGTAAATAATGACTATATGCTTATCTGAACGATGCTTCCAATGGCACATTAGCTCACAAAGATTAATTTATTAATTTAGCATATAGACACTCAAAATGTTTCAATAAAAAAAACCTAGCATTTGTAAATAATTGTGTCTGCAAGCACCTCTGATGGTGGTGGTAGGAGCGCATCCCTCTCCACTGTTTGTGAGGGCACGTGCCTTTCCAAATCTAAATCTCTTTGCACGTTTTACATCTGCCCCACCAGCAGTGCAGCACGATTTTTCCCATTTGGGGAAGATTTTGCATTTGCGATCAACTCTGAATGTGTGTGGTCTATAAACATTGTATTACAGTTAAACACCGATTATCTGGTATCGTCTGTTCCAGCAATGAGCCGGAATATCAGTGATACCATTTTAAAGCAGCTTGACCCTGCAGCATGGCTCGCTCCTCCGCCACACCACCAGCAGCTTGTCTCCGGATCGTAGGACATTCCCGTTCCCGCAGCGTGTCTCAGTCCCTGCAGCGCGCCCACCCGCAATTTGATCCCCTCCTGCATCCCAACACCCTCCCACTGCCTCTCTAAACCCTCCCACTGCCCTCCTAAGTACTTATAAGCCCTCCCACAGAACCTTCTCTAAACTAACACCCTAACAACTCTAAGTTCGCCCCCCCGGGATTTGATGTGTCTGGATTAAAGGAGGTTCCGGACCATCAGGTGACAGATAATAGTCAACCTGTATTATATGCTGTGTTTTTCCCATATACTATCCATGTATTTGCAGGATATACTGTATAGGAGGCATTTTTTTGTTGTTGCTGGGTTCATAAAGTCCTTGTTACTGTATGTAATTGATGTAATATGCTATTTTTGTAATTGTAGCTTTGTCTCCTGCAGAGGGCGCTCTTTTCATGGCACTACCATTGGGCTGGCTCCACTACAGGCAATGTGCTCATCCTTTCAGTCAGGAGGTGTAAATATGGTAAGACAGGTACAATCAGTGCTCTTATTAAACTGTGTGATGGAGAAATGGCATCCACTTATAATGTAACATAGGGGGTTATTCAGACCTGATCACAAATCTGCTTTTTCTCAAATGAAGAAAACCATTCTGCGCTGTAGGTGGGGCAGATGTAACATGTGCACAGAGAGTAAAGGTACCCATTCACTAGTCCAACTTGTCTAATGCACAAGTCAGACCTGATTTCCCGTGAACTTCCCTAGGAGTGCTTCTATCCAATTTGGCACTTGATGTGCCATTTTTACATGTGATCTAAAAGGTCTCCTGGGGAGTTCAAGGGAAATCATATGCGATACATCACAGGTGCTGGAAAGTACCCACGATGTGCACTGGCGGCTGCCCATCTGATTTATCTTATGTGCAGCACGTCCAACGGGATGTCAAACATATGCAATTTTTCATCTTGATCCGTCTGTATCAGGTGTAAAGTGGCCAAATGGCACCAGTGTAGGGGCACATTTTAGTTTTGGGTGAGTTATTTTGTTTCTGTACAGGGTAAATACTGGCTGCTTTATTTTTACACTGCAAAAAGAAGATAAGAGTCCAAGGAAGCTATTGCAGCGGCATACATATATACGCAGCCAATACGCAGTAAAGAGGAACATTGGGTGCTAGTCACCTTATGTCTATGCAGACTGGGCGTGGCAGTAGCAGTGCAGGAGCCATGTTTCTCCCAAAAATGGCCATGACTCTCCTGCATTCTTGCTGTTAATCCCGTTACCTCCCCCAGATGGTATTTTCCTGTCAATGAGCAAGTGAGATCGCAAAGGCACCTTGACACATGTGCAGTGCGAATGGTGGACACGCACAGTCTCCAGGTAATCGCTCACTGCCTGAACATCGGCCATTGCATATGAAATAAATTAGGCCTGATTCCCTTTTCTGTCCAGCCCAGTGGTGTCGCAACAGGGGTAAAGGTTGCACCCGGGTGTCACTGAAGTCAGGCTTCTGCTCAGTGATAGTAGCCAGGTGTTGCACCATAACATTACCTGCAGCACCTGGCTCCTATAACTGTGTAGAAGCTGGCACTGCAGACAGGGCTATCTCCAGGGGCAGTCCACATCTCCTAGTTACCAAAGTGACCGGGTTCATGATGCTAGGCAACGTCCCCCACCCACAAAACCACACCCACAACTTGCCTACGATGCATGTTTGGCTTGCACTAGGTGCATCGGGAGTCAAATGTGTAAGTGACGCCACTAGTCCAGACCCAAATATCATACTGAACATTATTCATAGATACCATTAGACCAGAGCCATATTAAAAAATTACAACTTACTTTCCTTTAGAGATCAGTGTTTATGTGCTGGAGCATTGTAACACTGCTCTAAGCAGATCAGTTAGTTGCAGAATGCTTTAAATAATACTTTAATTTTAGTGGTGTAAATACATGTCCGCCAGCGCACCATCCGCTGGTATCTGGCGGATGATGATCCTGCGGACATGGACGCGCGAGCGTCTCACACACTCACGTGTCCATTGGCGAGAGGCGCCCCATCCGCCGGTACAGGCTGTCGATCGTCGCTATGATCAGAATCTACTTATTATTTATTTAGCACCTTATAGAAGATAATAGATGGGACCAATCAGATTCTATGTATTATCCTTCAGAAGGTGCCACATAAATATAAAGTAGATTCTGATTGGGTGCTATCCCATCTTAGTAAATAAACCCGCTAAGAACAAAATATAATAAATTTAAAAAACCAACCTGATTCTTGTACCAGAGAGTTGAATGGAAACCACTTTGAATTTATATTTTTACAGTGGGTGTTTGAGAATTGATATAACTTTCCAAATCTGTAAAGAATTGTGTCGTACGCCCATCTTTCTGGAGAGAGGCCTCCAACCAATCCATAGACATTAAAAATAATACATCACATATTGGGGATTATCTTTTGTTTGTTGTTCTTTTGCAGGATCACTCTGACAATGCTATTGGAGTTGCAGCCACGATGGCCCACGAAATGGGACATAATTTCGGGATGAGCCATGATGCTGCTGGATGCTGCTCGGCCAAACCAGAAGACGGCGGCTGCATTATGGCTGCTGCAACTGGGTGAGAAAACCAATGAATTAATCTGCAAAGTTGCAGATGGCTGTGAACCTTATTCAAGTCCATTCGCAGTTTGCCTGCGTTCGCATGGGGACTGAGGTGTTGTTAGTGTGCATGCGCATTTCTGGGCATGTGCATTCGCAGGGTGCATGCACCTCGAACACTCTGTTCGCCAGGTGCACGCACCCAACACAGCGGGGGACGGAGAGGGGTGTGGGGTGCCGGCCAGCCCCTATAGCATATCGGGGATTAGGGATAGGCAATAGCGGGGCAGGGGTACTGTAGGTCAGGCTCTTGGGAGGGAAGGGAGGATTCAGTGGGACAGGGGGAAGGTAAGTATACCTGACCACTGTTGGGATTCCCTCCTTCTGGATGCTGGCGTTTGTATTCTGAGGACCCGGCATCCCAACCACAGGTCATCCATATTTTTTTTTAAATAATTTTTCTATTATTAAAAGACTCTGAAGCTTGATACATCATTGACATCGATGACCTTTGATAGTATCCAAGTGATTTTATACAGGGTGACATAGGTATAGCTGAACTGGGACTCCTGTCTGTACATATAGGCGTTGGTTATACCAAGCCCCAATTAGAAGTATTGGTTTGTACATTATCCTGATTACATCAATAGGTATAGAGCTATTGATTATCATCATTAATGTTTGTTTTCCAAGCTATGTAACCGGATAATGAATAGAACACAACACCCATTATACTGTTATTGTATCTCCCCTCACCAGAGAGTGTTGTGTCATTCCCTATGCTATTCTTTATGTAACCGTGCAGTGTATATCTGGCCGGTATATGCTGATGATGCTGCTGCCTGGTTTGCAGGTATCTCTGCACCAGGCCGTTGCCATTGGAGCAGTCTTTGTGTATTTGCTGTGTTGGTTGGATGTCTGTTATTAGTAAATTATGTTGTCTATTGATAAGTGTCACCAAGTGATACGTATGTTGTTTGTATGTTTCCATCAGAGAGTGCATGCTTTCATTTTGTATTAAGATTAGTAAATTTAGATTTTCTGAGATCTCCTATATTTAAAATTAATTGGGCACTCCATGTACCCACTGGCCAGGGTTACCAGAAGGGACCCAATGCTACTCTGTATTGGTCCAAGCATCCCTAGGTGTGATGGCCCAAATGTTTCTGCAGATCCCCTTGGAGGGCTTCGACTGATGCTAAGCAGCTTGGCTAATTATTGAAGTTGCTTGAAAGACAATTTCAAGCGATGCCCACCACCTGCATCTCTAACCCACCCCTTGCGTACAAAGGGGGTAATACTGGTTGATTCACAAGGCTGTGAATTTGCCTTGCTAATGGTGGCCTGGCCGCCCCCCATTCGCCAGGGCGATTCCCTCACAGGGTCTGCGAATGGAGGTTACACAGTAACCTCCATTCGCAGCCTAGTGGGATCCACTCACATCATTCGATGGTCAGTGACCATTGAACGATGGCGAAAGTGCACGCATATAAAAGTGACTTTGAAGTCCCTTCCATATGCGTTGACGCTCATGAGGAAGTGGGCGGGCAGCTGACACCCGGTGAAGTCAGCTGGCCGCCGCCCTAACCCGCGTCATCGGGTCATTTGCATGAGAACACCCAGCATTCTCATGGGAACGCCATGAAATGCTCTGCGTTCCCATATGTAAATGGCCTGTCCCACCGCCCCACGCCACCCGCTCGCACACTTGGGTGCATGCGCCAAGCGAACAACCCTTTTCACCGTGGACACACGCACCCGGTGTATGAACATGCGCAGAAATGACCCTGTGCATACGTTCACCATCGGAGCCACTGCGAATATATTATATTATATATCAGTTTTTAGCAGACTGGAATACTATTATGCCAAATCAGATAATTGTTCTACGTTCATGTTATTAAATAAGGATGTGGGAAAGTATAGATATTAGCAATGTAATGGAAAGCAAATAAGTAGGGACTTTGAAGGCTGCAATGTAACTATTCGCTGTGTGTCGTTTCCAGACATCCCTTCCCCAAAGTGTTCAATGAGTGTAATAAACGTGAGCTGGAGCGTTTCCTGCGCTCAGGAGGGGGAATGTGCCTCAGTAACACACCAGACACCAAGACACTTTACGGGGGCCCACGCTGTGGAAATGGCTTCTTGGAGGAGGGGGAGCAGTGTGACTGTGGGGATCCTGAGGTATGATCTAATGCACAGGATATGTCTAGTGGTGAACTACATTTCCAGTATGCTCTGGTCGAGTCTTGCTCCGGGCCATCAGAAATTTACTGAGGCCTATTATCTTCATTATTCCATGTACTGTTTCTTTTTGTATGCATTGTGAATAAGTTCATAGTGTAGGAATTTTCCACAAAGTTATTATACACCTACACTGATAAACAACGTATTGAGGTTATTAAGAATATGGAGCAAAGTATAAAAAATAAAATAAAAAACAACAACACTTTTCACTTGGAACAAACCATGTTGCAATGCAAGGGGTGCAAGTCCACATTTATGTGCTTTGTATGCACGGTTCATAATGGCTGCTTTTGCCTATTAATAGTGGACACCTTTATTTTTACATTGCAAATTACCTTGCTAAACATTCCCAGCCTAAATCTCTCTGCACACTTTAAGTCTGCCCCATCTGCCATGGAACACTGATTTACCATGGTATAGATTTGAGCCTTTTTTAGTTTGCTATTTATTATATGTATATTAAGAGTAATTAACAAACAGCGAATACAGTAGCTGAAATTTCAACAGATCCAGAAGATTTTCCCACTGTGTGTTCCGACCTGGCAAGGCTTCATTCACTTCCTGAACTGACAGATAGCCTTTTCCAAACTGCGCATGCACACCAAAAATATGTCTGTCTATAGATCTGTGACCAAGCATACACTGATTACAGTAAGTGTGTGTACGCATAAGCTGGAGATGCCAACTAAGGAGACTTGGACACATCCCCGATACACCAGTGGCTGAGTCCTTGGAATCTAGTTTTATTGGCCCTGGCTGCATGATTTAACCACACATCCTGAGTAATCTGAGGGTTACTGAGCTGTCCAATGGCTACGCACTTGGGGCCTTATTCTGGTTCACTCGGTAGGGCACAAATTTGCACGGGAGACCCGTTTTGTGTATGCGCATGCACAGCTGCATTTCTGCGCATATGCAGTAAAATCTGTTTGCCGAGCGCAAGCTCACAGCCCTCCGCACTGGGGGTGGAGAGGGGCATGGGGTACTGGCCAGGGGCATTAGCATATGCATATGCCCAATGTTTCATTGGCGTTCCCAAGAAAACATTGGGCGTACATATGGTAATGCGGTCGTGACGCACGTGTGGGGGGCGGGCAGCTGACATAACCTGTATGCCAGCTGTCCGCCCATATCATTGCATTTCTTCACTCATATGTACGAGTGGTCTGGACCACTCTTACATATGCCTTTCCCATCATTCAATGGTCGGCGACCATCAAAAGGTGGGGGAGGTTCCCACTGGCATGTGAATGGATGTTTATGTAAAACATCCATTCGCTTGCCAGAAGAACGAATGGGGGTGGGCGTACCACCAGTCGCCGGGCAGGGTCTGGATGACTCTCAAGGGAGCGAATTCGCGCCCGAGCACGTCAACCAGAATAAGGCCCTTGATCTGATTCTGCATCCTTGTTTGCATCAGTGGATCATAAAAGCCTGCAGTGGGCATATTTTTACTGTAGACCCCTCCTTTGGCTAATGAATATTTTAGCACAGCTGCTTCTGCAGAGAAAGACATTGCGGCTGTGCAAACTGCATCCATCTCTTAGTCTGGACCATAGTCCTGAGCGTCAGTAATAAGTTATGGTGGTAGACATGGGCTTATATGCTTGCCAAAGCAGATAGACCAGCGCTTACAGGCTACAGCCTCAATGTAATGTTTTCCTCTGCATGACAGCCCGTTTATAGTTTAGGAGACTGATCATTCACCTTTGTTAGCAAAATAAAAAAGCTCAGAAATGGGCAAAGCCATGTTGCACTGCAGATGGGGCAGATGTAACCTGTTCAGAGATTTATATTTGGGTGTTTTTTTTTTTCAAACACATCTAAATTGCAATGTAAAAATAAAGCTGTCTCACATCTGTGGTCTACATGCAAAAGTAGAAAACAAAAAGATGGCGCTCTTATCACCTGATGTACACGGCGTAAAGGATAAAATCTTCCTTGTCGTACTTCTTCTATATGTTGCTAATCCGTATTCCTCAGAAGATATATGTAAATAACAAGAAAGGAAGAAAATATAGTGTAATATGTCTAAAACAAGTCCACAAAAAAGTCCAACTTGGTGTATAAATCTTCCCCTTATGGGTGGTGTGGGGTTATATCTCTTAGGGGATCACTGCAGTGCCAACTTAGGGTCGCTTAAATGAAGCTTACATTCATTCAGGAAACGAAAAGCACATAAAGGTATCTTTCACCAGTTCAAATACACCACATATAAGGATCATCAATAGGTGCTCACACAATCGCTTACACCAGCTTACTGTGCATCCTCCTATAAAGGTTTCTTTTTCAAATGAATTCTTCTGGTTCCAGAAAACACTTACTTTTTATTTGAATGTTCAATAAAAAACTACAGATACCACATACAGTACCTTGCACACAACCAATATAAATGTATAATATGCTAACCTTGTATAGCAACATGGTGTGTTCTTTGCTTTACTGAATATGGACCTAGATTAGTTTAGGTGCTGTAGAGATAACCGTGCATTTGTCTCTAGAATACATCTTCATTGCTCTCACTGTCTCTGGGTCTCCACTGTAGTATTTACCTAACCACCTTCCCCAACCTCTCTCTCTTTCAGCAATGTGATAATCAATGCTGCAATGCTACAATGTGTACTCTACTACCAGGGGCTGAGTGTGCCCATGGGGCCTGCTGTCATCAGTGCAGAGTAAGTCATCTACTATCCAGGCAACAAAAATAACAGGAGAAACAGTATGAACAGCTGAGAAACACAACACACTGTTATATTCATATCCCGTGCACAGCATAACATCATGTGGCACACATCTGTACAGTAATCCCTCCATGTAAATTCCTGTTTAGCTGAGGCCTCCTGGATTCCTGTGTCAGAAGACAGCCAGAGCCTGCGACCTGCCAGAGTTCTGTACCGGAGATTCTCCTGTGTGTCCTCCTAACTCCTTCCAGCTGGACGGAACTCCTTGCCAAAACGGAGACGCCTTCTGTTACAACGGGAGATGTCTCACTCACCAACAACAGTGCCGGCAACTGTGGGGAGTGGGTGAGTAGTGTAAACTCAACTGGGGTATGCTGGTGTGGTCTGCACCAATCAAACCCTTTGTATCATGGTACCATAGTCTATAGGTGCAAATTCAGGTCAAAATGTTTCCTACAGTTTATGTAATGGAACTTACATTAAACTGATGTTTAAATTAATTATGTCTCTGGAAAGTAGCAGCACAACACCGCTTTTTATTAAGTCATGGGGTGTTTGGTCTATTTGCACCTTTGTCGTTCAGGTGTATATTGTAAACTGTGGTTGTGATTAATCGTGGCTATCCAAACCACCTGACGCGTCCGTTCTGTCTGTGTCACAGGATCGAGGATTGCGCCAGATGTGTGCTTTGAAAGGGTCAACGCAGCTGGGGACCAATATGGCAACTGTGGGCGTGATATGAATGGTGAATACAGGAAATGTGAAGCAGGGTGAGTGAGGAGAATGTGAGAACACGTGGCTACCTAAATTCTCATTGCTGATATGTGCGGGCAGAGATGCACTGCCTGGGAGAACCCCTTCATCAGGGCTCGGGCAGTGCTGGCACTCGTGTGCAGGCCGGGCCTTTAAACTATGGTGACTCATAGGTCACGCATTTCATGCCGCCTTGTCGTCCACCTGCCAAGTACCGCCATCCATTCAGGAATTTCTGGATCAGAAAAAAAGGGGGGGGGGGTCAAGTAAAATGATGCAATGACATCTCCTGGCCAGCACCAGGGTCACAAGGCTTATTTTGCTGTCCTCCTAGGCACGCTAAGTGCGGGAAGATCCAGTGCTTAAGCTCCGCTCTGAAGCCGGTAGAGCACAGTGCTGTAGCCATAGACACCACTATATCCGTGCAGGGGAGACGCGTGCTCTGCAGGGGAACTCATGTATACAGAATAACGGAGGAGGAAGATATGATGGATCCCGGCCTAGTCCTCTCTGGTACTAAATGTGGCAAAAGCCAGGTAAGACCTCTGCTGTACATACTTTGTTTAAAAAAAAAAATCAAGTGGTGTTAATTAATTTTTACATCACATCGAAAAATAAAAAAAAGGTAATTTGGTTGCTGTGCGATTGAATGTGTACAGCTACAAATCTATTCGCAGCCATGTGAATGTCCAGAACCAATCCTAACAGGCTCTCCGTTGACTGATTTTTACACTGGGCACCAATCATCGCAGGCTCAGACTAGCCAGCAACTTACTCAGCGGTGCCATGAAAAAAGGCATATCTGTCCTGTTGCTGATGTAACAGTTTATTGTATAGCGCAGCAAATTTCGTTGCACTTTATAATTGGAAACAGTGATAAAACAAACTGGGTAATAACAAACCGACATAGAGGTAGGAGGGCCCTGCTCACAAGCTTACAATCTATAGGGATAATAGGAGGGATACATAAGGATAGGATTCCATAGCATATCAGTCCCACCAGATTACAAGACAGTCCTGATGGGATGCAATTAGATATGAATGCTACTGGAGGTGGTGTGGGGGTCCTGAATATGATAGGCTTGCCTGAAGAGGTGAGTTTTCAGGGAACGCTTAAAAGTTTGGAGGTTTAGGGTGAAATTTAATAGGATGAGAGATTTGGCAAGAAATCTCCAGGTTTTTTTTAAAGCGGCAATCATTTACACTTGAAAAGCAAACTGATTTTGTAGTGTAAATGATTGCCGCTTTAAAAAAAACTGGAGATTTCTCACCAAATCTCTCCCTTTCTGAATCTCTCACCTTTTTAAATGTCACCCTTAGTGTGCGTGGAAGGGCATTCTATAGGGTGGGTTCTTTTCCTAGACATGTCTGGATTGATACCACCTATCCCATTTTTTATGGCCCATGCTGTACAAATTTAGTGAGACACAGAACGCCCCACAATATAAGCTTTCACATTTCCCATGGAGCATATATAGAACCATGCTTTTATTGAAGAGAACCCTTGAGCGTTGTCCTATCTGTTCACAAGACTAAATATCCATCCTCATTGCTATGAAGTGGGCAGAGCCATACTGATAAATATGCTGTATCTGTGGTAAGATAGACAGAGCGGCCTTCCAGTCCCATACCTGCCCTCAGGCATGATTGTTTAAGGTATGTCTCATCATAGCACTGTCTACACACGGTGGCTGCAGCCATTTTGTGAGCTAAACCTAAAATGTGAAAAATAATGAGAATGTAGTGCTTTTAAATGTAAGAAGATATGTTCCATGTTTTAGCAATGTCCCTAGTATCTAATGAACTTACAGGTTGCATAGTAATGAGGGTTAGTTCAGTTCACAAAATGGCTGCCTGTGCTGTATGTAAACTGGGTACGTTTTAATTGTAATGCAACGCACAAGTTACCACACAAAAATCCCAGAAAGTTTTAATGTAGCATTTCAGCTTTTATTGAAATGTGTTCCTACTTAAAAGTGATTCATTAATGCTAGACATATGTTTTGGATATGTTGCACTATATAGCTGAAGTAAATTGGATCATACCATTTGTTTATTCCAGCTTTGCTTTGAGGGGCAGTGCAAAAACATCTCGTTCCTGCAGGTGGATGAGTGTACCAAGAAATGCCATGGAAACGGGGTGAGAACCAATAACACATACTCATATTAAGGGACATGCAGAAAGTGGAGTAAATGAGGTGTTCTGATAAGTAACATTAGAATATAACATCATTTATGAACCATAGAACTGCAAAACCAGCAGAAAGATTTAGGCCTGGCAATCACATTTTGCACCTTTTTTTGCTTGGAGAGGAAAGTACATGTATTATTGTATATGCTCCTTTCTAAAGCATGCCCAGAATGAAATCACCAGAGCTACACTCCACAGTTAGATATACTTTCAGCTATGCATGAGACCTGTGACATTTAATGCTGGTGCCCTTTAAGCATGGTCTGGTTGTGGTCATAGGGTTTGATTCAGGAAAAACCATGTGCACTGCATGTGGGGCAGGTGTAACATTTTTCAGAGAGTTATGCTGGGTATACATTAGTAGACTGTATATCTACAGACAGGTGGGGCAGCATGTTTCCATTTGCATGTGCCCACCCACTGAGCTGTCAATCACCAGCAGTTCCTAGCGCGGCTGTATGGGTGGTCGGCGGAACGCCCGTACACACATCACGATGCACCAATATATCTTTAGATATATCAGGCATTGGCTGTGTTGCACAGCCGACGCAGATATATTGCTCACACACACACACTGGCCAATGGTGCATCAATATATTCGCAGTTTAATCGAACAGCCGATATATCGGCCAGTGTGTACGCGTTTTTAGATTTGGATGAGGTGTGTTCAAACTGAAATCTATATTGCAGTGTAAAAATAAAGCAGACAGTATTTATCCTGCATAGAAACAAAAGTACTCACCCGAATCTAATGATCTCTGCACGTTACATCTGCCCCACCTGCAGGGCAGAATATTTTTGTCCATTTTCAGAACAAATTTGTCCTGCGATCAGTTCTGAATTAAGCCCTTAGATTTGTGTTCAAACTGAATCTATTGCAGTGTAAAAAATAAAGCAGCCAGTATTTACCCTGCACAGAAAAATGAGCCACCCAAGAATGTAACCCACCTAAATATGTCTGCACATGTTACATCAATTAATACTAATCTGACATAGCATATGTTTATATTGTAGACTTCTATACCTATGTTTCTGGAAAAAACAGAATTGAAATATCTGCAAATGGCTCGGAACACAGACATTCTGCACACCTACTAAATCCGATTTTGTTCTGTGCTGTATACAGGTGTGCAATAATAACCAGAACTGTCATTGTTTCCCTGGATGGAAACCTCCATATTGTAATCAGACAGGCAATGGTGGCAGCATAGACAGTGGCCCAGTGCCTGCGGATGGTAAGTCCTCTGTTTTCCCTATATGTTATCTGGGTATTCCTGCTAAAACAAATAAAACTAACTCATTTTTCTTGCAGACTCGCAGTCAGCGTGGCTCTGGATATTTATACCTGTATCGTTACTAGTTGGGATTGCAGTGTCCTTGTCCTTATACCTCTACAAACACAGGTGCTTAATAAGGCTCCATAAATCAGACAGCATTCCCACAGCAGGCTCCCTGCCCAAGAGGTAGGTGCTATATTACCACACATACAGTATTGTACTGGCCACTATATGAATGAAAGACCTTTAGGTTGGTGAGTGTCGCAGACATAGACGGTGCTAAATGTATCAAATCTGACTGACCAATTAATCATCCGGATGCAATCAACTAATGACTAATATCTGGATGCAACTGACGGGACCAGCCATTTACAGGTTGAGTATCCTTTATCCGAAATGCTTGGGACAATGAGCATTTTGGATAAGGGATTTTTCCGGACTTTTTAATATTTTTTTTCCCATACTTACCTGGTCCCCTGGTGGTGCCCCGATGGTCCCCCGACATCCACGGTGTGCTCACGCAATGCACCCCTGGGCCCAGAGATGCCACAGAAGAGGATCCTGAAGGCCGCTGTGGACATTGGGGGAAGCCCATAGCAATCCCAAGCTTTTTATTTAATTCTATTTAATTTTATTGTTACTTGCCATATTCCAGCAACTCACTCTACGGCCCCACAGGCCCAGCAGCCCCCTTGGGCGGCTATTACACAGTTACTGGACACTTTAGTGGATAGGCTGTCACCCGCAGCAGGCCCTGCCCTCCTACCTACACCTGTTGTTCAGACAACCCCCCCATGGGTGGATTCATTGTCTGAGACCATGCTTTCCTTAACTCAGTCTCTGGCTGCACAGAAAACACCGAAAGGTGATTTCCCAGGGTTCTAAAAGACCCTAAAAGCATTCATCATCTCAGTCTACATTATTGACTGATACCACTGTTTCTTCAGATGGGGAAGCTGATGATAATGACACGGACACTTCTGATGGTGATCCTGAGGTGAGGGAGGCAGCCGACAAGGAGGTGAATGGTACTGACCTTATAACAGCCATTAGGGCGGTCCTCCTTTCTAAAGAGAAGGAGTCAGCGCCCGTGGCGCAAAAAGTGGATGTATTTAAATCCTGCAAACTCCCACATTCAGACCACTTAATGGGGATTAGAACGGAGATTTGGAAAACCCCAGGTAAGAATTCCCAATTCCTAAAAGGGTGACTGGTAGATACCCTCTGCCGAGGGAGGACTGCAAGTTGTGGGAAAATCCACCCCCAGTGGACTCCCATGTAACCCGGCTGGTTAAACCGTCGGTGTTGCCAGTAATGTCACTGATAGGCTTTTGGAGCAATGTGTGAAGTCCATTTTTTCCATGGCATGGGTGGTTAACAGACCCACTATTGACGCATCCTGGGCCGCAAGGGCCATACAGGAATGGTTAAAGATAATGGAGGAGGAGCTCCCTACAGATGCGTTTGAAGAATGCACTGCATGTTTGTCACGCATGGATCAGGCTGTGGCATACAGATGGAGCCGGAATAGTTCTTGCAGGTGCTGGTGAAAGTATCACCAGCCCCCACCAGGGGCGCGCGCATGAGACGCCGCCTCCCCCACTGTCGCCGCCTGACAGGGTGGGCTTCCCCCTGTGGGATCCCAGGGTGGGGGGCCGACTTTTCTTCTTCTCGGAAGAGTGGCTCAAGACATCGTCAGACGCTTGGATGAGAGAAGTGGTACCCATGGCTACACCGTGGCATTCAAAGGGTGCCCCCCCAAAATAATACTTGCACACAAGTCTACCCAGGGACGCACGGAAAAACGTCCTGTCTACATCAGGTAGTGGAGTCCTTACTACAATCCAAAGTAATAGTGCCTGTACCTCAGCATCAACGAGGCCAGGGAAATTATTTCACCCTGTTCTTGGTCCCAAAACCAAACATGACATTCAGGCCTATACTGAACCTAAAATCACTGAACAGATCAGTAAAGGTGTCCAAGTTCCGCATGGAAACTCTCAGGTACATCTGTGCTGGCAATGGAACCAGGGGACTATATGGTGTCTCTGGACATACAGGATGCGTACTTACATGTCCCCATTGCACTATCCCACCGGCAGTTCCTGCGGTTTGCGATTTTGCCAAACCATTACCAATTTGCGGCCCTCCCTTTGGGGTAGGCCACGGCCTCCAGAGTCTTCACAAAAATAATGGCACTGATGACGGCGTCTCTGAGACGGCAGGGGGTCAGAGTACTTCCGTACCTGGACGACCTACTAATTCTTGCCAATTTGCAGGAGACTTTACTAACACATCTCCAGCTAACACAGACGCTCCTCCAGTCTCACGGCTGGTTGATAAACTGGAAGAAATCCGCTCTGGTGCCCTCCAGACAAATGATACATCTGCGAGCCCTGCAGGATTCTCATGCTCAGAGGTTGATCCTTCCTCTGGAAAAGGGCCAACAGGTGCAGGCCAAGATTCGGAGCTTCCTTCGGTTGCAGAGGGTCTTTGTCCTCCATGCGATAGTTTGCACGTTCCACATGGCCGAATGGGCGCAATTTCACTCTCGCCCTCTACATAGACTGATCCTGGCCAGATGGGACGGCTGTCCCCAATCTATACAGTCTCGAATGATGAGCCTCAACAAGGAAGTACGTGCATCTCTGCAGTGGTGGCTAACGGACTCCCATCTGAGGGTGGGAAGGCCCTTTTGGATCCCGCAATGGGTACTGCTCACTATGGACGAAAGCCTGCGAGGTTGGGGAGCCGTAGTAGAATCCTGATCCTTGCAAGGAAGGTGATCTCGGGAGGAATCCAGGTTGTCCATAAACCTGTTGGAGCTACGGGCAGTGTTCAACGCCCTCCAGTTGTCCCAGGATCTGTTGCAGGGCCGACCTGTGCAAATAAGGTCAGACAATGCGACCACGGTGGCTTATATTGTGAGTTATCGGTACGCTTGCTTAAAAGAAACCATTATATGTATTGCAACACCATCATTGTGTGAGTGAAAATGTACGCCTAACCCAATTCTATTGGACACCAGGGTGGATTTGGTGAAGGCTATACTGTCACCAAAAAAAGATACGGTACTTGTTTCCTAGCACGGCCACACCGATTTACATCGGGGTGGTCGTGTCGGAAAAATCGCGTCGTTCGCATCGCATGCGATTTGGTCGCATGCGATGCGATCGACGCGACCGACCCGATTTTTTGATTGAATGAAATGTAAATCGGGTACCTGGGACCCGATTTTACATTGGATTCAATGTAAAATATTCCCTACACCCCCAAATTTAACTACGTAAACCCCACCCCACGATAGACGCCAACCCGAAGCGTGGCGAGCGCAGCGAGCCCGTGAGGGGCGGCGGTGCGCGTCCTCCGACCTTTTCATTCCCCTACTATCCACGTCGGCGTGGAGTTGAGAATAGAATAGTGTGGCGAGCGCAGCGAGCCACCGAGCCCGAAGCGTGGCGAGGGGACGCGTATACCTGTGAAGTTATACGCGGCCCCTCGCGGGGCTCGCTGCGCTCGCCACGCTTCGGGCTCGGTGGCTCGCTGCGCTCGCCACACTATTCTATTCTCAACTCCACGCCGACGTGGATAGTAGGGGAATGAAAAGGTCAGAGGACGCGCACTGCCGCCCCTCGCGGGCTCGCTGCGCTCGCCACGCTTCGGGTTGGCGTCTATCGTGGGGTGACGACGGGGACATCTATAATGTGAAATGGGTCATATTGGCCCATTTCACATTTTTCACATTTTCTCACGATTTCAATGTTAAAAAATATTTTAACATTGAAGCCTATGGAAAAATCGGGGGCATCGCGTCGGTCGCGTCGTGACCAATGTTAATGGTCCCGACCGACGCGATGCCCCCGATATTGTACCTTTGCCGACACGATCCTCATGATTTCAATGTTAAAAAATATTTTAACATTGAAGCCTATGGAAAAATCGGGGGCATCGCGTCGGTCGCGTCGTGACCAATGTTAATGGTCCCGACCGACGCGATGCCCCCGATATTGTACCTTTACCGGCAAAATGGACCTGATTTCAAAGGAAATCGGGTCCATCGTGTGGATCGTGTACCTTAACTTAAAGGTACACGATCCACAAGATTGTGGCCGTGCTAGGAAACAAGTACCAAAGATACCTTTACGAATTTGAAAAACACACTCCCTCTGTGAGTGTGGTATGTTCCACTTCTATTCCCTCTATATGTTTTGAAACGAAAAATACAGTTCCACACATTGTGTTCTTTCTCTTTATTTTCACATATCGACCCATGAGAACGGGAGAAGTGAAGAGAACACATACAGACAGCGCTTGAATATATCCTTACCCCTTTTTGTGCTTATATAAACCACCAAGGAGGCACAAAAAGCATAAAAGCAATGAGGGAGGTATCCACGATCCTCCAATGGGTTGAAAGTCATATCGGCGGTATTCTTGCTAGGAGTTCTGAAATGGGAGGCAGGCTTCCTGAGATGCCAGGAAATTCACGTGGGAGAATGGTCCCTGCACCCCGAGGTATTTTGTCAAATAGCCGAGAGGTGGGGCACTCCAGACGTGGATCTGATGGCTTCTCGGTACAATCACAAGGTGACGTTCGGTTCCAGAGCCAGGGATCCCCTGGCAGCATTCACGGACGCTCTTTCGGTTCCATGGAACTTTCATCTGCCATATGTTTATCCACCAGTGTCTCTTCTTCCTCGAGTTCTCAGAAAGTTCAAGCAGGAAAGAGGAGTTCTCATCGTAGTGGCTCCAGCGTGGCCCAGGCAACACTGGTTCTCAGATCTAGTACAAATGTCAGCTGTTTCTCCTTTTCTATTACCTCTGCGGATGGACTTAATAGGTCAGGGCCCATGTCTACATCCGAATCTCAAGAGGCTACATTTGACGGCGTGGCGCTTGAGACTGCCGTCCTGAGAAACAAGGGTTTCTCTTCAACAGTGGCTAGGACTATGCTCCAGGCCAGTAAGCCAGCTTTGTCCAGGATATACTATCGAGTGTGGCACACTTATTTTGCTTGGTGTAGAGCAGGGGTGGCCAACCGGTCAGAGGTAAAGAGCCGAAAATATCGGTAGTCAAGCTAAAGAGCCGACATCATGCGCGCACCGAAGGCGCATGCGCCAAAAAAAAGGGGCGTAGCCTATTTTGATCCCTTGGGTGGGTGTGATACAAATATGCCTCCAATAGTGCAGTGCCATATATACATATGCCCCCAATAGTGCCAGATACACATATGCCCCCAACGGTACCAGGTATGCACCACACGGTGCCGGGTATGCCCCCACTGTGCCAAAAAGCTGGTATGACCCCACAGTGCCACAAACTGCTATGCCCCCACAGTGCCACAAACTGCTATGCCCCCACAGTGCCACAAACTGCTATGCCCTCACAGTGCAAATTTCCCAGGAGCAGCACTCACCGTTGTTGCTGCTGCTGCCAGACGGGGAGAGGACAGTCCCCCTGCAGTCCTCCTGTCACCGATGGGAGGAGAGCACAGCACTCCGCGCATCTCCTTCCCCCTCACTTCCCTGTGACTGGGCCGTCCACCAATCAAAGCTCACTGGCCGGCTCCTGATTGGCTGCTGGCCCACGAGCTCTGATTGGCGGACGGCCCAGTCACAAGGATGCACAGTAAGGGGTAGGAGAGATGCGCGTTGCGCGCTCTTCTCCCCTCAGAAGGAGAAGGGATTCAGGGAACCGGCAGCAGGGGGGACTGGGACAGACGGTGGGCGGTAGCCAGCAGTGGGAGCAGGAGCCGCACTTTACAAGGGGAAGAGCCGCATGAGGCTCAAGAGCCACAGGTTGGCCACCACTGGTGTAGAGCAAGGTCGCTCGACACAAAACAATTTAAGGTGGCTAGATTGTTGCCTTTTATTCAGAGTGGTCTGGATAAAGGTCTGCACCTGGCCTCTCTCCCAGTCCAGGTGTCCGCCTTTATCGGTTTCAACGGCAGTTGGCCACTCTTCCTGATGTTTGAACTTTTTTCCAGGGGGTGCTGAGGATTCAGCCCCCTTACTCTCCTCTGGATGCTCTGTGGGATTTATCCGTGGTTCTTTCTGCTCTCTCTGAGCCGCCTTTCGAACCTTTGAACTCGGCTGAGTGGAAATGGCTCACAGTCAATGTGGTGTTCCTGATGGCAATTGCCTCTGTCAGGAGAGTCTCTGACCTAGGGGTGTTATCTTGTCACTCCCCTTTCCTTATTTTCTATAAGGATAGGGCCGTTCTTAGGACTAGGCCCTCCCACCTTCCTAAGGTGGTTTCAAAGTTCCATGTGACCAAGAGATTGTGGTTTCTGCCCTTAATTCTTCCAAGTTGTCTTCCAAAGAGAGATCTTTGGATGTGGTGAGGGCTAGACGTTTTGTTTGTTCTCTATGGGTTCCATAGTAGAGGGCGGCCTGCTGCCAAGCAGTCCTTAGCGCGCTGGATCAGGATGGCGATCCAACAGGCTTATGAGAAGGCTAATCTCCCGTTGCCTTCCTGTATCTCTGCACATTCCACTAGATCGGTTGGTCTGCTAGGCAGGGTGCTGTGCAAGGCAGCTACGTGAACCTTGGTATACACGTTTCTGAGGTTCTATGTCTTTGATACATTTGCTTCCCAAGATGCTGCGTTTGGGCGCCAAGTTCTACTGGTCCCTCAGGCGTCTACCCACCTTTAGAATACTGTTTTGGGACATCCCCGATGTAATCCCTGTGGGACCCAGGAACCCCGAAGAAGAAAAGAGAAGTTATGGTAAAAGTTACCATAAGTTAACTCCCTTTCCTCAAGGTTCCTGGGCCCACAGGGCACCCACCCTGTTGTGTACTCTGTCCTATTCTGCTTCCTGCTGGGGTTTGGTAAAATAACTAACTAGCCTAGCATGGAGGCGGGGTTATAGGGCAGAGGAGCCAGGCATGATGGGAAGCTCTGAAAGCTTTGGAGATGTTGGTGCCCGGTCCTCTGGATCCGCCTACAACCCCGATGTAATCCCTGTGGGCCCAGGAACCTCAAAGAAAGGGAGTTAACAGAAGGTAGGTTTTACCATAACTCCTCTTTTGGAATATTTCGGTTTTTGGAATGCACAGATAAGGGAGACCTGACCTGTACTGACCATCTGTCAGGATGCATGATGGTAGTAGACCTCTGTCAGTCTTTGTAAGCTTACTCAGACTGGCCGCCTGATTACAGCTGGTTACAAGAAAACTACCTCTTTTGAAGAATGATGCCAGTTGCCACCCCCAAAACGTTAAAGCATGTCAATCATATAGTGGGAGCTATAACGCAATACCCATGTACACATGTGCAGACTCCCAATCGTTGGATTTGTACGCAAGCCTTCAGATTGTGTACAAATCCGAATTGGGCCCAACGCATTTAACTTATTCACGTTTATCATCCATACAGTTTCCCTTTGTGTTGTTTAGATCTAGATTTATAGCTTTATATAAATAGCAATCTCTGCTTCATCTCACTGTCTATATGATTATAAGCAGTTCTTGTTGTTCTTGTTCTTGTTGTAACACTGAGCAGTGTCCATTGAAGCTGTGAGACAGACTCAGAGTTGCATGTGCTGTGTGGACAGAACTTGTGGTATTAAACAACTGATTGGAGGCCTGAATGCACAGTTTTGCAAATATCAAAGACAGAATTGTGTTCATCCTACGTGTATACAAGCTGTTCAAAGTTGTGCACCAGCAGAGGAGTCTAAGGCTGTCAGCTGCCTGCAGTGGGTGGGGAGGTGGAGTCGCATAGATGTGTCTGACTCAGGGCTGCCTACTTTTAAAGTCTCCTCTCCGTGAGAAGCCGTCATCAAGCCCCGGCTAAACAACGTCATTTGCATCTTTAGTCCCGCCCCGAAAAGCCACCAATCGTGGGAAATTAATGCCGTTATCCAGGACGGTTGCCCACCTTTCCATGGGGCAGGGTGGGGGACCTGGTTTCCCGGAGCCTCACGCCATTCCAGGAGGGTAGGCAACCCTGACCTGACTCTGGATGCCAGCAGATATGTGCATCATAGAATAGGGAGTTGTATTCAGCAAAGTTGAAAATCAAATCAATTAAGTGCATGATTACAGTGCATATGTAACATACATTTCTTTTAATTCTAACCTTAAAAATGCCAAATATAATTATTTCAGTCAAATTAGCTCATGTAATGGACATGTCATTTTTCCCTGTTAAATGTTATGTGCAAATCGATAATCTATGCTAATCAGAAGCACAAGTAGCTTCTGCTGATTAAAATGATATTCAGCTTGCCTGTATTTTGTGTGTATTTGTGACTGTATCTAATTATGTGGGGTGTCAGTCATTTAAATAACTTTGGATTTGTCCTCAGTCACAGTGACAGCAGTGATAAGCCCAGGCCTGAATCTACCTCCAGACCCAGACCTCAGATACAGATGGTAAGTCTACAGTCAGCAGCAGCTCTAACATTTTATTTGATCAGGATAAAAAGTCAGGCAGTAGCTGTATGACATGCGAGCTGGGATAATCAGGCAGTAGCAGCATGACATGTGACCTAGTCTAGTCAGGCAGTAGCTGTATGGCATGCAAGCTGGACTAGTCAGGCAGCAGCCCTATGACATGCGGGCTGGTCTAATCAGGCAGCAGCTGTATGGTATGATATGTGAGCTGGGCTAATCAGGCAGTAGCAGCATGACGTGACCTGGGCTAGTCAGGCAGTAGCTGTATGGCATGCGAGCTGGACTAGTCAGGCAGCAGCTGTATGATATGTGAGCTGGGCTAGTCAGGCAGTAGCTGTATCGCATGTGAGCTGGGCTAGTCAGGCAGTAGAAGTATCGCATGCTGGGCTAGTTAGGAGGTAGCCATATGACATGCAAGCTGGGCATATCAGGCAGTGGTACTATGACCTGTAACTGGGCGAGTAAGGCAGCAGCCGCATGACGTGAGCTGGGCTAAGACGGTAGCAGCATGACATGTGACCTGGTTTAATCAGGCAGTAGTAGTATCGCATGCGGGTTGGGCTAGTCAGGCAGTAAACGTATCACATGCGAGCCGGGCTGGTCAGGCAGTAGCTGTATGACATGCAAGCTGGGCTAGTCAGGCAGTAGCCGTATGACATGTGAGCTGGGCTAGTCATGAGCTGGGCTAGTCAGACGGTAGCCGTATGACATGTGAGCTGGGCTAGTCAGGCGGTAGCCGTATGACATGTGAGCTGGGCTAGTCAGGCGTTAGCCGTATGACATGTGAGCTGGGCTAGTCAGGCGGTAGCCTTTTGACATGTGAGCTGGGCTAGTCAGACGGTAGCCGTATGACATGTGAGCTGGGCTAGTCAGACGGTAGCCGTATGACATGTGAGCTGGGCTAGTCAGGCGTTAGCCGTATGACATGTGAGCTGGGCTAGTCAGGCGGTAGCCTTTTGACATGTGAGCTGGGCTAGTCAGACGGTAGCCGTATGACATGTGAGCTGGGCTAGTCAGACGGTAGCCGTATGACATGTGAGCTGGGCTAGTTAGACGGTAGCCGTATGACATGTGAGCTGGGCTAGTTAGACGGTAGCCGTATGACATGTGAGCTGGGCTAGTTAGACGGTAGCCGTATGACATGTGAGCTGGGCTAGTTAGACGGTAGCCGTATGACATGTGAGCTGGGCTAGTTAGACGGTAGCCGTATGACATGTGAGCTGGGCTAGTTAGACGGTAGCTGTATGACATGTGAGCTAGTCACTAATCTGGTGTTTTCTTGTTTATGTTCCGTTCTGTGACGTCTGGTGTAATATTATGTTATTCTTCTTGTGCAGTGTCCAAAGAGCCCAGGCAGTTTGCAGATCCATCACATGGGAGAAGAACAAAGACCTTCATCCAGTCACCATCACAAGCAGTTAGAGGGTGTATCTAGAAATACCCCATCTCATATAAGAATACCTCCTCCGACCAGGCCTGCCCCACTGCCTCCAGGTGTCCCACCGCGTAAGGTAAAATAGAACCTTAGGATTCTTCTTTCATTTGGTGTAAACAGATGCCAGGTATTCTACAGGATTAGAACTGGATAAAGATAAAAGTATTCTGACTTCAGAATGGTGAATCCAACACCAATATAGGACAGGGCCAAACAACCATTGGGAAAGCATTAGCCTGTGTTTACCTTCTTTAACAGTGTAAATAACTTAACATTTATAAAAGTAATTGGAATATTAACAGCTTTATTTATTTCTGTGATGTTGCCCAGTTATATTATATCATATATAAATATTTGTGTGTGTGTGTGTATGTGTGTATATATATATATATATATATTTGATGACTTTGTTGGGACTGCAGAAACTAATGTTATTCTTCATTTCAGGCATTACAGCCTCCTCGGAGAGTGCCACCTCCAGTTCCGCCAAATAGGCCAAGGCGGACGCCAAGCGACCAGTCAAAACCTCTGTAAATCACCTTTGGAATCGATTTGCTGTGTCCAAACAAAGGGTTTATTGTAGCTCTGCACTCTTCCCATACATCATGTCTCAGACCTGATGAATAATACCACTGGCAGGAACATCTGCTGACTTTCTGTATTTACATGTGGCCAGAATGGAGGCAGACATTTTGGGTACTGAGAGAATAGTCATGACACTAGCTTGATAAGTGAGACATTATTTTGTGAAGCAAAACATTTGGTGCTTCATATCTTATTGATAGTTCATAGTGAATTGATAGATTAAATAATAGTTAATCCTTCAAAATGGCTGCCTCCATGCATAAATCCCAATAGTTTTAGTGACAATCCCTGTTCTTAGACTCTTCAGGGGTGGGGAGTTCAGGATCGGGAGACACACCCCTAAGGGACATGGTCAATGCTTCTTATGAAGTGATTTTCCTTACTGTGCAATGTCCATACCCACTTTCTGTGATTTCTTGATTATAAATATTTACATTTTGGAGGTATGATGTATGCAACGGATAAACTTTAATGAGAGTACAAAAACAACTAAGGTCCATGCTTCAATAATGGCAGGTGAAGAAAACAACTATGAATATTATGCATAGGAGTAAAAAGAAAATATTTAATATATTGCTCTAGCATTATGTTATTATGCAAACGACAAGTTAGCTCAAGTTCGCAGCCCTGTGAAGAGAGCCGAATCAGGCCCAAGGTGGCAGGGTGTGCTGGAGAGGTATAGGCACACATTGTTACCTTTCATAAAATAATCTGTGTATAAAACACAGGATGTTATAATACACCACAGCTCCCTTAAATAATAATTCTTCTTTCATATTTATTGTTTTATTTAATTGAATCTAATTATTAACAGTTATACTAGATACCAAAGTGCATTACAGCTGTTGGGATGGTGTAGAGGGCAAACAAGTAATAAGTAATATGTATTTATTGTTTTGTTATTAATTCAGGGTAGGACTTCTCTCTACTCATTTATTCCAGCTTAGCCTTTAATGCCTTAATCGGGAAAGTGACTAGAATTTCTTACAGAACGATTGAGCAGCTCTCAATGGAGCTGCCCCTGGCGATAGAATCGCCATTTGCCGCCTTGCGGTGCAGTAGTTAAAAAAAACCATTAAGTAATTTGCCACTTGATTGATAACAGATAAATGGCAATGCAAAGGAAATGTATATTTATATTGATGCTGGACTGGAGTAGAAATAATAGTAGGCAATGCTTATTGAGCAGTCGGTAAGGCACATAGCAAAGTCCTATTGTGTGTGGTGTATCCACTTCGGCGAGACGCTGACTGTGCTACATGTAATGTTTATTGTATGGAGGGCTCTCTTTAGTTGAGGCCGTGTCTCTGTGAGTATAAGCTCAGGCCAGACTCTACCGCCTCCGAGGTTGTGTAAAGGATTAAAGGGGGGAGAGAATTCTTAAGTAGGTTTGCTCCTTCCAGTGCAAATGGGACCATATAGGATCACCAGTGCAAAAGTAACAGGTACCCGCTGATGAGGTTCTCTGCATCTAGCATACTGCAGTGTACACACACGGTGCGGTTCTGACTCACTTTCTATTCGGGTTGGACTATATAGTCAAAATCATAATCGATTAGACATTGAACAGTTTCAAGCCACATCCAGTGCCGATTCGATCCCAATGCACGCTCCTGTTTAGTGGAAATCGAACAGAAAAATAGACTGTGCAGGCAAGTCTATATAGTCAATATCGTATGCATTTTGCTTGCCATGCGATTTGATCGAATCGCAATGCAACCACAGCGTGTACACACCGTTAGCTTCACTTTCATCCCAAAGATATGATATATTGTATGAAATAATGTGGGAAATAACAGGGGTTATTTAGTGTCTACATCACAAAGAGAAACTGAAGTAATGATGTTAAATTGACTGTTTCTGTATTATATGATGGGATTGGGACCCTGGAGGTCTTATGCTTTATTTTTAATTTTATTTTTCAAATGTATGTTTATGTTGGTTTATTATTTTGTTTTTGAACATTGCTTCCAAAATACAGGTGCTGTCCATGGTGCTGTCACAGTGATGTTGCTCAAGGAGTAGATTATCTGGCAAGTGTTTTGTACACTAATCTGAACACACATAAGTAGAGTTAACAGTAGAGAGGGCAGTGAGTCAGTGACTCAGACAGCGTCATCTTTATGTGCTCCTACTGTGAGAAGAGAAAAAAATGCACTTGTGCCTGTATGCTGAGTTATGCACTCACAAACTATCCACTTGCTTGGCTTGCTCCCCGTTATCAGTACCCTCGTGCACTAGTGCAGAGGTGTGCAGCAACCTGTACAAAGTGACTTAAATAAACTGGAAAGATGGGCGGAAAATGCCAGGATCTCTACTAACATTGGGGCATATGGTCCTGGTTTTGATGTTGTTTTTTAAACATTGGCAGGTAAGACTATTAACTTGTGCCTCAGTGATATATCTAGCCCATAGTAACGCGGCAAGCAGTATTGTGATGGATATTGGTTCAGCTCATAAAACACATATACATAAATGCATTTCATCAGGAGTCAGTACTTTGGTGATTACTTTGGTACTTATGTGCTCCTCTTACTGTGAAAACAAAAGATCTCGGGGCATGTGCTGTATGGTATGACCGCCAGACAGTGTAGGCAAGACGTCAGGACACATCCTGTATGGTTTGACCACCAGCCGGTGTGGACAAGATGTCAGGACACGTCCTGCATGGTCTGACTGCAGGCTGGCATGGGCAAGACATCAGGACTCGTCCTGTGTGGTCTGACCGCAGACTGGCATGGGAGGTTCCTAAAAGAAAAGTCAGATTTGTGTGCAATTATCCCAAAACTATGATATAGGAGGATATGAGATGGTACAGAGAAGAATCGCAATTTACAATGACTTAAATGTCAACACTATATTTACATAAGACAGTATATGTAACAGTAAAGAAACTACACAATAAGATCATTGTTCTGTTATGGAAAACAATGTAGAAAAAATAATGCACTTGCAGAAAAATCAGGGAAGATTGATACATGATTTAGGACATTGGATTCCATCATCTGTAACTTTTATGCTTTTTTATTATAGTGCCCATTGTTTTAGGTACAATACAACCCAATAAGAAAAAGAAAGTGATTAATAAGTATAAATATGATTTGATTCATGTTACAATTCAGTATATATGAAATATGTTCCTCCTCAGAGATTGAAGCAGCTGTGATCGTACAACAAATAAGTGTGCAAAATTATATTTCTTTTACCTCATGTTTTGTTTTTGCACAGGACTAATTTATTTTGCACTACCTAATATTCACAATTTATTGGAAGCTTTTCACACATCTGTAATATGACAAAACATCTGAATTGTGGCAGATTGAATAAAGATATTTAATACATTTTCAATTTTGCATTTTTAAATTTCCCTTTCAGTCTATTGTCTTCCTCCTACCCAATCCCTCAATGGGGCTAATGTAATAATCTGTGAGATATAGGCATGTGCTCAGTTCTGGTGAAAGGGACATCTTATAGAACACAAAACAACCTGGCATTTGTGTTTGTAATGGGGCCTACACCTGTCTATATTTTGCTGAATGATCTGTCGGGGCCAGTGTTCTCTGGTGAAAACTAATTTATCCAGCAAGCTGGATCTTAATCGCCGGGCAATAGTGCCGCATGTTGCTATGGCCCCTACACACGGAGCGATGTAGCATTTTCTAAGCGATTTACTGAGATGCCCAGAAATCCACAAGTAAAGCAAACAGCTTGGCAAATCATGTTGCAATGCAGGTGGGGCAGATTCAACATTTGCATAGAGAGAGAATTAAATTGCCATATTGTTAACAATTAACTTTGCACAATATAGCGCATACACACTGAATGATTTCAAGTGATAAAGACAGTTTGCTTTACCAATGACCATTTGTTTCTCAAAAATGAAACCGCCGCTCCCGGACCCATCAATTCACGGTCACAGCCACGTTCTCTAGCTGGTTCCAAGAACAATAGGTGTATGATTCTCTAGCATGGGGCCCTCCTGTTCTTTTGTTTGGCAGAATCCAGCTTCCATAGGTCTTATCTCCACATAGACCTACAGATGTGTCATCATCCACCTTGCATCAATAAGATGCAATTTCGGGAAAAAAGAACAACCCAACACTAATGGAGTTTTACTGGACCTGCCAGCCATGGAACTCCCGCTGTGTTCTGATCCAGTGCTACTCCGTTAGTGTTCGGTGTCCTTTTTACCGAAAATGTGTCTTATATGCATTGTGATGCAAGTAGCATACACAAGCATACCTTGCTGATTAAAATGATATATGGCATGACTATATTTTGTGTGTGACCACAGCTGTATCGGAATACGACGTGCTAGGTTACAGTGTTTCCCAATAACACACTGTAACAGCTTTTCTCATGCAGATACAGCCATGGTACACACAGAATATATGAATGCCGCAGAAGCTACTTGTGCATCCTATTTGCATTATTTTGCAGACAAGATATATTTTGACAGAATCAGATGAAGAAAAAAATAAGCTAACGACTCACGGCACGGGATGACTAGAAAGGGCTGTTCAGCGCACAGTGATGTATGTGGACACATCTGTATGCCTGGGACTGCAAATTCTTTAATATGTAATAAGTATCAGAGAGAGATAAACAGGGCGATCATCAGCACTCTCCCTTTCTCCTCTGGCCGGCTCTAATGGGCAGGCACAAGATCTCGCTATTACCACAAGATCTCCAGAACAGCCCGGAGCCACAGCAGGGCCAGAGTAGTCCCCGCAATGGGGGATAGGACAACGCTAGCCCTGAGCTGGTGAAAGCAACGAGGTGATTTACCACCTGGGCGGCTGTTAATACATTGCCCCGGTTGCTAATCACTGGGGGGGGGGGGGAATTACAGGAGACAGCCCCGCACGTTAGATGCGCTAGTAATACATTGGGGAAAATGTAATCCCCCCCAGTTAACCAGCGTTATGTGCAGAAATGCTGGTTAGTACATCTGCCCTGTAGTGGGACCTCTGGGCACTGTGTACAGAGTACAGACACCTCCCTCCCCTAGGGTAACCATCAGTCATTCATTGAGGCAGCGTTATTGGGGCTTTGTCCCCATAAGAAAGGTTCTCTACTCTGCTGGCCTTCTTGTGTTCACCACCTTCCCACCCCTTCTCGTATCACCCCTCACCACCTGACCCAGGTGATCCGTATGCAGAGAGAGTAAGGAGGGGGTTGTGTGCACTAGGGAGAGTGAGTGATGGAATACATGGTACTTACTTGGAGTACTTGGGAGAGTGAATGATGGTAGGGAGTGTACTAGAGACAGACCAGGGGCCCCTCATTGCACACGCTACACCATTTTTTTTAATACTTACCCTCAGCAGCAAAGATGTGGAAATCAACAGAATGCACTGAGGGTCTGAGTGCAATAGTACCAACCAATCAGCTACTAACTGCTGTGTTACAGGCTGTATTTAAAAAAAAAAAAAAAAATGACTGGAGCTGATTAGTTGGTACTTTGGGCAGCACGGATGGTGTAATTGTTAGCATTACTGCCTCACAGCGCTGAGGTCATGGGTTCGATTCCCACCATGGTGCTAACTGTATATTCTCCCCGTGCTTGCGTGGGTTTCCTCCGGGTACTCCGGTTTCCTCCCACAATCATACTGGTAGGTTAATTGGCTCCCAACAAAATTAACCCTAGAATGTCTGTGTGTGCGTGTACATGTGGTAGGGAATATAGACTGTAAGCTCCACTGGGGCAGGGACTGATGTGAATGTTCAACTATTCTCTGTAAAGCGCTGCGGAATATGTGCGCGCTATATAAGAAAATGTTAATAAATAAATACTGTAGTTTACCTTTTTCCATCACTCTATAATGCTTAGTACATCTGTCCCTAACACTGCACTCTACTGATCTCCTGTCTCACAGAATCCATCTCCCATTGGACAGGGCTCTGTCTGTAACTGGAGCTGTGTGGTCTCGGCTGTCCTGCCTTCAGCCTGACATTAGCCCCAAACCTGAGCTCCCAACTGTTTTTTTTTTAGTAATAATGTAATTATAAGTCTAGGCACACCAGACCTCTTGCATTTAAGGAAGCCTGTAAGAAGCTATTCAGGGATGACATCAGCCCAGTAACATTATCCATAGAAAATATATGTCTCTGCGTGTCATTGCATTGCTCACACCTGCTTAAAAACTGTTTCCTAGTTCCGCTGTCCTCTGGGACCAAGTGCGGAAATAAGCTGTTCTCTTCCTGGGACTTGAATAGACCAGATGTGTTGCTTTCATGAGATTTGTGTCGCTGATGATCTTGTTAAGGGGAGAGCGATGTGGTAAAATGATTTACAGTGCAGCAAATTACTACTGTACAATATGTGGAATGTCAGGTTCTGCAGGCATTATAATATCTTATATAGCACTCATTCTGATTCACTCGCAGAGGCAAATTCCTTCTCAAATGGAGAAAACCATGTGCACTGCAGGTGGGGCAGATGTAACATGTGCAGAGAGTTAGATGTGGGTGGGGTTTTATTTCAAAGTGAGATATATATTGCAGTGTAGAAATAAAGCAGCCAGTATTTACCTTGCACAGAAACAAAATAACTCACCCAAATCTAACTCTCTGCACATGTTACATCTGCCCCACCTGCAGTGCACATGATTTTCTCCATTTGAGAAGGAATTTGCCTCTGCGAGTGAATCAGAATTAGGGCGATAATCCCACTCCCGGAAATCAGGTGAATCTATCAAATCAGCCCGTTATATCCATTCAGCTTGTACACAAGGGTGTGGGTTATTAGCTAGACAGGGGTGTATTTACTAAGATGGGAGTGCCATTGAAGACAGGATGTTGCCCATAGCAACCAGTCAAATTCTATCTAGCATCTTCGAGAAGGTATTAAATAACTAAGAAGTAGAGTTTTATTGGTTGCTATGGGCAACAACTCATCTTCAACAGAACTCCCATCTTACTGTAAGGATATACAGTCAATAGGTCTACCCCCAAAGGTCGACATGCAATAAGCCGACATGGTCAAAAGGTCGACATTGGAAAGGTCACCATGGGAAAAGTTGCCATAAAATGGTAGATACAAAAGGTCAACATTAGTGCCACATTTTATTTAGTGTCAATGTCAACAACTGTTGTGATGGACCCCCAATTAGAGTAACGCAGAACCCTTTTGTGACTGCAAAAAATTACACTGTAATGAACAAAATGCCACATATTGTAATTCCCATTAAACATAATGCCACACACCGTAATGTCCATCAAAAATAATGCTATACACCGTAATGTCCAATATACATAACACCACCCACCGAAATGCCCATTACAAATTATAATTATACCATTACAAATTATACCACACAAATTATAATTATACCATTACAAATTATACCATACTTGCCTACCTTTGAAAACTAGTTTCAGGGAGATTATAGTTGGTAGTAGAATTTTGCACAGCGACCCATTGAGGGGGCGTGTCATGCTCCACCCAGAGGGTGTGTCTAGTTCCATATATGGAGAGATTGTGAACGTGGCACCTAGAAGCATGGGTGTGTACTGCTACATCTGAGAGGAATCTTTTAAAATGACTTATATCCAAATGTAGATGATCCCCAAAGCAGTTTGTAAGAAATACTATACTTGGTAAAGTGCTGGGAAATGGTGCTGATGATTCAATGTAAATGTATCTGTCTCTCATTCCTTTTGTCCCAAAAAATGTAACAGTCTAATGTGGACTAGGGGAAATGAGAGAGATTGCTAGACTAATGAGGGAGAGAGGGAGTTGCTGCTATTTCAGGGAGTCTCCTGCAGAATGCAGGAGGATAGACAACTATGTATTACACATTACACTACACACCATAATGTCTATTACATATTATGCCCCATAAGTGAAGCTTACCTACATTATTATTATCATTTATTTATATGGCACCACAAGGATTCTGCAGCGCCTGACAATACATAGATGAGCAAAAAAAAAGAAGAAAATAAAGATTTACAGTACAAATGCAAATTAAGTACATGGTAAATAAGACAGTTGAAGACACTGACGCAATGCTCGTTGCCAGGGGGTAAGTTACATGCTCGTTGCCAGGGGGTAAGTTACATGCTTGTTGCCAGGGGGAGTTACATGCTCGTTGGCAGGGAGGAGTTATATACTTGTTGTCAGGGGGAGGGGTTGCATGTTCATTGCCAAGGGAACTTACATTCTCGCTGCCAAGCAGACTTGCATGCTTGTTGCCAGGGTGGGGATACATGAACATTGTCCAGGGAGGTCCTAACAGCGCCCCATGCTCCTCTGCCGCATCCGGCCTCCAGCCCATACGCACATTATGTCTGAGACTGAGTCTCCAAAAATGTCTACCACCCTGGAGGTCTGGCAGTACCTCTAGTGTGAGTCTCCTCCAAGGTGGTGGCCATTTTTGTAAAAACAGCCGCCAACAGAATGTGCGTGAGGCCCGCTGTGGGCTGGAGCCCGGACACAGCAGTCAGAGAAGCACAGCAGCCGGGAGGGGGTTTGGGTGTGTTGGGAATTAGGGGGTGCCTGGGTACACATCTATGAGGTTGTTAAGCACTGGAAGGGGGTTTCTGCAAGGGGGGGGATATGCGCACAGGAGAGAATCTGCACATAGGGGGGCAATTCAACACTGTGAGGGAGAATCTGCATGGGGGGGGGTATTTTATTTAGTTATTTATTAACAGTTTCTTATATAGCGCACACATATTCCGCAGCGCTTTACAGAGAATATTTGAACATTCACATCAGTCCCTGCCCCCGTGGAGCTTACAATCTATATTCCCTACCACATGCACATACAGACATTCCAGGGTTAATTTTGTTGGAAACTAATTACTGTATTTTTCGCTCCAAAAGACGCACTCCCCCCCCCCCCCCCAAAAAAAAAAGGGAGGGGGGAGTGTGTGTATCTTATGGAGCAAATACTGCAAAAAAAGAGTGCACGTTGGGGCCGGGTCCTGGATGCTGCTGCTGTGTCGGCATCTCAGGAGCTGCAGCAGAGCCCAGCATCTCGGTAGCCATGTGATTTCCCCGCTTCCCCCTAACCTCCTCCTTCCTCAAGAGTGCACCGCGGGTGCAGCGTTGGCTGCTCCACCCCATCCCAGGAGAGCCTGGAAGAGGGAACCACTGGCACAGACATGCGGGCAGTGTAACATCCAGAAGGAGTGTTATGGAGGAGCGCATCAAGCTCTGGAGACGATAGCAGCAGTAGCAGCTCTGACAGGGAGGAGGCACAGAGAGACGAAAGGAAAGGAGGAGGAGTTTCCAGCCTCAACTTGGTAAGGGTCTGTGTCTACAGTATGTGTAGGCTGGCTCTGATGTGTGTGTGGGTGTGATTATTTTCTTACAGTTCCTGAGACAATTACAGGCAATTCATAGGTTAATATGACATAGTATTGTATACCTGCCAAATAATACCACATGCTATTTTATATAGTATTCAGTTACTATTAAATATCTGGTAAATTGATTTAATGGGCATGTTGGTGTGACATAATGTTGTGTAATGAGCATGACAGTGTGAGGCATAATCTGTAATGGGCTAGACAGTGGCAGGCATAATGTATAATGGGCATTATTTGGTTCAGAATATTTTTATTACTGTTTTCCTCCTTTAAAAACTAGGTGCATCTTATGGTCAGGTGCGTCTTATGGTGCAAAAAATATGGTAACCTACCAGTATATCTTTGGATTGTGGGAGGAAACCGGAGTATCTGGAGGAAACCCACACAAGCACGGGTAGAATATACAAACTCAGGACAAGGTCCATGGTGGGGATTGAACCCATGACCTCAGTGCTGTGAGGCAGTAATGCTAAGCATTACACTGTACGTGCTGCCCCTTTGCAATAAAAGGGGAATATTTTGCACAGGGGGAGATGGCAGTAGTCATCGGAATGTGTTCAAAAAGTAGATCCTAGGTCCAGACACCCCTCAGGTACAGTATATATACTTTTCTAATCTCACTTGCTTCTGTTCTTTTCAGACACAAATTAACAATACTGCAATTCCCGGCGGTAGCATGTGGGGAGCTGCCCAGTAGAGGTAGCCCCCTGCCTCCGCAGCTTAGCTCTGAAGGCAGGCACCGGGCCGCAGTGGCTGTGTGTGATGTCATGCAGCTGACATGGCCCCCGCCGGCATGGTCCAGACACACCACTCTCACAAAACACCAATATGATTCCCTAGTAACGGTCCGTCGCTGTCCCAGAAATTCAGATACCAGTTTCAGGTTTTGTGCATGCAAGCTCTGGCACTTCAGCGTAGATGCTAAATCAGGCCCTAAGCATGATGACATGACAATTAACCCTCTTCTGCAAAGTTTGATCACTACACCAACAAACTAACATCCTTGGGGCACTGGGTTTCTGCCCGGGTGCCAGACGGGGTCCCAACAGTAATTCACCTGAAGTGGGGGTCCACGACCCCCATAATGGGAGACTAGAATAGGTAGCGAGCCACCGTGCCCGCAGCGTTGCGAGCCCGCAAGGGGCTTTGTTGCGCTCGCCATGCTGTCAGAGTCTGGCCAGTCGGGATCCCGACGTCAGGCTAATGACTGTCAGGATCCACACTATCGGAACCCTATACCACACCTGTCTGCCCAGGGTGCTGCCATTCCTGGATAAGGCACTGGCTTATGGAGTCCAGTTTGGGTCATTACACCAGTAGTTTGTTTACCCCATGTAAGAAAGGCTGAAGCCAGTCAGCAGTCATTAAGACGGTATTAATATAGGGGACTATAGAGTACAGTATGCATGGCAAAGGAGTTCACTAAATCGAGGGCATCACCGCTAATGCATACATCCCAACGGTTCCGAATTTTGCAGGACTGTTCCAGCAGTGGCCCCCGGTGGTGGTGGTAGGGAGACCCCCTGTCCCTCTCTCATCTGCTTAGCAGAACAGCAGTGAATAGACATCTATTCATGGGAGACAGAGGCAAAGGTGCATGCCAGCAGCTCAGAGCGGGGCGCTAATGTGGCTTTGCAGTGCAGGTGTCCAGTGTGCTCTGGCCACTGTTGGGAAATATGGCTAGTGGCTTACAGGCCATGTCACAGGCAATGGGTTGACACCAAAATGTCGTCATGCACAAAAGATTGACATGACATTTTAGAGCCTTTTTCACAATTTACCATGCACATGGACTCCTACTAGAAACGGTAACATGTGCCGAGCGCAGTTCATGTTACCTCTATGTCAACCTTCTGCATGCAGACCTTTTGCTTACTGAACTAATGACTAGTACATACAACCAAAAATGTACTTCACTTGAGAGAAAGTAATTCTATACTAAAAGCAGAAATTCCAGATTGTATATAGCCTTGTCATTATTTGTTTACTGAGACAGTGACACAGGTCGCGTGGTGGGCATAGGAGGAATATTTAATAATCGTCATAAAGCAAAAAGGAAGGCGGGAAGTTACAATGTAACGTCCGTGCTGCACGACTGCCATCTAGTGTCCGCTTTGGGGTACTGCAGCACACATGGACGCGGCCGCTCCAGTGGGGGAGGCCGAGGCCGGCGCCTCCCGTGATCTCATGGCCGATGAGGAGGACGACGATATACCGGCGAGCCTGCTGGATGTGAGCTCGGAGTTGTTCGATCCCCTGCTGGCCCTCTACTCCCCCCGCACGCCGCTACCTTTCCCTGATGTCCGCTGCTTTAACAACGTAGCTGAGTACGAGAGCTTCCTGAGAGGGGGAGGCCGTGGCAGGGGTCGAGCCAGGGCCGCGGGGGCCCCTAAGGCATCATCCCGGAAGGGACGGAAACCGGCTCCAGACCCGGAGCGTGTGGAGAGACTTAAAAATTTGATGTTGCCCGTGGAGGAGGGGGCAGAGCCGGTCAGACCTCGCAGGCAAAAGCGACTGCCGAAAAACGTGCTCACCCGCATGCCCTGTGAGTTCCTGGGGCTGGGGATTGTAGCACTACAAGTCCCGGCATACCCCCAGTTCATGTGGTGGGATATTTTAGCACCAGTGTAGTGTAATCCCAGGCTGATGGATTATTGTGTCAGTGGCCAGGGACAGCAGGTTTAGGATCTTGGCCCTGCTGTTGTCCCTACGTATGGGGTAATTAACAAGCTGCAGAATAAACTTGTTGTTGTTAGTTAGTGGTCTATGTATTATCTTCTGCTAAATGTCCCAGAAAATGTATGAAATTGCTGCAAAATTTGTATTTATTTACATTTTTTTCCATTTACAAAAATGCTCCCACCAGGAAAGTAGCTCGTATATGGGAAACGGTCCAGGTGGTTACAGTGATGGCTTACAGTCCAGGTTCAGGCCCAGCGTATCTGTGCGCAGTCACACATTTATCATAGTAGGGATGGACATCATATCGCGATGGTTCACAAACCATCAATGTTTTTGTTCCGATGGTAGTGGAATACCATTGAATGGCGGCATTCTGGTGTTTGCAGCCGGTGTTGCGATGGTTCCACCACTAGTCACATCCCCAGTCAGCCACGTTGCAATGGTTTTGTGCATGCACGGCCACGCTGAAGATGAAAAATCATGATTTTCTTTTTTATCATTTTTTTGATGCGTTGGTCTGTTACCATTGCATCAAATTATTTGGTATAGTGGATAGACAATGTCTAGGTCGGCCACTAATGGTCGACACCTAAACATTGACATTGTCAGAAGGTCGACATGGACATTGTCGACAGACGTTTTCAAGTTATTTGCCATCAGTGGACATGGACGCCGTATATATGTACTGCGGCCTGTCGCTGCGCTTTGCCATGCTTCGGGCACAGAGCCTAGCTGCATTCGCCACACTATTGTATTCTCACTCTATGCCCACTTGGATAGTAAAGTATGAACAAAGTTGGTCTATACCAAAAAAAACCGTCCAAGTTGACCTTAAGCATACTTCGCAACATTGAAGAGGTATGAGGAGGGACGCTGAAGTGTGCCTGGAAATTTTGAGGGCATGGCCTAGTGGGAAGGGGCGCGCCCTGTACTCTTGAGGCCACACCCCTGTTTTTGTCGCTGTGGGGGCATGAATAGACTCTGACATTCCCGCGGAAAGTGGAACAGTTAGGTGGTATGCTTGTGTCGACCTTCTGTCACTGTTGATATAGGTTATGTTGACCACCATTAGTGGTCGACCTAGACATTGTCGGGGTGACCTAACAAGAAATGTATAATACTGATGCTGTTTAAGTTTCACAGAGTTCGGTTCATTTTTCCTTCTCATAACCACCATAGAAAGCTATGGGGACTTCAGCCTTTCTCTCAGATATTTGTCGGTACCACTAGCTACTTTAATAAATAGGCCCTTAGTGCTCATGCATATAGATGTTAAATTCCTGTATGTTGTACTCTGGCCACCACAGCCTAGTGTAAGTCAGTTTGTTTTAAAATGTCGGTAACTATGAGGGTGTAATATGTATCGGGGGAAGGACAGATGGATAAAGTGGCCACATTTTTATAGAGAGTTTGTGGACATTCTTCACTAAACTTTATAATGTGTGATGTTGCGTTGCTAAACCTATTGTATTATAATAATGGCTGTATGAAGCGGTACATATAACGCCACCTGCTGTTTGGTTCACAGTGCATGAAGGCAGTCCTCTGGGAGAGCTACATCGCTGTGTGCAGGACCGTCTGAAGGTCAGAGTTCATATCCGCACATTCAAGGGTCTGCGTGGCGTGTGCTCCGGATTCATCGTCGCTTTTGACAAATGCTGGAACATGGTATTGGTCTTTCATATTCTCACTTACTCTCAGGCTATGAATTCTCTACTGTGACAATATCTGTCTTCTATGTGGTAAGCTACATGAATGAAACTATAATAGACTGTGTAAGGAGTGTCACTGTATTAGATACAGAATGTCCATGTCTGTTATATGTTGGCCTATTGACCATGTCAACCTCTTGCATGTTGACCATATGTGATCGAACTATTGACGGTAGACCTAAGGATCCACACCCCTTCTGAGCCAGGGGTCCAGGAAGAACAAAGGACACTTACTTCCCCCAGATGGGATGCTGTCAAAATCCCAAATGGGTCATAATAACGACAAGGACAAAATCCCAACATTTAAAATACAGACAAGGACAAAATACCGACATTTAAAATACAGACAAGGACAAAATACCGACATTTAAAATACCGACAAGGTCAAAATACCGACATATACAATGTACAGGTGAAACTGTCAACATGACTTTCGGTCAAGAGGTCGACATGGGTATTTTCACTGGTTTTTGACCCGACATGTGCCGACAGCCGGTATTTCATGCCCTACCATCCACTAGGGCAGGGCTGGGCAACACCGGCCCTCCAGATGTTAATGAACTACACATCCCAGGATGCTTTGCATTAGTTTTGCTATGTGGCCATGCTGAAACTGATGCAAGGCATGCTGGGATGTGTAGTTCATCAACATCTGGAGGGCTGCGGTTCACCTCTAACTGTGTCCATGTCGACTGTGTTGACATTCGGGTAGAAAAACAGTGAAAAAACCCATGTCGACCTGTCGACCCAAAGTCATGTTGACAGTTTCACCTGTACATTGTATATGTCGGTATTTTGACCTTGTCGCAATTTTAAATGTCAGGATTTTGTCCTTGCCGGGATTTTGTCCTTGTAGGTATTATGACCCATTCGGGATTTTGACCGTTGGGATTTCATACCGAATCCCCCCCGGATGTATAGTCATTCATGTTCTTACAGCTGCAATACCACTTCGTAACAATGTGAATTGTGTAAAGTTTATAGATTGTCACATTGATCTCAGTCCTGGCTAAAATAAAATAAAAACTTTGAAATCTGGAAATGTGATGAGAAGAAGCGACATGCGTATAGCACCTTCATAAGCATAGATTGCTGATATTAACAATGTGATTAGTGTTTAGAGAAGCATCGATATTAGTTAATGTAGTGATTTACAACTTATGCATTTACGATTCTTCTCTATTTAGGCAATGGTGGACGTGGATGAGACCTACAGGAAACCTGTCCTTGGCAAAGCGTATTACAATGAGCCCCAGCTAACTCTTACAGGGGTAATGTGCACCTATATCTTCTGCTTTCCTTATAACGCTGACACTGAAGGGCTATTCTTTAGGTAACTGTACAAAAGGCGGTGGGAAACCATAGCAACCAATCCGAAGTCTGCATACATTTTCCACACACACCAAGGTTAAAGAATCTGGTTGTTTCGACGCCATCTTTGATTTGATGATACATTCCTACCCACATATGCTAAATAATTTTTTTTTTTTTCACATAGTGAAAGGTTGTCATTTTCTGTTGTAAGAATATAACCAATAACTGATGGCAGTCACTGCCTGGCTTAAGGTGCGTACACACGGGCTATAATCGCTGGCAATATGGTCACTGAGTGACCATATTGCCGGCAATAAATCACCGGGTGCACGCTCCCGTTTTTAGCCTCCTTATGATCGCTGCGACCAGCTGATTCCCACTGCGGCTCCCCGGCAGAGGTTCCCTTTCATCAGCGACCATCTCTGGTCGCTGATGAAATGGAGACACTGAGCAATATAACGCCCCTGTGTGTACAAAGCTTTACACTGAAGGCCCTCGCCGCCTGGCTTACACTGAAGGCCCTCGCCGCCTGGCTTACACTGAGGGCCCTCGCCGCCTGGCTTACACTGAGGGCCCTCGCCGCCTGGCTTACACTGAGGGCCCTCGCCGCCCGGCTTACACTGGACAAGGGGATACAGATACAGTGCCCAGTAGAGTAAGCCAGTGGCCACTTGCTAATGATGATGGATTGTATGTATATAGCATAATGTTATAAAGTGACTGAAGATGATAAAAATGGAACTGGTTTATCTGTGTAGCACTGTGTAATGTGCTGGTGCTACATAAATCAATGGTACATGCACAAAAGCAATGTATGTGGGGACACGGAGCCCAGCTAGGAAAGAGGAAGTGGTGTATTTAGTGTAGATATAAACTTTTTAGGTTTTTCATAATATTCTTCTCTCAGCTGTGCTATTCATCTACCTATCCTAACTTAGGGGGTTATTTTGGTTCACTCTTTCTGACAAATTCCTTCTTAGATGGACAAAACCATGTGCACTGCAGGGGGGGGCAGATGTTACTTGTGCAGAGAGAATTAGATTTAGGTGGGGTTTTACTTCAAAGTGAGATCTAAATTGCAGTGTAAAAATAAAGCAGCCAGTATTTACCCAAACCATTTTACATCTGCCCCCCTGCAGTGCACATGGTTTTGTCCATCTAAGAAGGATTTTGTCAGAAAGAGTGAACTAGAATAAGGCCCTTAGTGCTGCCAGACAAAGGGGTTCTAGTAGGCAGATGGGTAAAAGTAATGATGGGTATGAGATTATGCTGTGTGTGACCGGGCTAGACATGTATTGTGCTGGACACAGGCAGCACATGGTAGACACGGGTCTCATGATAGACACAAGTAGTTTCTTGTTGTCAGGGATCCATGGTAAGCGTAACACATTTATGCTGGACACAGGGCAATATATGTGGGGCATAAACCTGTATAGAGCCAATGGCTGTTATGCTGCACACAGGGCAGTATATGCAGGACATAGGTATGTATAAAGCTTTGAGATCTTGTGTTGTACACAGGACAGTATATGCGGGATATTAGCCTGTATAGAAAATGTGACTATTATGCTTAAAACAGCGCAATATATGCAGGACATTGGCTTGTACTTAGCTTATGGCTGTTATGCTGGTCACACATTCAGTATATGTGGGGCATTGGCCTGTACAGAGATAGTGGCTGTTATGTTGGACACAAGGCAGTATATGCAGGGTATAATGTTGTACTTTGCTAGGCTGTTATCCTGGACACCTTGTTTGATACACAGATGTAATTATTTACTGTTTAAAGGTGCCCACTGGCGCCTAATGACGTCTATGTGTATGATTGTGATACGCATTGGACTGATCTGAGGAAGGGCAACATGCTCCCACCCAAGGCAGACAGACCTGTGACACATGTGCAGCATGCTCTGCCAGTGACAGGATAATGCAGGTAAGTGTCCAGGACAGAACAGGGAAAAAGAAAAAAGAGGAAGACAAAGAGACATAGAATAAACATTTCAGACACTTCATGAGTTGGTGGTCGGACCCGCTGGTGGTCCGACCACCCTACCTGGGCCCACCCTCCCGGCAGCAGGGCGGCCAGGGAGCAGGGTCATCTGCGATCCATAACAACAAATGGGGGTATCGGGTGGCCGTACACTGCTGCAAGACATTGCAGCAGTGTATGGCCGCCTTAACTCTCTCTGCACATGTTACATCTGCCCCACCTCCAGAGCACATGGTGTGTCCAGTAGAGAAAATTAGCTTTTGCATGTGAACCAGAATCAGGCCCTAAATGTGTTGCCTCTTACTTTATTTCTTACACATGTCAGTTACTCATCCGCCTGCTTTGTTTTTTTAGCTGTTTGACCGGCTGAAGCTCCAGGAGTCAGGACTAAAGTCCTTTCCAGAAACAAAGGATGCCGTGCCCAAGAGACCGGCAATACCTCCTCCACCTACAAGAGCACAGCAAGGAGATGGCACGGTCAGGACACGCACCAGCAGAGATTCTAGGTCGCATTCCCAGCAGCCGGCAGCCAGTGCCCCCATAGAGGATAAAATCAAAAAGGAAGTTTCTGGTGAGAAACCCAGACTGAGGACAAAGCACCAGAAGGAGAAGATAGATTATCAGAAGGTGTTCACACGCCACATGAATCAGGTGTTTATTCGTGGAGAGAGCATCCTACTAGTGCATGTACCAGAGTGACGCTTTGCTCAGCCCGCAATACTAGATCATTACTACAGCTCGTTAGGCTCATCCTCAGACTCTGGATCAATAAGATGATGGCATATAGAGAAGCACAGGTTACATGCAGCATCTTATGAGAACATGACATTTGATAAAGGAATCTGCTGAATTTGCTGCTATTCAGGGGAAAAAGAAAAAAACCTTTTGATCAGGGGCTGACTGCAATTCCAAGTACTCCAGTTGTGGCCAAAAGTTGAATTGTTAAGAAACACCAGTGTTCTTGTATAATACATAGTTCCTGTACTCCGGCTCGCCTCGGTTTTGAAAGAAGATGATCATTCTTGCAGAATGTAGTGTTTTTGTGCTATGCAATGTTGTACTATATACAGGAACAGAAAAGTATGCATGCAGAATGCTAGCAATACCAAAACCAGCAAAGCAGATGAGAGAAATGCAATCTGGCTGATGTGTCCCAGCATGCACCATTCTACCAAGTTGCATATACAGGGATTTAAAAAATGCCTTCTGCATTGACTGCGCTAAGTAAGATGACAGCATTGTTTTATCACTATAATTACAGACCTACGTACATTGAGTGTTGAAAGTGTTGTCGTCTCTGTCCTCCCGTGGCTGCACAGAAGAGACCTGCAGCCAGAGAGCGCTCTCACTGCACATAGACTTCTTGAACTCTCTGTATTTAACTCTTTTAAGCATCCTGAAGAATAGGGCAGGCATGGCCAAACTATGGGCCTTATTCTAGTTCACTCTTTCTGACAAAATCCTTCTTAGATGGACAAAACCATGTGCACTGCAGGGGGGCAGATGTAACCTGTGCTGAGATAATTAGATTTGGGTGAGTTATTTTGTTTCTGTGCAGGAAAAATACTGACTGCATTATTTTTACACTGCAATATAGATCTCTCTTTGAAGTAAAACCTCACCCAAATCTAATTCTCTCTGCACGTTTTACATCTGCCCCACCTGCAGTGCACATGGTTTTGTCCATCTAAGAAGGATTTTGTCAGAAAGAGTGAACTAGAATAAGGCCATATGGCCCTCCAGCTGTTGTGAAACTAAAGTCCCATCAGGCCTTGCCACAGTTTTGCTATTAGGGAATGCTAAAATTATGGCAAGGCATGCTGGGATGTGTAGTTTCACAACAGTTTGCCCATGCCTGCCTTAAAGCCATAATATCTTTTGCTTATATAAAAGTCATTTGATATATAGGGGATCTTATCTGTGCCTCCTTTGTATTACCCCATACTTGCTGCAGGGTATTTGTTAAGTCTTCTATTTTGGAAAAGCACTGGGGCAATTGCATTGGATATTTACCACAATACTGAGTGCTGGTCAATTGAATTTCTATATATTATATATATATTATGTGCTGTAGACCATGGCGCTGTGTGTGACACTTTTTATTCCCATGTTGGGAGGTTTACAGAGTAAGTACTAGCTGCCTTATGGGGACGGAGGGGGTGGGTAGAAGAATAACTTACAGGAGAGAGAATGGACGTTCTGCCTTAACTGTTCTGTTGGAATATCCTCCTCTGTACTCCTTAGTGTCTATCATGTTTATGCTGATGAATAAAACATGGTGTGGTACCACAACAAAGTGTCCCTTTAATAGAACATGCGTCATACAGACATTTATTTCATTCTTAAGTGAATCAGCAATCGCCGTATGTAAAGAAAGAAAAGTTGCAAATTGTCCCAGAAGATCGCACAAGAAAAACACCAATACCGTCACTGGCGCTGTATAAATTCCTTTTTCTCTTAAGGATTGTTACCCAAAAACAAAAAGAGATGAGAGACAATAGTGTGATATTGTTTAAACTCCAACAAGACAATTTAATTGAATTTGAGGGATTCTGTTGGTCCCGTACCGTTTCGTTTTGTCTACTTTAGGGTAGACTCCAAGCATATGTGATGGAGCGGTAACGTCACCAACTGGACCATAGGATATCCGTTACTACTGTAAATGGCTCCAGAAAAGATACCACAATAGTCTAATACCGTTTAGTTCTATATATTGCACAAAGAGATTGCAAAACTAAACGATCCGGGACCAACAGAATCCCACAAATTCAAGTATCTTGTTTGATTTTAAACAATGTCACACTATTGTATCTCATCTCTTTTTGTTTTTTGGGTAACAATCCTTAAGAGAAAAAAAGAATTTATACAGCGCCGGGGACTGTATTGCTGTTTTTCTTGTGCGTTATTGTATTCATTTGTGTATTTTGGTGATACACATCACTGTAGGCCAGGGCTGGGCAACACCGGCCCTCCAGATGTTAATGAACTACACATCCCAGGATGCTTTGCATTAGTTTTGATATGTGGCCATGTTGAAACTGATGCAAGGCATGCTGTGATGTGTAGTTCATCAACATCTGGAGGGCCGGTGTTGCCCAGCCCTGCCCCTCCAGATGTTAATGAACTACACATCCCAGGATGCTTTGCATTAGTTTTGATATGTGGCCATGCTGAAACTGATGCAAGGCATGCTGGGATGTGTTGCCCAGCCCTGCTGTAGGCGGTCCCTTTGAGCAGCTTTTACGCATAAGTGTTTCCACAACCCATATATATTTTTGTCTGTCCCAGAAGATCAACCACAATAAATCAAGACGTTAATCCTTCAAAGATGGGTACTTGTTTCCTAGCACGGCCACAACGATCATAATCGCGGTCATCGGGGGTAAAATCGGGGCCATCGCGGGCATCGCATGCGCAAAAAAACCGGGTGCGATGGGCCAGACGCGATGCCCGCGATTTCCCCATAGAGAACAATGTTAAATGCCTCAATTTACCCGCGATGACCACGATTTCCCATAGGAAACAATGTGAAATGGCTCAATTTACCCAAATTATCATAGGAACAATGGTAAATGGGCCAAAAACACCCCTGAACATTGAAATGTCCCCCCAAAAGTAGTTAACGCCACCACGTGATCAACGTGAACCCGAAGCGTGGCGAGCGCCGGCGGTACGCGTCCTCCGACCTTTTCATACCCCTACTATCCACTAGGGCGTGGAGTGAGAATAGAATAGTGTGGCGAGCGCAGCGAGCCACCGAGCCCGAAGCGTGGCGAGCGCACGCGGATACCTGTGAAGCCCGCGAAGGGACGCGTTTACCTGTGAAGGTATTCGCGTCCGCTCGCCACGCTTCGGGCTCGGTGGCTCGCTGCGCTCGCCACACTATTCTATTCTCACTCCACGCCCTAGTGGATAGTAGGGGTATGAAAAGGTCGGAGGACGCGTACCGCCGCGGACTCGCTGCGCTCGCCACGCTTCGGGTTCACGTTCATCGCGGGGTGGCGTGAACTACTTTTGGGGGGACATTTCACTGGTCAGGGTTTTTTTTTTGGGCTTTCTGGCCCATTTACCATTTTTCCCTATGATGATTTGGGTAAATTAACCCATTTAACATTGTTTCCTATGGGAAATCGGGGGCATCGCGGGTACATTGAGGCATTTAACATTGTTCCCTATGGGGAAATCGCGGCCATCGCGGTTGGACCATTTAAGCATTTTTAGGCGCACACGACGCGACCGACCCGATTTTTCACTGTTTTCAATGCATTTCAATGGAAAAATCGGGGGCATCGCGTCGGTCGCGTCGCAGGCCACTAAAATTACCCCCGATGGCCAAGATTTGTGGCCGTGCTAGGAAACAAGTACCCAAAGATGAGATGGGGAATATATAGTTTCCTTATCTGTAGATATTCTTCTCGCTCACCAAGATATTTGGAAAAAGATTGAGATGCATACCAGCACAGCAGATGTCCTTAGTATATCTAGGACTGCACATAGGGCCTGATTCATGTGCACTGCAGGGGAGGGGGGTTATCCTTTCAGTGGCCAATGAATATCTACAATATGCATCACGCCTTTTTCTATAAAACCTAACCTTATTATACATTTCACATAGCGCATTCAGATGTAGAATACATAGACATAGGCTGAAAGTCCAGGGACATCCTACTAGATCTCCTTCCATTGATTCCGTACACTGTAGCTCTCAGAGAATATTTAAAAGTGTATATTTATTAAATTTCTTGGTACTTGTGTATTATAGCGGCGCCCCCGATGTACATCGAGCAATGTTTTTATCGCATCGCATGCCATGCACCCGATGGCATGCGATGCGACGCGATTTTTGCCCCCTATGCGATGAAACATTGTATAAGCACCCAAATGGGTGCTTACAATGTTAAATGCACCCCCACGTCACCCCCCCCCCCCACTATAAACGTGAACCGGCGGTACGCGTCCTCCGACCTTTTCATACCCCCATTATCCACGTCGGCGTGGAGTTGAGAATAGAAAGTGTGGCGAGCGCAGCGAGCCACCGAGCCCGAAGCGTGGCGAGCGCACGCGGATACCTGTGAAGCCCGCGAGGGGACGCCGATACCTGTGAAGGTATCGGCGTCCCCTCGCTGCGCTCGCCACACTTTCTATTCTCAACTCCACGCCGACGTGGATAGTGGGGGTATGAAAAGGTCGTAGGTCGCGTACCGCCACCGCTCGCCACGCTTTGGGTTCACGTTTACAGTGGGGGGGTGGCGTGGGGGTGCATTTCACATTGTAAGCACCCATTAGGGTGCTTATACAATTTTTAATCGCATCGCATTGTATGGCATTGTATGCCATACACAATGTCATACAATTTTAAAATTGTAGGACATTGTACAATATCGCGTCGCATCGCATACCATCGCATGCCTAATGGTATGCGATGCGATGGGCGCCGCTATAATACACAAGTACCAATTTCTTTTTCCCTGTATTACTATTGTCCAGCTCCAATCTATAGTAAATATAGCCTTCCTTACTGTGCTCTGGGATGGGGCCATTACCAACCATGGAATCTATCATCTTGATGGAGCCCTCACCGTACGTATTTTATGGAAATATTTATACATTCTCGAATTTGAAACGCCTGTTGCCTCTAATAAGGGGGAATTTTTTTTGGGTGATGTCCGACTGCATACGGGGCGATAGGTCGGCGTATGTAGTTACATTATAGTGGATACAGTTTATGAATTGAGATGGGGGTATTTAAGGAACTTAGGAAGACTCGCCTAGTTGTTTCCTGACACTTTGGGGGAAATTTACTAAAGGAAATTTGTAAAAAATTAGGTGTATTTGTATCCAGAAATACACTTATTTTTTACATTTACAATCCCGAAAATACAGCAATTCGTATTCGTATTGATAGCACATCAATACGAATTGCCGTATTTTCAGGATAGTAAATGTCAAAAATAAGTGTATTTCTGGATACACCTATTTTTTTTTACAATTTCCCCCTTTATCACATTTGTCTCAGGGGCTAATAAACTCAATGGGAAATATCTGTATAACTTGCCTATGTTAAGCTGTATTTACTATGGTTAGCAGTTTAACCCCTTCCCGACATATGACGTACATTTACGTCATATGTCGGTTGCGGGGGAATCAAGCCAGCTCACGGAGTGAGCTGGCTTGAAAGAGAGCAGGTAATGGCTGTATATTACAGCCAGGCACCTGCTCTCACGGCCACGAGCGGCGAGTTCGCCGATCGTGGCCGTTTAACCCTTTAAGCACCGCGGGCAAAGCGCCCGCAGTGCTTAAATAGCTGATCGGAGGGGGGGCGCCCCCCTCCGGCGCCGATCGGGGCCCCCCGCGGCGAGATCGGAGGGTGCCGATCGGTTGCCATGGTAGCCAGGGGTCTAATGTAGACCCCTGTGCTGGCCGTGTCAGTATTCCTATTACATCCTGCCTGAGGCAGGATGTAATAGAAAGTGCTGAAAATCACTATGTTCAGCCATAGAGCTCTATGGCTGAACCTAGTACAGGCGATCGCGCCCCCTAGTGGTCAAGTACACTAGGGGGCCTTGTAGTAAAAGTAAAAAAAAAAAAAAAAATAAGTTTAAAAATAAAAAAAAAAATAAAAAAATATTAAAAGTTTAAATCACCCCCCTTTCCCCATTTCACAAATAAAAATAAATAAAAAATAAAAAAAATAAACATATTTGGTATCGCCGCGTTCCTAAAAGTCCGATCTATTAAAATATAACATTAGTTATCCCGCACGGTTAAAGGCGTAAACGGAAAATAATTCCAAACGCCAAAACTACGTTTTTTGGTCGCATCGCGTACCCAAAAAAAAATAACTAAAAGAGATCAGAAAGTCGCCCATATCCCATAATGGTATTAATTAAAAAGTACACTTCAGCCCGCAAAAAATGAGCCCTCACCCAGGTCCGTAGGTGGAAAAATAAAAAAGTTATAAGCCGCAGAACATGGCGACGCGACGCAAATTCGAAAAACCGTAAAAGTTGCTATTTTTTTTTTTAGTGGTAAAACATAACGAAAACTATATAAGTTTGGTATCACCAGAATCGTAACGACCCATAGAATAAAGATAACCCATCATTTAAAACGAACTATGAACTCCAAAAAAAGCGTAACCAGCGCAAAATTGTGGAATGGCGTTTTTTTTTTTTTTTACCCCACATTGAATTATTTCCTGATTCCCCAGAATATTATACGGTATAGTAAATGGTACCATTACAAAGTACAACTTGTCCCGCAAAAAAAAAGCCCTCATGTGTCTATATAGCCGGAAAATTAAAAAAGTTACGCTTATTTGAACGCAAGGAGGAAAAAAAAAAAAAAAAAAATTAACACAAAAGGCAATGTCGGGAAGGGGTTAAAATGAATTGTCCAAGTGTCACCCATGGGCATCAATGGCGGCTTTGAAAACAATGTCAAAACCAATGGTGCCTCTTTTTTCTTGTTTTGTTCATACGGTTTCTGTGCCTTGTACACACTGCAGACCTCTTGTGGTGCCATATCAGAAATGGATTAGATCAGGGGTCCTCATTCCTCAAACTATTTTCTATTTTGCTCTGCGACCCCATCAGACAATAAAAATAATGGCAGGACCCCAGCAAGTTACTGCAGAAGGCCGTCACAGCACATGTGTAGTCAGCAGACAGCACCTACATGGCAGCATTGTGGAGGCACAAAGTGATGGGAGGAGTCTAACATAACAGACAATTCAACTGATTTATCAGACTCCTTGAATCACTGACTGAGATTCGAAAAGTCATCTGACCCCATGCTGAGCAGGTCAGGACCCACAGTTTGAGAACCGCTGGATTAGATGCATTACGGTATGTACCCATGCTTCAAAGACCAGGCATGTCCGAACTGTGGCCCTCCAGCTGTTGTGAAATTACAAGTCCCATGATGACTTGCCACAGTTTTGCTAGAAGGGAATGCTAAAACTATGGCACGGCATGCTGGTATGTGTAGTTTCACAAAATCTGGAGGGCCACAGTTTGGACATGCCTGTAATAGACGTTTTGATCCTTTGATTCGTTTTACCCTTACCAAATTCATAATTGGAGTTACATCGTTATTTAATATAACTATGGAACCCTGCCCCAGCTTACAGGCAATACCGTTACCAGTACCCTTTACTCTGTATACAGGGTGCGGATAATGAGGTTGACAGTTAATAGATCAACCACTATTGGTCAACATAGTCTGTCACTATTGAGAAAATATCGACAAGTTTTTCACTTTTTTTGGCCTCTGTTGACATAGACACTGTACTATACCGCATCCGCTCGCCATGCTTCGGACGTGGTGCCACACTGCACTCACGTGGCTTTGGAACCGGTGCTTCACTGCGCTCGCCATGCTTCGGGCACGGTGCGTCACTGGGCTCGCCATGGCTAAATCGCTTAGAAATGAAGCACAACTCGCTCAGTGTGTATGCCCCATATCGATATGCAGCCCTGTGCATCGCTAGCGCCGGTCTAGATCATTCAAGCATGCAGTAGATATCTAGTCAGATCGCTTAGCAATCAGAGCGATCTACGTCCGCCCTCCTGTAAAACACACCCATTATTTAAATTAAAATTGTTTGTTTTATTTGCTTAACACAAATCTTCCATACTAAATCCCTCAGCACAAATCTCTGTGTGTATGAGAGATCTAGACTGTAGGAAACCTCCCACATTAAATAGCTCAGAACACATCTCTTGCTAAAATCTCCGAACTGGGATTTTGAACAAGGGTCACCCATTTTAAACCCTACAATGAGGGGGACATTTACCAAAATGGATTCGTAGAAAAAAGGTGTATTCGTAGGGAGAAATACACCTTTTTTTTTACGAATTTGTATTTTCGGGATTTACAATCCCAAAAATACAACAATTCATATTCCTAAAGATGGAACATTCATATTTGTATTTACAAATACGAATGTCTACACCATCGATAGAATACGACAGAAATCACCATTCAAAAGAATGGTGGTTCCTGATGTACTAAGCAGCCGTACTGATAATACGGCTGCTAAGTGGTGTAAAACACCCACGCAAATACGACAGGAAAATACACCTTGCTTTCCCTGTCGTATTTGCTTTAAGCCTGCACGGATCAGTCAGATCCGTGCAGGCTTTAGTGTAAAAAAAATAGAAAAATTAAATAAATAAATAAATAAAAAAACCGGCGTGGGGTCCCCCCCACAGCCGAAACCAGCACCAGGCTGACGGAGCCTGGAGCCGGTAATTAAAAATCAGGGAACCCGACAAATAGGGGTTCCCCGATTTTTAACAACCAGCCCCAGGCTCCAGGTCCGGGGCTGGTTCCCAAAATACGGGGGACAAAATGACTAGGGGTCCCCCGTATTTTAAGAACCAGCCCCAGGCACAACCAGCCAGCAGGGTAATGTCACAGCCGGGGGAAACTTATGATATAAGGTCCCGCGGCCAAAACATTAACCCCCTGACCGGTCAGCCTGGCCAGGGGCCCTGGGGGAGTGGAGACCCCCCCAATGAAGGGGTCCCCCCCTCCAGGACTTACCTGACCAGGCTGAAGCCTGGTGCTGTCCTCGATGCCCCTGGGCGGTGGGCATCGGGCTGATTCAAGTGTAAAAAATAGATGAAACTATTGTTTTTTACTGTGGCACTACAAGTGCCAGCAAGCTGGGACTTGGAGAACCACAAGTCCCAGCCTGCTGGGCATTAAAGGGCCCGCTGGCACTTGTAGTTCCACAGTTAAAAAAATAGTACACAAAACACACTGACACACATTTTAAATAAAACTTTAATACATACAAAGCCCACACATACTAATACTTACCTATATTCTTTCCGTAGGTAGCCCTGGTCCTGATGTCCGGTCTGTGTCGGCGTTCTTCTTCATGTCGACGTCGCTGTCGGCGATGGCGTCCGGTGTCCGGGTCCGACGAAATCCATTGAGGAAGCTGTGGAAGGAAACCATACTCACCTGTCCCAGCGCGACGTAGTCCAGGTAAGTGTCTTGGCAAAAAAACAAACCGACACCTGAGACCAGCCGGACAGCAGGGAGCCGCACGGTGTTTGTGTACATCGTGCGGCTCCGACCCGAATGCCGCTATTGGCCGCCTTGCGGCCTAGCGGCTCCTGATTGGCCGCTAGGCCGCAAGGCGGCCAATAGCGGCATTCGGGAGGCGGAGCCGCACAATGTACACAAACACCGTGCGGCTCCCTGCTGTCCGGCTGGTCTCGGGTGTCGGTTTGTTTTTTTGCCAAGACACTTACCTGGACTACGTCGCGCTGGGACAGGTGATCATGGTTTCCTTCCACAGCTTCCTCAATGGATTTGGTCGGACCCGGACACCGGACGCCATCGCCGACAGCGACGTCGACATGAAGAAGGACGTCGACATGACACAGACCGGACATCAGGACCAGGGCTACCTACGGAAAGAAGATAGGTAAGTATTAGTATGTGTGGGCTTTGTATGTATTAAAGTTTTATTTAAAATGTGTGTCAGTGTGTTTTGTGTACTATTTTTTTAACTGTGGAACTACAAGTGACAGCGGGCCCTTTAATGCCCAGCAGGCTGGGACTTGTGGTTCTCCAAGTCCCAGCTTGCTGGCACTTGTAGTGCCACAGTAAAAAACAATAGTTTCATCTATTTTTTACACTTGAATCAGCCCGATGCCCACCGCCCAGGGGCATCGGGGACAGTACCAGGCTTCAGCCTGGTCAGGTAAGTCCTGGAGGGGGGGGGCCCTTCATTGGGGGGGTCCCCACTCCCCCAGGGCCCTTGGCCAGGCTGACCGGTCAGGGGGTTAATGTTTTGGCCGCGGGACCTTATATCATAAGTGTCCCCCGGCTGTGACATTACCCTGCTGGCTGGTTGTGCCTGGGGCTGGTTCTTAAAATACGGGGGACCCCTAGTCATTTTGTCCCCCGTATTTTGGGAACCAGCCACGGACCTGGAACCTGGGGCTGGTTGTTAAAAATTGGGGAACCCCTATTTGTTGGGTTCCCTGATTTTTAATTACCGGCCCCGGCTCCTTCAGCCTGGTGCTGGTTACAGCTGTGGGGGGACCCCACGCCGTTTTTTTTTTTTATTTATCTAATTTTTCTATTTTTTTTACACCTTGCAGCCTGCACGGATCTGACTGATCCGTGCAGACTGCCTGTACGAATTCGTATTAGCGGCCGTATATATGGCCAGCTAATACGAATCACTACACCATCGGAGGGTTACAAAGCAGTCGTATCTGACTGCTTTGTAATTTCCCCTCCGGAACACGACTTTGCATACGACTAAAACAGTCGTATGCAGTTGTAGGGGAAATACCAATACGAAAAACTAGGTTTTTCATATTGGTAAATTTCCCCCTGCATGTTTTATGGGGCCTACACACGGGGCGACTGTGCTGAGCGATCTGTCAGGGCCAGTGTTCTCCGGTGAATCTTAATTGCTCCAGCAATAGCAGTGTGTGGGGTCATTTACTAAGCGATCTAGGACCTTATTCTGGTTGGTTTGCAAAAGCAAACCTCTTTAATGGACAAAACCATGTGCACTGCAGGTGGGGCAGATGTAACATGTGCAGAGAGTTACATTTAGGTGGGGTTTGTACTTCAAACAGAAATCTAAATTGCAGTGTAAAAATAAAGCAGACAGTATTTACCCTGCACAGAAACAAAATAACTTCCCCAAATGTAACTCTCTCTGCACATGTTACATCTGCCCCACCTGCAGTGCATATGGTTTTGTCCATTAAAGGAGGAGTTTGCTTTTGCAAACCAACCAGAATCAGGCCTCCAGTCAGATTGCTTAGAAAATGGGCTGAAATCGCTCTGTGTGTAGGTCCCTTCTTTTAACCCAGGTTAATCAACCTGGGTGCTCCCACTCTGCACCTAACCCGGTTTATTTGTGAGATGTGAAAGGTGTATAAAAGTGTATGAGCCCTTTGAAATAACACGGTAATATAAAAGTAATTGTCAGACCTTCACCTAGCCCAGTATCTCCCAACCATGCACACTAACCTTTCAGGTTTTAAGGACATCCATGCTTGAGCACAGATATTTAACCTTTGAGTGCCAATATCTCTGAGGGTTTAAGAAAAAATGGATGCTGAGCGCCACTTTTTAAATGATGCCAATATTAGTGATCGACACTAGTCAAAAATCTGTAAAAAGGTCTGTATAAAAGCAACCCTTATATGTAAAGGTGTCAGCTGTCCCCTGAATAATAAGGCTTGGTAAGAGGCTAATATTAGTAGCATAAAAAATGGATAGAGGGTTCAGCGCCCAATGATGCTATATACTATGGGGTGGTGTATAATAGAGGACAGGTATATCAGAAAAATAAGGAATTATATTAATACACTAAAACATTTTTTTTTTAAAAGATACACACATACCACCTCTCTCTGTGAGATGGGCAAAAAAATGAGTGTCAACATCTCTGTGAGCGATGTGCAAAATATTCGCTACAAATACCAGTGTCGCTCAGATTTGTTATATAAATTCAAATAAAAAATGTGTAAAAAAAAAAAAAAAGCTTATATTTACTACAGTATATAAGGCAAATATTACAGGTCATTATGATGAATAAAAATGTTTGCTTGCCAATGTTCACACCAATTTGGACAAATTCACTTGGCACTCAAAGGGTTAAGTCACAATAATTGCGGCATTAATTAGGGTTATTTCACACGCTCCGGCTCCTGCCGGGCGGCGAAGCCCCGCACGCCCAGGACGCCTCCCCGAACACAGCAGTTTACAATGGTAGGGATGGCCACAGCCCTGCAGCCGTCCCTTCCAGTGGTGGAATCCGGCTGCAACCAGGCGGCCGGGCCGTGGCCATCCCGTATGAATGGACACACTCGTGTCCATTATTAACTACTCTGTGCGGCACAGCTTTTGGCTGTGCGGGGTTTCACCGCCAGGCAGGAGCCGAAGCGTGTGAAATAGCCCTTACATTACTCGTGCTCAAGAGTGGGCTTTCCTGACAACCTGGGCGGCCAGGGTTGGGAAATACTGGTCTAGCTATTGACATTAACAGATAAAAAATGCAAGGTAACCCTTATAAAATCTCTTCGCACAGATTTAGGAAAATGATATTGCATTGCCAGGTATTATATAACAAGCTGGCCACATTTTCCTTTCTTGATCCATTTCCATTTAGATCAATGTTTTCTGTGCTGCGGAGGCTCTGCTCGTGCCACCAGAACAGCTGCCTCTCGTGCTGCAGAAAGACTTTGCATATCCTTTATCAGGCTATTAAGCCCTTTCTGTACCTTCTGTGCAAGCACAGGCTAATTGGAGAAGTGCGGGGAACATTCCACGGTGATGTGCGTGTATGCAAATGAACAGGCTGATACATGATTTATGGATTTAATAATATTCTGAGTGCCCCTTACATTTTAATCACTTGCAACATCCTTTTTAATATTCAATTACTTTATTAACTAATTAGGTCACTTGCAGACAAAGGGTGATCTGTATTCTGGCAGCAGAAAAAGCCGTTAATCTTGTCTTGTCTCCTAATTAAGGGACCAGAGAAACTTCTGCACTGAAGTCAAGGCCACAGCAAGAATTGGGCTTTATTGGTTTCTGTGTGGTCAGCAATGTTGACATTGTTGGTGTGCTTGCGGTAATGTTCTGTAAATAGACCAGAATAATCAAACCTAGCACAGTAATCATGAGCCTAATAGCACAATGCCCGCATATTCATGATAAAACTCCTGGAAGTGATGCTAATTTATTTTGCACCATATTTTAGTGACCAGTCCAACAATTTCTGATACATTATAGGAGTGTAGTAAATAGAACTGCACTATTTAATATGTATACACAGAAATATTCCAATTTTAGAACAGAATGGTAGAAAGATAGATTTGGAAAATTATTTGGTACTTGTGTATTATCTGGGCACCCGATTTTTTAATCTTAAGGCATTGTACAACCAAAAATCGGTCGCATCGATTGGACCCGATTTTTAATTGTACAGGCACCCAGATGCCTGATTCCTATGTTAAATTCCCCCCCAGACCCGATTTCTGATAGTCATTACCCATCAGGGTGGGTGTACAATGTGAAATGCCCCCTCATTGTTAACGCAACCCGACGCGTCCTCCGACCTTTTCATACTCCCACTATCCACGTTGGTGTGGAGTTTATTATATATAGTGTGGCGAGCGGACGCGGAATACGAGCCCGAAGCGTGGCGAGCGCAGCAAGCCCCGCGAAGGGACGCGGATTACTTAACATGTTTTCCACGTCCGCTCGCCACGCTTCGGGCTCGTATTCTGCGGGGCTCGCTGCGCTCGCCACGCTATATAAAATCAACTCCACGCCGACGTGTATAGTGGGGGAATGAAAAGGTCGGAGGACACGTACCACCGCCCCTCGCGGGCTTGCCACGCTTTGGGTTTGCGTTGATCATGGCGTGGCGTTAACAATGGGGGGGCATTTTACCTAATAATTAACCATCATGGTGGGTATACAATGTAAAATCGGGTCTGAGGGACCATTTAACATTGGGTCCAATGTAAAAATCGGGTCGGTCGCGTCGCATGCCATTGTAATGGCATGCGATGCAACCGATTTTTGCATTGTACAAGGAACCTCTAAAAAGTCAGAAAATCGGGTCCCATCGCGTCTCATTAGGTAGTGGCATGCAATGAAATAATCGGGCGCCCAGATATTACACAATTACCGATTATTTATGTATAGGTGGCCATACACTTATACGATTTGACACTTTTCTACACGATTTCAAAGTTTCAGGCAGATCAATCGAAAGAAAAGTGTAAAATTGTATTTAGTACAATTTAGTAAGTATTTAGTAAGTATTGTCATTTACTTACAACTCGATGTAGGTTCCACGGATGGTCACACTACTGCACCAAGGATACATCATATCCTGTGGCGATGGATTGAATCGCATGCGATACACCATATGCAAAATGACTGCATACGATGTATTGCATTCGATATAGCTGTCAGGAGTTGCATACGATACCTTGGCCTAGTGTAAGGAGCCTTAAGACTCAAATGATTTTCTAAAACGGCATGGTAGCATAGTGGCTAGTAATTGTTACCAGGCAGTGCTGAGAATACAGTTTCTATTTTACCCAGGGCAGGATGATGTGTGTAGTACAGTAACTGGCCTCTGCAAAGGGCTGTGTAATATATGGGCACTATATATAAAGAACAACAAATAATATTTAGTTTGGCCCATAATTTGCCATTTAGATGGCTATTACTGTATGCAGGGGTTTTATTCTTATTCTCTAACACCCTGATAATTGCATCACTGTTGGAACTGTCTTTATTTAACATGTACTTGTCCTAAATTGCCTTTTACTATAATATGTTATTTTCTTGTTTTTTGCTCATTTATGGATTGTCAGGCGCTGCAGAACCCTTGTGGCGCCATATAAATAATAATAACAAACATTATTTCTGCACCTATTGCAGCATTGTATTTGATATATTTATATTAGCAAATGCATCAAACCCATAAAGCTTATTATTTAATATGCCTATAGATCCATATCGGGGCTGGCTAAACCAGATCTACTAACAATTCATGTTATGCAGTCATTGCGGTCACATTTTGAAATATGCTGCAGTCAGGGGGGTATTGTGGACACAGCTGTCCCGGGCCCAGCTCATTTCACAAACACCAGGTGCCCCCATTGAAGCCCACTGCTAACGGATCACTTCTAGAGCGCAAGCTTCTCCTTCACCTCCGGACGCTGGCAGACATTTAAAATGCGGCACCTTCAGGTGAGCCAATCAGAGCTTGCATACTGGCAGCCGGTCTGATTAGCTGCTGGGTCGCGAGCTCCAATGGGCTCACAAGTTGGTGCCATATTTTAAATGGCCTCCAGCATCTCAATTCAGCTGGGGCAGCGCAGGGAAGGGGGAAGAGCCTGTGCTTCACTATGCTCCACCCAAATGACTAGAACAGCAGCAGAGCTGGGCCATGAGTGAGCATAAAAAGGGGCATTATGTGTCATGGAGGGAGGAGGGGAGAGGCACTGACACTGGAGATGATGGGGCAGATGTACGAATCAGCGTTAAGTGCAAAAATGCACTGAACGCTGGTTAACTGGGGGGGGATTACGTTTATGCTAATGTATTACTAGTGCACCTAACGTGCGCTAGTGACAGCCTTCAAGGGATTAAAGGCTAGTGACAGCCCCAGGGATTAACGTCCGGGGCGATGTATTAACAGCCTTCAAGGCGTTAATTCACCCCAGCCGCTTCGCCAGCTCAGGGCTAGCATTGTCCTATCCCCCACTGTGGGGACAACGCTAGCCCTGCTTCTGGCTCGGGCTGCGCAGGAGATCTCGCGCATGCCCATTAGAGCTGGACAGGGAGGGAAGCGCACTGAGCATGCGCGGGACGCCGGGGGAGCCGTTAACGCTGGGCATAACGGCTCTCCTTATCGGCTGGGGGGGGGGGGTTAATACATTAGCAAATAGCGGGTACCTGCTTCTCCTCATTATGCAGGAGAAGCGGGACCCGTTATTTGAGAAGCGCTAAGGGGGGGGGGGTTAGTACATCTGCCCCTATGTTCTCAATCTCTAATTTTAAGGCTATTAAAAATTACACTGAACAATTGCATTTGATCCTCTGGCACAATGGGGCAGATGTACGAAGCAGCGTTAAGTGCTTAAGTAGCACTTAACGCTAGTAAATGTTTTTTTTTACGAGTTGTGGACATGTATGAAAGGAGCTTTTAACGTCCCCCTAAAGCAGCCCTGAACTTAACGTTCAGGCGCTGTCCTCTGGCTTTGTTATAAGCTTTAACGTCGCAGGCAATGTATTATTGCCTTCCCCGACGTTAAGCCAGATTTTTCTCTTCGCCAGCCTCAGGCTGGCGTTAGGTGTTTTATTTTTATTAACTCCTCCCCCCCCTCCTATCCCGCCAGCATGCCGACAATTGTCTTTCCTGTCAGCATGCTGGCGCCGCCGGCTGCCCCGCTCCAGTCCCCCCTTCCATTATTTTTTTTTTTGGTCCCTGCTGCTCCGATCCCGCACGATAGCCCGGTGAATATAACTAATACCTTAGAGTGCAATCATCAGCCGCCAGGTCTTTTGAATATGATTTCTCACAGCTCTCCCGCCGCGTCTCCGGCTCTCCGCTAGTAAGTAGAGACAGCATGCCCGCCCGGTCTTTTAAATATTATTTATGACAACCCTCCCGCCGCGTCTAGCTCTAGGGTTGAAGGACTGCATTAACCTTCTGAGTGCTAAGTGAAATTGTCAAAATAGGTGTGAAAATTGCTAAGCAAACATTTTTTTCATCGCTAGCTGGAGTACCCGGCGTTGCCCAGGATTTTAGGAATGTATGTTTACAAAAAGGGGATTTTTGTAAGAACTTACCGTTCGAACCCCTTTCTCTTAGTCCAGTCCGGTGACACAGCTCCACAATGGGATGTAGTAGGTTCCGCCAGGAGCCAGGCACCTATGCTTCAATTCTTTGGGAGCAGGCTCCTCCCTCTGCATCCCATAATGCAGTTCAACTTCAAGAGCACACTAGGATACATAACTCAGTGCCTGAACACTTTATATGTAACATAACAGAACCATAACATGACAACACATGAACGGTACACTTAACTGAGCGTAAGGGAGGGATGGCTGTGTCACCAGACTGGACTCAGAGAAAGGGGTTCCAACGGTAAGTTCTTACAAAAATCCCCTTTTCTCTTTCGTCCAGTCCGGTGACACAGCTCCACAATGGGACGTTCACGAGCCGGTCCTTTGGGAGGGTACGCTCAGACAGGGCCGGCGCTACCCGCTCAGCAGAGCCTGCAAAGCTGGTAGGCGCCGCCCCCTGAAGGCGCTACCTCCCCTCCTTCCATACTGTAGCTGCCAGCTGCCCCAGCATGTGCCTGTCAAAGTATATGACAGGGCGCGGTGCGGGTAGCAGGGCAGCACCAGGCGCTGTACATGAGGTACATTTAGATACATTTGGCCAGCAGCCGCGGCACGCTCAGACACCCGCTGTGCGCTGTCCGCCGCTCAATGCACACTGCCCCGCTGAATGACGCTGCCCGACATCATCACAATGGCCGGCGCATACGTGCCATGTAAAGAGAAGAGCCAGACAACTGCCGAGCTGTTGGGCGGCTGGGTTTTAGCGAAAGCAGGTTGACTCAGTGCTGGATGGATGAAATGCAGGAGCCTGGACAGAAGGCCACGCTGGCAGGTACATTAGGTGAGAGGCACCATCTATATACTATCGCCAGAGTGCCGGTTTTCTGGAGGTATAATATATATAACACATATGTATGTTTAGGAAGAGGCGTCACTTCAGGACCCACAAATATAAGTCTACTTATATTTGTAAAGGTAGGAGAAATCATTCGATGGTCAGCAACCATCAAATGATTTATCCTGCTGCGGGCACATGTGAGGGGATGTGTCTTTGTGACATATCCCCTCGCAAGGTTGCTAGGGGATATGGTGGCGGTGATTTGGCGGGGTGGCGAGGCAGCAGGCACTCTCTAGAAGCGCATTTTATAAGGTATGGTAGGGCGCAAATTTAGAGTTTGCAGGGAGGCGCCGAACACCCTAGCACCGGCCCTGCGCTCAGACCAACAGTTCTCATCACTGCCCGTCCGAATGAAGCGTCCTCTGACGCAAACTCATGAAATCTGTAAAAGTTGGTAAAGGTGTGAACAGAGGACCAGGTGGCAGCCCTACACAACTGCTCCGCCGTAGCCCCATGGCGCACCGCCCAGGAGGAAGCAATCGACCTGGTGGTATGTGCATTTATCCGAGACGGAACCGGTCTACCTGCTTTACAGTAGGCAAAGGCAATAGTAGATCTCAACCAGCGAGCGATGGTCTGCTTAGAAGCAGGCCACCCAACCTTATGCACATCATATAGCACCAAGAGTAAATCCGATTTTCGAATGTCCTTTACCCTCTCAATGTAGATTCGCAAGGTGTGAACTACATCCAATTTCTTCAGTTTGTCCCTATTTTTAACCCCTTCTGGGGGAGAAAACACTGGAAGTACAATGTCTTGGTTTAAATGAAAAGATGACACTACCTTAGGTAGGAATTTTGGCACTGTACGCAGTACAGCCCTGTCATCATGAAAAATCAAAAACGGTGACTTGCAAGACAAGGCACCTAACTCAGACACTCGTCTGGCTGAGGCAATTGCCAACAAAAAAGTGAGCTTCCATGTCACATACTTTAGCTCCGCAGATCTCAGCGGCTCAAAAGGGGGATTCTGTAACATAGACAAGACCAAAGATAAATCCCAAGGCGCCACCGGCTGCCTATAAGGTGGTTTAAGTCTAGTAACCCCTTGTAAAAAGGTTTGAACCTCAGGTAACAAAGCTACTCTCTTTTGAAAGAATATAGATAAGGCTGAAAGCTGCACTTTTAAGGATTGCAGACTAAGTCCTGATGAAAAACCATCCTGCAAAAAATTTAAAAGCCTTGATAATTTGAATCTGGATGTGTGAAGCTTCTGTCGCTCACACCATCTAATGTATATCTTCCAGACCCGATGGTAATTAGCCGCAGACACTGGCTTACGGGCCCTCAGCATGGTCTAGATAATCTCATCAGAAAACCCCTTTTTCTTCAATAAGGAGGTTTCAAAAGCCACGCCGTCAAATTGAGACGACCTGGGTCCTTGTGAAGAAACGGCCCTTGGCCTAACAGGTCCTGACGATGAGGAAGCCTCCAGGAATCCTTCGACAACCTCAGTACATTGGAGTACCATGACCTCCTGGGCCAATCTGGTGCAATTAGAATTGCCCGTACTCCCCGATTCTTTATTTTCTTCAATACTCTCGGCAACATGGGAAATGTAGGGAAAATGTACACCATCTGAAAATCCCACGGGACTGTCATGGCGTCTACTGCCCACGCTGCAGGATCCCGTACACGCGAGCAAAACCTCGGTACCGGACGGTTCTTTCTCGTCGCCATTAGGTCTATGTCTGGCAGACCCCATCGATTCACAATCTCCTGAAATACCTCTTGATGGAGAGTCCATTCCCCTTCCAGAAGTGACTCCCTGCTGAGGAAGTCTGCTTCCACATTCCTGATTCCTGGAATAAATATTGCCGACAATGCTGGAACATTTGTGTCTGCCCAACTGAAGATTTTGGAAACTTCTGCCATCGCCATCTTGCTGCGTGTCCCGCCTTGATGGTTCAGATAAGCCACTGTGGTAGCATTGTCCGATTGTATCCTCAGCGGGGATCTCCTCAGAAAATCCTCCGCCTGAATTAATGCGTTCAAAACCGCCCGAAGCTCCAGAATGTTTATTGGCAGTTTGGACTCTTCCTTTGACCAAAGGCCCTGAAGCCTCAGGTGAAGGACTACCGCCCCCCAGCCCCTCAAATTGGCGTTGGTCGTTATGACCAGCCAATCCCAGGGCCTGAGAGATCTCCCCAGCTGCAAATTTTCCACATCCGTCCACCATAGGAGGGACTCCCTGGACTCCAGTGACAGGGATAAATCTTCCTGTTTCATCGTTTTGGCATTTCCGGACCAACAGGAGAGGATGTTCCATTGGAAACTCCTCGAATGGAATCTGGCGAACTGGAGAGTTTCGAAGGTTGCCACCAACTTTCCTAGCAAACTTACTCCTTGCCACACCGATGGAGCCGGTGCTTGTAGGATCTCTAACACCATCTGCCGAATCTCCACAGCCTTGGCTTCTGGGAGAAAGACCCTGTGAAGGTGTGTGTCTATGATCGACCCCCAGAAACTTCAAAGTCTGCGTTGGTGTCAAATGGGACTTGTGCAAATTTAAGATCCAGCCCTGACTTTTCAAAAACGGTGTTGCCACCTCCAGGTGAACCTGTAACAACTCTGCGGACTCTGCTTTGAAAAGCAGATCGTCCAGGTAAGGGATAATAATTATTCCCTGCAGTCTGAGAGCTGCAGCCATGGTGGACATCACTTTGGTGAACACTCTCGGAGCCGTGGCAAGACCAAACGGGAGTGCTTGGAACTGCCAATGTCTTCCCCCGATTGCAAACCGGAGTAAAGACTGGAAATCTCTGTGGATCGGGACATGGAGATAAGCATCCTGAATGTCCACTGATGCCAAGAACTCCCCTGGCTCTATGCTCAACAGCACCGACCTCAGGGATTCCATGCGGAAGTGATCCACCCAAAGATGAACATTCAAAGATTTTAAATTTAGAATGGGCCTGAATGACCCGTCTGGTTTGGGAACTAAGAAAAGGATCGAATAAAAACCTTTTCTTCTCTCCTCTCGAGGAACCGGTATAACTACCCCCTTCTTCTCGAGAGATAAGGCCGCTCCCAGAAGAGAAGATCTGAGACGAAAGGACGGTTTAAAAACTCCAAATTTAGAGCCAGAGGATTTAGAGGTGGTGGGAAGAAAAGTACTCTTACCCCCAGTAGCCTGCTTGATGATCTCATCCAATTCTGACCCAAATAAAAGCTCACCTTTAAAAGGAATACTTTCCAGTGACTTTTTAGATTCACTATCCGCCTCCCAGGCCTTTAACCAGAGAGCTCTTCTGGCAGTAACAGAAGTGACGGATACTTTGGACGCCATTTTGACTCCCTCCTCGCTAGCTTCACATATATATTCCGCAGCACACCTCAACTTTTCTGCTACGGAAAAAGCTTCCGCATCATGTTGGAGATGACTACTTAAACTCTCTGCCCACCTGATCATGGCTTTTGCCACCCAGGCCGAAGCAATAATGGGGCGCATAGTGAAACCAACATCTTCAAAAACTGCCTTCAGACAGCCTTCAACCTTTTTATCAACCTGATCTTTAAAGGCCCAGCCACCTTGCACTGGCAGCGCTGTGGCCTTGGATAATCTGGCCACAGAAGAATCCACCAGAGGAACTTTCTCCCAAACCTTGACATGATCCTCAGGCATGGGGTACATGTTTGCATATTTTTTAGACATTAACAGTCTCTTTTCTGGAGACTTGCCAGCCTCCCCTAACAAAGCAACCACGCCTTTATCCGAGGGAAAGGATACTGGATCCTTACGGCTCCTTTTAAACACACACTGCGCAGCAGCCTTTTCCTCAGCGGGCAAATCCAGAGCCTGCTTTACAGCCAAAATCAAATCCTCAATACCAGAGGCTGAAGAATCTGCTTCCTCTCCCTGTTACCAACACAAATTATCCTCATCTACCCCACCATCATCTGTGTCGGTAGTCAATGGAGGAGCCATGGAAGACCCTTGTCTAAACACCACATCCTCTGATACCTTGGTAAATTGATCCAAAAGAGAAGACATGTTATGCACACCCTGTGCAGTGTCGTGCATAGCCTGCAGCAAGATAGGGTCTCCCTGTGCACGGGTAATAGAACCCTGAGATGAGGGAATAGGTCCCGGTGATCCCACCAAAGATCCATTTTGCCTATTTAAAGCCTCTGTTAAAGCCTTAACAGACCGTCCCAAAGCCACAGCCCACGCTGGCTCAGCTCCTTCAGGACTCTGGGTCCGTGACCCACAGGGCACAGCTTCACAGGAAGGGCACAATTCCCCCTGGTCCAACTGTTCACATGATAAATTTACATTACATCTCTTGCAATGGTAAAACATCTCAATCGCTCCCTCCCCAGCAACAGAACTTCTCTCATCAGCCATGTTAATATCAGAATAAAACACTGCTAAACGTTCAGGCAAAGTCACAGAGTAATGCACCAGTGTACTTATCTGTGTGTTCTGTTGCCAGCGATCAGCGGGGGAAGCTCTTGTCAGGAGAGACTTCTGAGCAGGATCTCTGTCTTTCAGCTCCGCAGCAAGCACAGAAATGGTGCCAGTGAATCATGGAAGAGACCAAGTCTCCCTTCCAGTAAAGGTAGCTGGCGTCTTTTGGCGCCAAACCTCTGTCACAGGCGCTCCCAACTATGTCTCTCCCCTCCAGTAACTCCCCCTCTAGGGACCACTTGGAGTTGTCCAGAAACGCTGGACGTCCTGTAAGAAACCTCAACTCCCCTGGGGGATTTCAGTTTCCAAACTCTTAAAGATGGCGGCCGCCATCGCTGGGAGACCCGTCCCCAAGATCCCCTTCTAGGCAAGGCGCTGGATGGGGTCCCCCAGAGCCCAGAAGAAACCTCCGTTTGAGCGGAGGCAAGCGCTGTGCAGAGTGTGCATTCCTCCGCCGAATGCCCTCCTCTGCACACAGAACACTGAAAGGACGCGCTTCTGTCAGTGTTCTGCTGCGCTCTCAGCGTGTATTGACTTCAGCCAGAAGTCACACGCTGGAAAAACCTGCTACTAAGTCTAATGTTAGAAAACAATAAAAACCTAGTCTAACTAATAAAAATCCAAAGAAAAAAGTGTGGCTACAGCGCAGCCACTCAGCATTGCACCCACTCCTGTAGGCACCTAAAATGAAACTAAAGCATTATGGGATGCAGAGGGAGGAGCTTGCTCCCAAAGAATTGAAGCATAGGTGCCTGGCTCCTGGCGGACCCTACTACATCCCATCGTGGAGCTGTGTCACCGGACTGGAAGAAAGAGAAAATCTATTTATATATTAAACACACAGTATAAATAACATTAGTTGTTTGTTAATTTATGTTGGAGCGCAGCACATTATGCATCTCCTGATATACTCTGTGCTGCTGGGGGACCCTGCTACTGCCACTATATAACTCTGTGTGTGGGTTCGTGCTATCTCCATTCCCCTCCTCACATCTTGTCCCAGTCACATGCAGACCTGTCATTACTGCCATATTATGCATATCCCGATGCAGTCGGATACTCAACCTGTATATTGAAAGTGAGTGCAGACAGCCGGATTTAGGGAGCAATGCAAAGGGTGGCAAGAAGGCAGTAGGCTCCTTGAATAAGAGGAAGACTTGGTTTAATCCAGACATTGAGAAAGAGGAGGTCAGTGCTGCAGCTCGGTCTTGACACCTGCAGGGACTTAAGCTGGTATATCACAATTCCTAGAATTTAAATGTTCCCGTGTCCTCACTTTATTTTGGCCAGAAGATGAGCGCTATCAGCCTGTGTTTAGGGTCATCTTCCAGCCACATTAAGTTGGGCTCATTAGGAGCAGGGAGAAAACATTGTCAGCATAATTATCTTCCATATTACATCACAAGCATTAAAAGGAACGAACACCTTATATTTCCTGAGACTTTCATGCCCTTTTCTAGACAACTATACAGTCGGTCCATATAAAGGTTGCCCGGACAGCCACATAAAGCAGTGGTGAAGAACACATGCAGAGATAATAGCGGAAGTAGCTCAGATTCACGCTGGCCGCACCATCCTCCTGAACCAATGCAGGGGTGCCTGGGAATTCCATGCATCTGCCACTGGTTATCAATGAATCTGATTGGACATTTGTTCAGGCCATAAAGTGGCTCTTTAAGAAACACATCTGTCTATCCCAGTCATCCCTTTAAAAAGCTGAATTTTCTATTTCAAAGTACAGTGTCTGTGCGGTTACATATATAATTTCATGGGTCAGGCCAGTGTACACAAGAACACCCCCCACCAGATTACTAGGGGAGCACTGATATCACACTGAGGCCTCTTACAATCACTTTCTTCAGCCATTTGCAGATATACCAGCTCGTATGATCAGCGCATACAATCTATGTGGATAGACAGACAAAGGCACCAACCAGGTCACATTCTTATCTATAAATAACACCAGTTTGCTGGCATGCATGTACATATATACGTGCAGGAACAATAGTACTGGATGACACATAGTGGAATACCGTGATTTAAGACTTGATCGCAGGTCAGCTGTAATTACTCCCAATTTGTGTGCACAGAACTGAGAGGCAGATGAGGAAGGGGAGAGAGATAAAATGCCAATCAACTCCCAAAGTCAATCTTCAAACACAGCCTGTAACATGGCAGCTAGAAGCGGATTGGCCGTTACTTGATCTCACTCTACTTTATCGCTCTCTAAGGTAAATAGACTCCTAAAGCAGATATGTAAGATAAACGGCGCTACCACCAGCATGCCCGCACTACACTTACCCAAATTGCAAATGCCATCTTTAGCCACGTGGCAATTCTACAGAGGTGCCTACAAACGGAGACATCCAGAATTGGTAACCTGCTCACAGGTAGGGATGGCCATCATTGCCTATGCCATCGATGGCAAAAGTGCAACTGGTCATCGATAATGTATTGCTATTCAATGGATGACCATCGATGTTTTTACATCTCAATGGTCATCCCTTTTCTTAGATTGATTGGCCTGTGGGCCAATCAAAATACAGAGGCGGGGCTTTGCAGGTGTCAGGGGCGGAGCTATACTCCATGTCCCAGCTCCTTGGGGGTAAAAGCAAAAATGTAACTATTTGTTTAAGCTTGACATCCATGGTGGGAAACCATCTGGTTCTCCCCCATCGATGGCAAAACTATTTGACATCGGCCATAAACCATCAATGATTTCTAATCATTGATGGTCGATGGTCATCCTTACTCACAGGGAGCTCCTATACAATTATGTAATATATAGGATAAACTTATGTGAACAATTGGGGCTTTGTTTTCTTTTTTAAGTTAAACTCAGATTGCTGGTAAAAACTTAAATGGAAACAGAACCCATCCGACCGGAGACCCCATACCCACTAGCCCTCCGTAGACCACCCCAGCTAACTGCAAGAGCAATTTCTCAAAAGCACCACACGTTACATGCAATCACACATGTGGGATGTGACTTCTGCAGAGACTTCATCCTTGGCTACAGGGGAGAATTAGCAGGTACTGTAGTTCTAGGAAGGCCAGACTGTACGGTTCCGCATAATATCTGAATCTGCAAAGCAATGGGATGTGAGGAAAGACGGAGAACCAGATGCAGGTGGGCACATAAGAACTGGAGTTGGCTAAGAGGTGGCCTATATAATATTAGAAAGAAAACATCAAACAGATTATAAAAGAAATATGTGTCAAACTATAATAAATGGAAAATAAAGTGTTAATATGGTTAGACATTCAGATGTAGCAGTATGGCATTCTAGTTAAGAGGTGTGCAGCACACTCGTATAATGAGACCTGGAGGAATGCATCAGAACCAGGGCACATGGATATCACAGATTTAAGATCAGATTGCGGTAAGAGAAAAGCAAAGTGCACAAAAATGTGTCCATAAAACAATCAAAATGTCATATATATATATATATATGTGTGTGTGTGTGTTTATTGTGAATCCTGCACTCTTCTTTGTACTGATAACTGGGACAGAACTTTAAATACTGCAGGTGCATCTGCTGTGTCAGACTAGATGAGGCTGTAGTCTTTACCGTCTCACCCCCCACCCCCCATGGCTTCAGTCATCCTGCAGAAGTTGCTGGTATAACAGGATTGCGTGTGACAGTAACACTTCACAGCTCGCCAACTTCCATCTCCTCTGGAGCCTATGAGCCGAGTTTGTCCCTTCCATCTACTGGTTTATTAATGAACTACAGGCTCTTAAGCAGATGCATATTCATTAGCTTGCCAGCTGTTGTGTAGATCCCAGATGCCAAAAGAGAGATATGCTAACGCAAACTATTTCTTTTCTCCTGACACAGAAGTAATTGTGGTCAAATTAGAAGAAAAAAACGTTAATTGCACACCTGACACCATCACCGGTAATGGGTTCTTTACCAGACAAAAGAGACGGAAAATGTTAACTTAGATTAGAGGGAACTTTCGGGAAAGGGTTTTCTAGAACTGACCGGTTAGTATAACGGCAAATATAAACTCAAACAGTAACAGAAAGCCCGTAACGGTCACAACAGAAAAATGCAAACTTACATTTTGCAGGATATAAACTCAGTCTATCCGTATGCTAGGAACCTGTACCCGCATGAATGCACATTTTGATAAGGGTTTCAGGAGTCCGTGGCATAATTTGCCGGAGTCTGCTGATCACTGGTTCCAAGTATACAGGGTTTGTATAAAAAGTAATGAGACCTATTTGCTTCTGAAGCGATTGTACATGCTCCAGGCGGGTTTGATGGAGGGGGGAGTCAGCTTCAACACGCACTGAGCGTCAGTCGCCTACAAGCTTCTGTGCGGTGCGTAACGTGGTTTTAGTGAACCCCTGTCCCTAGGCTGAGTTGAAGCTTAAAAATTCAACGTTCTATCGAACAGTGCTACGCCATTAATTTCTGTGTGGGATAAAATCGGCTATGGAGACATTGGCCATGATCTAGAAAGTGCATTGCTGCCAATTGGAAGCTGCATCATGACAATCCACCAAGCCACACCTGCTTCGTAGTCAACGACTAACTGTCCCAGAACGGCATCGCAACGCTTCCCCAGCCCCCAGGGGACTTTTTCCTGTTCCCCCAAGTGAAGACAGCCCTCAAAAAGGACACCACCATGGGGCCGTAGCAGAGGTCAAATCGGCTTTGACGCGCTGCTTGAAGGACATTCCAGAAAAGGACTTCCAGGGCACCATCCAAGCGTGGACAACTCAGCAGAAGTGTGTTGACGCACAAGGGTTTTATTTTGAAGAATTTTAAATAGTTTTTTAGCGAGAACTTCAATAAATATTTTTTTCCTCCAAATTTGGTCTCATTACTTTCATACAAACCCTGGAGGTGCATTCACTAGGTTGGCATAAAAGCTCTTGCATTATAAGTAAAACAAGCAATTAGAAACATATTACAATTCTTCTTCCAAGTCTCCGCTTACAAAATTGTCAACACTTATGTGAATGGATTTAATAAAATAGCCCAATAAACCTTACGAAAATCCATAAGCCTGCAATTCCCAAACTTGCCACAAGGTGTTGCTGTTGGCCCAGTACAGGTAGAAGTATCACAGCTTTTCATGCATTCAGAAAATGAAGCTCTATTAGATACACCACATATTACTAGAGGATACACCTAACCAGCTAGCTGCCATCAACAAGAGCCGTGCATAGTCACCACAATTACCACTATAGCTAAGTAGGTCACAGACAGCTGTCCCCCTATTGTAGCCATCTCCAACCATTAGCAAGGCTTGCAGCTTTCTGAATGCAATCTTTCTTTCAAAGGGGACTGATTGTATTTAGCCTAATAATAAACTAAATTCAAATACTGAATAAATCCATAGCTTAAATACCAGCAAACATTCTATATAACTTAGTATGCCCCCCCCCCCAACGGTTCCATCACTGAGATGGTGCAGAAGGGACAGGTCAGCTGGGGAGGATAGGGGACCAGTAATATATATTGTGTGTTTCATTCAAGGTGGTTTCTTAGCGTATGGATTGTTTAAACCAGTGATGGGCACAGGGAGGCCATGCACATATGAACCATGGAGTCTCCTGCCTGCTTTAGTTCCATAATTGTTGGTTATAACCATACATGCGCATCTATTCTTCTCATCTCCTGAAGAAGGCCAGAGGGTAGATACAGCAGACTACTTTGGGACAGGCTATGGAATCATTAGGCCAGATCCGCTTCATTTTAGCTCTGCCCCCTCCATACGGACCCACAGTTCCCGGCATTACCTCCCACATCATTAGGAAGAGATGGATATGGGAGATCCACAAACTCATCCAGGGGGCTACCCCAAAAAGTTGGGAGTCTCCTGCACTTGCGAGAAGAGTAGGTTAAGTTTGGCGGGAAGTTGCAACATTTGTGTAAAACGACTGCCATATTACTACACTTTAGTTTAAGGGAAATGGGATGCGATACAACGCAGGTGCTAAAAAAGCACCGGTGATGTGCACCCGACGGCCGCACATCCCAGATATAGTCTATGTGCAGAAGGTTCAATCTCCAGGTCTGATCGGGACGCACATCGGATGTCAAATACATGCAGGTTATCCAGTTAAAATATGATTTCTTGGCCTGATCAGGTGAAATCAGGCAACATCGCAGTAGTGTATGGGAGCATTTATAGTCTACAGCCTATAAAAGTTGTGTACTCACGGGGCGATGTGGCGGGCGCCAATATCAGCGTCTGCCAGGACCCGGCATGCAGGGAGGGAGGGTGGGGACATTCTGCATTGAGCAGCATGGCCCTCTTTTCGAAGGAGAAATACACTTGCCTTCACAGTCTATTTCTGGTTTCAATCCCGATGACGCTCACCGGAATCAAATCTAAATCGCATTTAGCTGTACACATGCGATTCAGGGTCGCTTTCTATTAGATTTGGACTATAATGTCTTAATAGAATAAAAAGTGACCCTGAATCACACGTGTACGCAGCATTAGTTCACCAGGAACCACTGCATTCTCAAAATGGCTGCCTTCATCATCATTTCCTGGCAATGGACACGAGGGGGGAAATTTACTAAGATATGTATTCTACTTCACATGTGATGTTGCTATGGGTAACCAATCAGATCCCCGTCTAAAGGGTGCTAAATAAATAAGTAGAATCTGATTGGTTGCCCATAGCAACATCACATGTAAATTCCCTTGTAAACATTTTTGAATCTCTGTCCAATCCAATTCCATCCAATAGGGTGGGCATGACTGTTTTTCTGTAGTCATAATACAGCTGTGTGTAGTACAAATTTCAATCAATAGTTTTATTTTTTTACAAAACATTAATACAAATAAATCGCGTTAAAACCGTTTTTTTTTTTGTATTTTTTTCTCTTTAATCAGCAAATAACATACACTTTAGAGAGTCTGTTAGTTTGTCAGGCTCTGTTCATCTAACATCTCATTTGTCTTATGAATTTGGTAGGTCATTTGGTTTTCTGAACATTGTTTAACATTTACCCAGAATCCAGACAACACGGACATCTCAATTCAGTGTTTACCAGCATCATATAGAATATTCAATGTGGGAAGTACATGGATTTAAAATCGAGATGACTGCGCCTCTAAAACCATTTAACGTTCTTTTTATTTTATGAGTGTTTTAAGGCTGATAAAAAACGAACCCCCGTTCCCTGAGGACCACGGCGAGGCGGACCTCGCAGTACAAATTCATACACCATGTAAGAGGTAAGTGGAGAAGATGTTGATGTAACAATACTTGAAGGGTTCTATTCTTTGAAGCCAATTTAAACACGGCGAATTGTTGAAAGATTAAAAACCACAGTCTGCTAATTACCCTCGGTTCTCATCTCTTATTCAGGTCGTGAATCATGTTCCATCACCATTAAGCTGCAGCCCATGAATTTTGGTCTAATTAGAAGGGTTGGAGATGAAGCAGAGTTTGGACGTGGCACCCTGCACCCATCAGCATGAGAAGATGTCATTAAACAATCTTAAATTATTTATGAAAATTACTTTGCCCAAATTGTAATTATTCCCTCTCTGTGTGAATGCTAGTGTGAGACGGCGGAAGGAATGAGGCAGGCAGGAGCAAAGCCTGGGTCAGAAGGTCTAATGGTGGAAAACATCTGGACTACTGCGGAGACAGGTAAGTGGTCGTTACCTGGAAAATACAAGGAGAAAGCTGACAAAAGAACAGACAATCACCCAGTGATGACGCAGGTCCCCCCAAACCTTACCCTCACCTATACTGTGTGGTAAACCTGACGCCATCACAAAGACTGACCTTTATTTGTGCATTAAAGGAAAATGTAAGATCAAGAACCAGGGAAAAAAAGAAAAAAGTTTAACATGTTTTTTTTTAAACATTTTATTTATGTCAAGCCAATAAATTTCAAGGCAGCCAACAGCTCCCCCTTAAGTCATAATAATATAGATTTGTATTTATTACAGAACTGATTCCCAACACCGGCTGCTGCCTTATTTACAAGTTAAAGTTAAGGGGGGGTGGAGGAAGATTAAGAAATGGTATATAAAATCTAAAATCAGTCTTCGAAGAGAAGGGCAGCAGCTGAAAGAGGAGTCAATCACTTAGCATATTGTTACCCGAATGAGGGATTTCGGAGATATGTAGTTTATCCGGGGCTTGCTGTATACCAATGTGGTGCAGCACTGCTAACGAGGGACACTTACAGTATAATATAGGTGAGCAGCTAGCGTCAAGAACAAAACTTTGTAGCAAACAGATTTTAGGAGGACTACAAAATAATAAAAATAGCACTTTTAGTTGGACCAGTCATAAGAATGAATCATCTTTCATGGCACAGCAGGTGGGGGGTACAGGGCAGTTCTAACGTTGCTGTGCTGTTGGGACCAATTAAAAAGGGAGTAAAAAAAAAAAATGCATTCCTACCGATACTCGTACTTGGGAAGGGGGGCGAGGGCGGGTTGAGAAGAATTCTACTGTGACATTAAACTCACCATGGCTACACACTTGTGATCTGTACACTGAAGTGGTGGGACAGATAGAGTAGCAGTTTCCAAACTTCTTCAGTGACGTGCCTGACCTCAATGCACAGCACTGTCTAAACCAGGCTTGTCCAACCTGCGGCCCTCCCGCTGTTGTGAAACTACACATCCCAGCATGCCCTGCCACAATTTTGCTATTAGGGAATGCTAAAACAATGGCAAGGCATGCTGGAATGTGTCGTTTCGCAGAAGCTGGTGGGCCGCAGGTTGGACATGCCTGGTCTAAACAGTGGTTTACAGCGTCAAGTAGTGAACCCACTGAGACATGCCAGGGGCCTCAGCTGTGAAACCACCGCGACAGCCTGGGGAACACAAAGCAACAGGTCGAGGGCCCCAGCTGAGAACCCAAGGCAAAAGGTCGAGAGCCCCAGCTGAGAACCCAAGGCAAAAGGTCGAGAGCCCCAGCTGAGAACCCAAGGCAACAGGCCGAGGGCCCCAGCTGAGAACCCAAGGCAACAGGCCGAGGGCCCCAGCTGAGAACCCAACACGACAGGCCGAGGGCCCCAGCTGAGAACCCAACACGACAGGCCGAGGGCCCCAGCTGAGAACCCAACACGACAGGCCGAGGGCCCCAGCTGAGAACCCAACACGACAGGCCGAGTGCCCAACTCCCAAAAATAGTAAAGGTGACAGACAACCTACAGGCGGCAGACCAGGTCTAAACTGAAGGACATACTTTGGAACAGTATAACTGTACAAGCCCAGTCACTCTGGAGAAAAATAGATACTTTCTTATATATTTTACATTAAAAAAAGGAAAGAAAAAAAAAAGATACCTTCCCAGCTGAGCGGAGATGCGGAAGGTGAATGTCCAGCAGGGCAGGAATGTGTCAAGTTAAATGCAGGTTGTGTGAGCCCTATTCAACTGCAGCCAAATACCTCAGAAACCCAGAATTTAAAGGAAGGAGAAAAAAAACCCAAAACAAAACAAATAAAAGAGCGCCCTGTTACGTATCCTGATGTCGGACAGGGTGTACCCGCTTCCACCTGCCTGGTACATAAAGGCAATATCGCTCAGTATAGAGCATGGTCTCTGGACTGTCTTCCCATCTCCCCTCTACAAATCGCTCTCATGTAAGTTCATTTCAATTATAAAAGATATTTTCTATGGAGAATCAGGCACTGCTGCTTCCAGTCCTCCGAGTCCCCCTCTTCTACTGTGTCATCGTGTGTGCGGCAGAGGATCCTTCATAACACAGCACTGCGTGGGATGGGTTGCATAAAGCTTCTATTTGCTGAAGTTGGCAAAGTTTGCGAAGGCATCCTGTTTCGGTGGCATGGCTCCCATAGGCATTCCCATGGTGTTAGGCATTGCCATCATGCCCTGGTTCATCATTGGAGGGATTCCTACTGCAGACATGCCCATAGTGCCAGTCATCATGTTGGGGATGCCCATGGCTCCAGGGATGGGGCCTGGTACAATTGGGCTTGTCGGAGGTCGGATGGTCATCATGCCAGGACTACCGGCGATGTTCATACTTGCAAAGCTCTGCGGTAACATTGTCATGGGCTGCTGTATATCTACACATAAGAGATACAAGGAATGTAAGTCACACACCAGTTACAGCACATCTACACCATGGAAGGGGAGCCCTAAAGTGAACTCATCACCTATACACAAAGGAGCCGGACGTTCTGTGGTCTGGACCAATAATCATCCTAGAACTCCTAGGAGCAGTGAGTCCGTGTCCCCTCCATCAGTGTATTTACCAATAAATAGACGCACTTTACATTTAGAGTGAGAACAGCGAAAGCACACACATTCTATACATTGTTATATTGCTAATTACTACCCAAATCCTATATCTTATTTCCCCCTTTGTGGGGTGATGCAACCCTAGAGAGCTCACTCATTAATAGTTCCAACAGTGGCCTATTCACAAAGGATAAGAGTGGCATCTTATATGGCAGAGTCCAATTCCCACCAAATCGCAGGAAAAAATTGTTCTCAAAATGGACAAAACCCATGCTGCACTGCAGGTGGGGCAGATGTAACATGTGCAGAGTGTTAGATTTGGGAGAGTGATTATGTTTCTGTGCAGGGAAAATACTGACTGCTTTATTATTACACTGCTATTTAGATTTCAGTTTGAACACACCCCACCCAAATGTAACTCTCTCTGTGATCAGGTCGGAATAAGGGCCATAGTGCAGACAAAGAGGTGGCAAACACAACCCTGAGTCTGTAGCCAGCACAGAGGAAGAATATAAAGTTGGTAATAATAATATATAATTTGCATATATACCCCCCAGCTGATGGGCATATTACACACACACACACACACACACAGATTATATATGTATAGGTGTGTGTGTGATATTTCAAACAGTACAGACAAAGATATATAGTTTGCTTTGTCACTGACCATCTTGTTTTATTAAGCATTTCTCTTCATCAATTGTACACACTGACCGATATGCACAGTCATAAACGACATAAGCAAAATGTGACAGCATGCACAGACGAGAAAGGGAGTCGATAACAACCCATGGGAGCGCACATCGTTACTGTTCGTACACAGTGAACAATATGCACGATAATATCGTTACGGATATCGTTATCATGCATAGTGTTTCCGATGCGCACGGAACATCACACTCCCCCGATTTCTTGGCCCGTTCCGTGAGGTAGTGATTGCAGAGTTCTGAATTAGGACATACAGAAAACATAGGAATAAAGCAAATGAGCTGCACAGTAAGCTTTATGTAACACAACCGGCCAATCACTGCCACCCCCGCCCATCTAACTGCAGGTATATCTACAGCAGGAAGGGAACACTTACTCTGTTGCTGCATCATGGCATTTAGGGAGGGCTGGGAAGGTTTGCAGGTTTGCATTCCTGGAATGAGGCTGTCCAGTGAAATGTTGACGCTCGGGTCGGACCATGTGGATGGGAGAGATTTTCCTTGAGCCTTGAGGTCTGCTCCGTGTGCAGGAAGAGTGTTTTGCTTCTGGAGGCCGATGTTCTGAAGGGGAAGAAGAACAATTAGTTACTTTTCATAGTAACACTCAAACTAGAATCAAGAGCTGGACTAATCCCTGGAACCACAGAGTTTATGGGCCTAAAAAAAGTTACTGGACTTGTGGAACTCCTTTCTAGAATGTACAGTAAATTGATGCGCAACTTCTCCGGATCCTCAACAGTCCCTGCAGGAAGGTCAGTTACTGTCCCCAAGCAATCTCATCTAAGACCAACAACTATAAAGAAAACTACTTATACCGCTTTCAGACCGCACTCCGAACACGGCTTATTGCCGTGTTCGCGGGGCCTAAACACGGGTCACGGTGCGGTCTGAAAAGGCCACCACGGGTCGAGCAACACGGGTGTTCAACCCTGGTATTGACCAGGGTTGAACACGGCTATGACCCGTGTCAAGTGCAGTGTGAACGGGTGCCTGGGTCGAGTGACCCGTGTCCCGTTCACAGTATGGAGGAGGCAGCACTGTCAGCTCCAAGTACTGTCTCCTCCCGAGCCTCCGATGACGCGCCGCCGCCCAGCACCGCCCCATGTGACGTCACCGACTCGGCAATATGCGGTGTCGGAACTTTCAGACCGCATTGCCGTGTTGCTCTGGGGATGGGACCCGTGTACTAATCCCGTGTGCGACACGGCATTTGCGGTCTGAAAGTAGTATCAGATAAACCTTACTACTAATTATTGGCCAATGATATTAACGTCCCACATGTTAATGACTGCAGCTTCCAAGTTCCGCTGTACAGATGATGGAGTACTAGACATCTGTTACCAGGCTTGGCCTACCTGAGATCTGGACATGGGCAGCGTCACTCCCACAGTGCTGGAGCTCATCATGGACAGGTTCATGCTCTGGGATGCGCTAATGGTGGCGTGTGTAGGCCCCATCATATCAAAGAAGTCTGATGTGTTCGATGCAACAGGGACAGGCTGAGGTTGATGAGCAGCAGCGAAGAAGTCTGTGCTATGCTGTGAGGCGCTTCCAAACAGATCAGGTAAGGGTCCAGGGGTGTCTGCTGCTGGTTGGTTAAAGGCTCCCCAATCTCCAAACTCTCCGTTGCCTGTTGCTGTTGAACCTGGGAAAACACGACAAGGAGAATAAACCACACCCCCTTCCAGACACCGCATTGTCAGGTCACCATGATGAGACACCGCCTCTGCCATTTTTACAGCACTTTCTAAGATATTTGTTAGTAAAACAACAACTTCTGCTGATCTCACAATATACAAGTGCAGGCAGGCAAAGGGAAGGAAAAGCAAATTCACATTAAATGGAATGTATGTATGTATGTATGTATGTATGTATGTATGTATGTATGTATGTATGTATGTATGTATACACACACATACACACATACACCAGTTGGCTGGCACTCATGTTCAAATAGAATTGTTGCTGGGCTGACATTCCATAAAGGGCCAAAAGATGGTCCCGTATAGGTATACAAATTTTCAGCAGGATTCACTCACCAGTCTTGCAGCTTAAAATACCGTTTCGGTCCACCTCTAGGACCTTTGTCCAAATGTCCTAGAGGGGGATCGAAACGTCAACCACACAATTGTCTGTCAATATATATATATATATAGCAGACAGGGGTGCGGCACTCAGATAGGATCAAAGATCTGGAGACGTTATATTACAACGTTTCAGTTTTATTTAAAATAGGATTTTAATACCTACCGGTAAATCCTTTTCTCGAAGTTCTTATGGGATACAGGGAGTCGTTCATAACGATGGGGAAAAGAGCTTATCCGAAGGAGACAGGCACATATAAAAATTTATACAGGGTGTACTGGCTCCTCCCCTCTGCTCCCCTCCCTCTAGCTTCAGTTAAGTGAACTGTGCCGAAGGAGAAGAACAATATGAGAGGAATATGTGTATATTTACCGTGGTGAGATTCATCCAGCACACCCAACATTCAACATAACAGACCACATTAGCAACCCCATAACCTGGGAAGTCTAAGGGCCTAAGAACATGTCAACATGACAACTATTTTGAACTGTGTTCCAACTGGAACAATGCATAGAATTATCACCTAAGTGACAATTTACACTCGTGGACCTTTAAGGTACACTATGTAAGATTAAGTTACCTAGGTAACCTACACCCTATGTCCGCCAGGAACAAGAGGGTAGCAGAAGGACCCAGTATTGGTCCATATCTCACAAAGTGAGCAAGGCAAACCTCCGCACAGAGGCGGGTGCCCTGTATCCCATAAGAACTTCGAGAAAAGGATTTACCGGTAGGTATTAAAATCCTATTTTCTCTATCATTCTTATGGGATACAGGGAGTCGTTCATAACGATGGGGATATACCAAAGATATCAGAACGGGCGGGATTGTGCGGAACCTATTGCCGCAGCACCGCTTGCCCAAACTGAGTATCCTCAGTGGCCAGAGCATCAAACTTATAAAATTTGACAAAAGTGTGTTGGCCAGACCATGTGGCTGCTCTACACAATTGTAAGGCCGAAACTCCTCGGGCAGCCGCCCAGGATGTCCCCACGGAACGAGTAGAGTGAGCTTTCACCCCAACAGGCATAGGCAGCTTTGCTACCGCATAAGCCTGTTTAATGGTTGCACATATCCATCGTGCAATAGACTGCTTGGAAGCAGGACGTCCAATCTTTTGGGCATCATAAAGGACGAAAAGTCCATCAGTTTTTCGAATCCTTGCTGTTCTCCTGATGTAGACACGGAGAATCCTTACTACGTCCAAGGACGTCGGCACCTCAGAATGAGGCCCACCAGCAGGAACCACAATTGGCTGGTTCACATGGAACGCAGACACCACTTTGGGTAGAAAACGCGGGTTAGTGCGTAATTCTGCCCTGTCCTCAAAGAATATCAAATAAGGACTCTTGCAAGTCAACGCCCCTAGCTCCGAGACCCTCCTAGCCGAAGCTAGGGCCAGTAAGACCACTGTCTTCCAGGTTAAATATTTCAGGTCAATTTCCTCCAAGGGCTCAAACCAGGAGGATTTAAGGAACTTCAGCACAACATCCAAGTCCCACGGTGGAGTAGGGGCCACAAAAGGAGGTTGTATATGCAATACTCCTTGCAGAAATGTCTGCACTTCAGGAATATTAGCCAGTTTCCTCTGGAAGAAAACTGATAACGCAGATACCTGCACCTTCAAAGAGCCTAGGCGTAGGCCGAGATCCAGACCAGCTTGAAGAAAGCTAAGAAATCTTTCAAGTTTGAACTCTGATGGAGAAAACTTTCCCTGTTCGCACCAACCCACATATCTTTTCCAGATATGGTGGTAATGTGCAGCTGTTACCGGTTTCCTTGCACTTGTCATAGTTCTGATGACCGAAGTGTGAAACCCCTTGTGAGTCAGGATCTGCCGTTCAACTTCCAGGCCGTCAAACGCAGCTGTTCCAAGGCCTGGAAGACGCACGGTCCTTGCAGGAGTAGATCTCTTTGCAGGGGTAGGCGCCACGAGTCCCTTTGCAGACTTAGAAGTTCCGGGTACCACGTTCTTCGTGGCCAGTCTGGGGCCACCAGAATCACCTCGGTTCCGTCTCTTCTTATCTTCCTTAGCACCCGAGCCACTAGGGGGATCGGTGGGAAGACATAAACCAGGCTGTTGAACGTCCACGGTATGGAGAGGGCGTCCACTCCTTCTGCCTGAGGGTCTCTTGCCCTCGAGAAGTACCTGGATACTTTCCAGTTGTTTCTTGATGCCATCAAGTCTACCAGTGGGGTCCCCCACCGAGCCACCAGAGAATTGAATACCTGGTGGTGTAGACTCCATTCCCCGGGGTGGAGCTCGTGGCGACTGAGGAAGTCTGCTTCCCAGTTGTCCACCCCGGGTATGAAAATGGCCGAGAGCGCTTGGCAATGACTCTCTGCCCAGGACAGGATCTTCGATGCTTCCCTCATACAGGGCCTGCTCTTGGTCCCGCCCTGTCTGTTCAGGAATGCCACAGTGGTGGCGTTGTCTGATCGTATACGGACCGCCTGACCGCTGAGGAGAGGGCCCGCCCTCAGAAGTGCGTAATACACAGCACGTAACTCCAGGCTGTTGATATGGAGGCGTGTTTCCCATAGGGTCCACTTGCCCTGAAAGGACTGACCCATGGTCACTGCCCCCCATCCCGTGAGGCTTGCATCCGTGGTGACTAAGACCCAATCCTGGATGCCAATCGGACGCCCTGCCAGCAGGTTGGGCGTGTGGAGCCACCACTGTAGTGACAGTCTGGTCCGAGATGACAACGCAATGCGCCGGTGCATCTGGTGGTGTGAACCGGACCACTTCCCTAGGAGATCGAGCTGGAAAATCCTGCTGTGAAACCTCCCGAATTGGAGAGCCTCGAAAGAGGCGACCATCTTTCCCAATAGGACAATGCACTGGTGCACTGTCACCTGGGGGGTCCTTAGCAAGTCTGTGACCAGCCGCTGGATGTCCAACACCTTGTCCTGTGGCAGGGACACTCTCATGAGAGCTGTGTCCATCACCATGCCCAGGAACTGGAGTCTCTGTGAAGGGATCAGAGAAGACTTTGCCAGATTCAGGAGCCAACCATGGCCCGACAGGGTCTGTATGGTAACTTGTAGGGCTGTCTGTAGTTCCTGTGGCGACCGCGCCTTTACTAACAGGTCGTCCAAGTATGGTATCACACAGATACCCTTTTTTCTTAAGACCACCATCATCTCCGCCATCACCTTGGTGAATATGCGCGGGGCTGAGGACAAGCCGAATGGCAGTGCGCGAAACTGATAATGCTCGTTTAACAGCGCAAACCTCAGATATTTCTGATGAGGGGGCCATATTGGGATGTGAAGGTAGGCGTCCTTCACATCTAGGGACGCCAAGAACTCCCCCTCCTCCAGTGCCGCTATCACGGCCCGCAAGGACTCCATCTTGAATTTGGTTACTTTCAAGAAGGGATTCAGGGATTTTAAGTTCAGAATTGGGCGCACTGACCCGTCCGGTTTCGGAACTACAAATAGGTTCGAGTAATAACCCTGCCCCCTCTCTAGGGGAGGGACCCGGGTTATAACCTTGGCCTGCACCAGCTTTTGGATTGCCTGCTGCAACACCACTTGGTCCTCTGGGGATGCTGGGAGGCCTGATTTGAAGAACCTCTGAGGTGGCTGAACTGCAAACTCCAGCTTGTAGCCGTGCGTAATAAGAGCCTGTACCCAAGAATTGAGGCACGAGGCTTCCCAAACCTGGCCGAAGAACGCCAGTCTGGCTCCCACCTCTGCCGGAGCTAATGGTGGAGCCCCACCGTCATGCTGCGGGTTTCCCTGCAGCTGCCCCAGATGGCCGCTCTGCGGTGGCCGAAGCGGAAGGCTTCCTGAATTTACCACGGGAGCCTCTTGCAGCGTTTGAACCACCCCTTGCTTTAGGGCGGAATTTACTAGCCCGAAAGGACTGCTGCTGGGAGTGAGCCTGAAAAGGACGCTTCGGCGCCTGTGGAGTGGATGGCAGCAAAGTGGACTTTCCCGCCGTGGCTTTAGAGATTAATTCGTCTAAATCACTCCCAAATAACCTGCCACCTGTAAAGGGGAGGTTTTCTACACTCCTTTTGGAGTCAGCGTCAGCTGCCCACTGCCGGAGCCAGAGGGATCTGCGCCCTGACACTGCCATGGCTGAGTTACAGCCGTTAATGGCTCCTAACTCCTTCTGCGCTTCACACAGAACTTTAGCAGTGTCCTGAATATGGTGTAATTTCTCAGACACCTGTGCAACTGTCATGTCGCCCAGAAGACCGTCCTGTATCTGGGAGGCCCACGTGTATATGGACTTGGCCATATAGCAACTAACTAATACAGGACGCTGACACGCGCCACTAGCAGTAAAAATGGACTTCAAAGTGTTTTCAACCTTTCTGTCCGTGGTGTCTTTAAGTGAAGACGACCCTGGTACTGGGAGTACCATCTTTTTGGCTAAGCGAGACACAGAAGAATCAACCTCTGGTGGCTCCTCCCACACCTTACGTCCCTCAGGATCAAAGGGAAACGTGGACTTAAACTTTTTAGCCACTTTAAACCTCATTTCTGGGTTATTCCACGCTGACTTGAATGTACTTTCCAGGTCAGCCTGCTCAGGGAAAACTACCTGTTGCCTTTTCTGAGTAGCAAAGAAGGTATCACCTGCTGTGGATTCAGCTAAGGGAAGGTCCAACACCTCCCTGATTGCCATAATCAATGGCTCTGTGCCCCGCAGTAGTGACTGTGAAGCATCAGGCTCGTCATCACCTGCGTCTGCATCCTCCACATCATCATCATCATCCCCATCGTCAGCCCCGGAATCAGGGGTTTGAGAGGGGGCCTTTCTCTTACGAGTATCCCCAGGGGTGGGAGTAATTACATCCACTCTGGCAGAGAGGACAGCCAGCTCCCTTTGTACTCTCTGGGTCTGTGCTGCAGTAGCAGTTAACTGTGTAGTTACAGTTTCAAGCATGGTTTTTATACCTGTAGCCCAGGCTGGCTCCTGTGAGCTGTCCTGTGTGCTACTTTGCTGCCCAGTTAGTTGTGGGGGGACCCCAGTACTTTGAGGGGACATGCATGACTCACAAGTAACCTGTGATGAAGATGCTGGCACAAACTTATCACTGCACACCATACATGTAAGTTTCCTCACCATTGTGACAAACAAACAGTCTCCCCTCACACAGCGCGCACACACAGTGGATATGCAGTGTGAAATTAACCAGATAAATACTATGTGTAGCCTTATCTGATCTGTACAGCTTAACAAGCCAGTGGGGTGGTGTACAGAGGATAATGGAGGAGACCAATACACCTGATAACCTTAGCTCTCCGATCAGAAGAGCTGGTAATACAGTACAGTAATCAATAACAGTACTTTACAGTGTAAGCAGGCAAGTGCACAAGTACACAAGCGCTGAAAACCTGAAGCTGTCTCTGCAAGCAGATTCCCTCTGATCCACACCGCTGAGGAGTGTCTGGAGCAGTATAATGGCGTTTCCAGCAGCCAGGGAAGAAGCAGGAAGCAGGTTTTGGCGCCCTCACAGAGCTGGTCTCACTCTGGGTAAGCTCCGCCCAGCGTAATGGCGCCGGAGCTTACCTGCGTTTTATACTGAGACTGACATTGGGGAATGTGCAAATCCTCTTGGTAACTGCCCTGGACAAAACAGGAACTGTACCCTGTCTCAGTGTAGGCAGGGGGTTACGCGGTCCCTGTGCAGGGCACCGCCATACCGCCGCCATCTTGCCGCACAATAACCCGGGGACCCCACGGCGGGGGACCCCGGGGTAATACTCACCACTGACGTCTTCAGACTGGACCAGGGGTGTGCGGCGTGCCAGGGGTGTGCGCGCTGCAGCGCAATGCCCGCGGTAACATCACCCACTCAGGACGGTGGTCCTGTGGCAGGGACAGCTCGGTACCTTGAAGTGGCCAGCAGCTGAACCCTTCCCCTAGTCTCCCACGACGCAGGACTGCTGTTAAGTCCAAACAGCAGCCCCAAAATAATAAAGAAAATAAAACAGAAGAAAAACTCTCTGGAGCTCTTCCTGATGCGTGCTTCTCCTGAGGCACAGTTCTCAAACTGAAGCTAGAGGGAGGGGAGCAGAGGGGAGGAGCCAGTACACCCTGTATAAATTTTTATATGTGCCTGTCTCCTTCAGATAAGCTCTTTTCCCCATCGTTATGAACGACTCCCTGTATCCCATAAGAATGATAGAGAAAAACTGTTTTCAAGTCTCATATATATATATATATACACACATACTTGAAAGGAAGAGACTGGCACTCGAGGGTCTTCGTACACAGCAGTGTATTCACAGATAAAACATCCAACGTTTCGAAACGTTGGATGTTTTATCTGTGAATACACTACACTACACTGAATACACTGCTGTGTACGAAGACCCTCGAGTGCCAGTCTCTTCCTTTCAAGTATCCCATTGTTTGTATGGGCACCTGACCATTCGGAGTGAGTGCCGGACCGCATTGCCACACTATATATATACATATATATATATATATATATATACATACATATACACACACTATATATATATATATATATATATATATATATATATATATATATATATATATATATATATATATATATATATATATATATATATATATATATATATATATATATATATATATATATATATATATATATATATATATATATATATATCAGAATCGAGGAACCGCACTCCATCCATCTCTTGCGGACAACTTTGCGGTGCTCCGCTATATATATATATATATACACACACATACATATATATAGGATCTGAAGTTACAGTTTATAATGGGTTAGTGATGAGGTCATTTGTCTGTAAATTATCCTATATAATAAAAGAGTAACACGACTCCTCGGGTGACATTTAATGGGATGTGATTTTTAGTCATCGCACAATATCGCATTTTCCGAAATCGCTATTTTTTTTTTTTTAAAGGAATCCACTATTTAATGGAATGTGAATTTGCGGGTGGAAAGTGCGATATAGTGCGATTTTTAATCATGAAAATTAGCAAATTTTTAGACATGTGCAATTTTTTACTTCTGAAAGCGTGCGGTACTTAGTAAAACTAAAACACAATGGTTGGGGGAACCCCTCCTGGGCATAGCCCGCACCAGGTTCATTGAACCGGACCCGGTTCCAAAAATAGGAATTTGGTACTCACCGTTAATTCCCTTTCTCCGAATCCGTAGGGGACACTGAAGTCTACGCTGGGGAATAGAGTGGTGTATCGGAGGAGTCGGCACTTTAAGAAACTTGAACTGTGGTATGGCTCCTCCCCCTCTATTCCCCCCTCAGACCTCAGTCTTAGTTGACCGTGCCCGAGAGGAGAAAAGAGACCAGGGAATCCCAATAGAGAGAGAGAAAGAAATTAACAAACCAAAACGAACAACCATACTACTCAGTAGGCTATCAACAACACCCAGACGCATGCAAACCAAACATAACTGCATGCGCTCAAAATAAATCCCCCCCCTTTTAGGCCTGAACAGTGCCGGGAGGGTGTTCAGTGTCCCCTACGGATTCGGAGAAAGGGAATTAACGGTGAGTACCAAATTCCTATTTTCTCCTTCATCCTTGGGGACACTGAAGTCTACGCTGGGGACGTCCCAAAGCCATCCCCACGGGTGGGAAGGCACTGGGCATCCTGAAGCACCGCACGGCCGAAACTGGAGGCAGAGGCCGCAAAGGTGTCAAACCTATAAAACTTAACGAAAGTATTAGGGCCCGACCAAGTGGCCGCCCTACATAACTGTGTCAGGGAAACTCCCCTGGCAGCGGCCCAGGACGGCCCCACCGAACGGGTGGAATGGGCCGAGATCCTGACTGGCGGTGACTGTGAAGCATGAAGGTAAGCCTGCTTAATGGTGAGACAGATCCACCTGGCCAGAGTCTGTTTAGACGCTGGCCAACCTCGCTTTGCCGAAGAATAAAGGACAAAAAGTGAATCCGACCTTCTGAGATCCTTGGTCCTATTCACATACACCTGCAAGGCTCGGACCACGTTCAGCGAGGCGGAATCTCCCGTAAGAGCTGGAACCACGATTGGCTGATTTAGGTGATAAGATGAAACCACCTTAGGCAAATAATCCAACCTGGTCCGAAGCTCAGCCCTGTCCGGATGAAACACCAGGTAGGGTGACCGACATGAAAGAGCGCTAAGATCGGACACCCGGCGTGCCGATGCTAACGCGAGCAGTAACACCGTTTTCCAAGTTAACAACCGCAAATCAATAGAGTCTAAGGGTTCAAAAACACTTGACTTAAGATAATCCAAAACTAAAGAAAGATCCCAGGGTTCCTCCGGAGCCCGTACCGGGGGCTGAAGGCGGAGAACCCCGCTCAGAAACGTCTGCACCTCAGGAATGACGGCAAGACGCCTATGAAAGAAAACTGACAATGCAGACACTTGTACCTTAAGGGACCCTAGGCGCAACCCCGCCTTAAATCCGGCTTGCAGAAACTGCAACAACCTAGACAAAGAAAATACAGCCGTGGGCAAGTTACGGCACTCGCACCACGCTACATAGGCCCTCCAAATACTATAATAATGCCGTGAAGTAACCTCCTTCCTGGCTCTTATCATAGTGGGAATCACTGACTTAGGAATTCCTCGTCTGCTCAATAGTGCGGCCTCAACAGCCATGCCGTCAAACGAAGTTGCCGTAAGCCTTGGTAGGCGAACGGCCCCTGCTGTAGAAGATCGTCCCTTAGAGGTAGTTGCCAAGGATGATCCATCAGGAGCCCCTGAAGGTCGGCATACCAAGGACGACGAGGCCAATTCGGTGCCACCAGGATGACTGTGGACCTCTCCCGCTTGATTCTTCTGAGTACCAGCTGAATCAAGGGCAACGGAGGAAACAGATAAATGAGGGAGTAGTTCCAACTCGCGGTCAGCGCGTCCGTCGCTACCGCCTCTGGATCCCGAGACCTGGAACAATACAGCCGCACCTTCCGATTGTTCCTGGAGGCCATCATGTCCACCTGAGGCATCCCCCATCGGTGGGCGATCTGGGCAAATACCTCCGGATGTAAAGCCCACTCCCCAGCGTGAACATCCTGGCGACTCAGATAGTCCGCCTCCCAGTTGTCCACCCCGGGAATGAAGACCGCCGACAAGGCCAGAGCATGCCGCTCTGCCCATTGCAGAATTGGACGTACCTCCTGCATGGCTCCGCGACTGCGCGTTCCGCCCTGCCGGTTCACTTAAGCCACGGCCGTGGCATTGTCCGACTGAATGCGAATCGCCTTCCCCCGGAGGATCCCGTCCGCATAGGACAAGGCCAGACGAATCGCGCGAAGCTCCAAGATGTTTATAGGCAGCTTCGCCTCCTGAGACGACCAACGACCCTGGAAGTGCTGCCCCAACACAACAGCTCCCCAGCCCCGAAGGCTGGCATCGGTCGTGACTATCGTCCAATCCCAGATTCCGAAACGTCGGCCCTCCAACAAATTGGCCGACAGTAGCCACCACTGGAGAGAGAGACGGCTGCAGGGCGATAACACCACCATCTTGTACATGTGCAAGTGGGAGCCCGACCACTTCCTGAGCAGGTCTAATTGAAAGGTCCTTGAATGGAAACGCCCGAACTGCAGAGCCTCGAACGAGGCTACCATCTTGCCCAGCAATCGGATACATAAATGCACCGACACTCTCCGAGGTCGAAGCACCTGCCGAACCAACTCCTGCAGGGACAACATCTTTTCCCGAGGCAGAAAAACTTTTTGAACCTCCGTGTCCAAAATCAACCCCAGGAATACAATCCTTCTTGAAGGATTCAGTTGAGATTTCTGGTAGTTGAGAATCCAGCCATGGTTCAGTAACGTCTGGCAGGTTACCTGAATCGCCTGCGTCAACAGATCCCTGGATTCGGCCTTGATCAGTAAATCGTCCAAGTAAGGAACGATTTTTACTCCCAGAGAATGAAGCAACTCTACCATCACTGCCATTACCTTGGTAAACAGACGTGGCGCCGATGAAAGGCCAAAAGGCAGAGCCCGAAACTGAAAATGGAGATCCCTTATCGCGAAGCGAAGAAACTTCTGATGCGGGACGTAAATGGGAATATGCAAATAGGCATCTTTGACATCCAAAGATGCTAAAAATTCCCCCGGCTCCAGCCCTGCAACCACAGAACGAAGAGACTCCATCTTGAATCTGTGGTACGTGATATATACGTTTAAAGCTTTTAAATTCAATATTGGTCGAACCGAACCGTCCGGTTTCGGAACCAGGAACAGGGGAGAATAAAAACCCTCTGTGCGTTGTTCGGCAGGAACCGGCATTATAACTCCTGCGGTCAACAGTTTTTGTACTGCTTGAAGAAGCAACTGACGGTTCAACTCCACGTGAGGTAAACCTATTGTAAAAAACTGGTGAGGGGGAGTACCGGAAAATTCCAGTCTGTACCCCTGCGCAATGACGGACAGAACCCACTTGTCCTTGCAAGACCCCTCCCAGGCCTGCCGGAAGTCCAACAGGCGAGCCCCTACTCTGGGATCCCCCAGGTAGGAGGGCCGGGAGTCATGCTGCGGGCTTTTCGGTTTGCTTGACGTCTGCGCGCCGAGCAGCTGGTCCTGAGGCAGTGGTTGCTCCACCAAACCCTCTGCCTCTGCCACGAGAAGCGGTAAAGGATCCTCTGGACTTACCTCTGAACTTAGGTGCCCCCCGAAAGGAGCGAAAGGCCGGCCCTTGATAAGGCTTTTTGGGAGGCGGAGTCGCGGAAGGCAGGAAAGTTGATTTGCCTCCTGTGGCCAGAGAAATCAACTTGTCTAACTCCGGCCCAAACAAGACCTCTCCCGTAAACGGAAGAGCCTCAACCGCCCTTTTAATGTCCGCCTCCGCTTGCCAGGACTTAAGCCACAAAGACCTCCTGGCCGTAATGGACTGAGCCGAAATCCTTGCCACCAGAGCCGCAGAATCCCTTGCAGCCTCTCCAATATACATTGCAGATTCCCGCATCTGTTCTGCTAACTGAATGAACTCCTCAGAAGAACCCTGATCATTCAGACCCTTTGACAAATCCTCCGCCCATTTCTCCATGGCCCTACTGACCCAGGAGATCACGAGAATGGGCCGAAGTGACACACCTGCGGTTGAAAAAATCTGCTTAAGCCCCGCCTCCAGACGCCTATCTGGCGCCTCCTTGAGGGCCACTGCCCCAGGAATGGGAAGTGCCGCTTTTTTGGGAAGCTTTGACACTGACGCGTCTGCCAACGGCGGAGTCTCCCATTTTGCCCTAGCCTCCGGAGCAAATGGGTAAGAGGCCTTAAACCGCCTAGATAACTGAAACTTTTTTTCTGGAGACCTCCAAATATCTAGAAGAGGTTTCTCCAATTCCATAGACTCTGGGAAGGTGACCACTGCCTTAGCAGACCTCCCAAAAATAGAAACCTGCGTCGGCGGCTCCTGCTCGCTAACATTGAGAGTAGATTTAATAGCCTGAATGAGAGCCTCTATACCCTGGGCCTCTTCCTGAGGAACGTCCTCTACAGGATCAATAGGATCCTCCTGAAACATATCCCCTTCCAAGGGGTCCCCCGGTTCATCCTCTGAAGTATCCCCCTGTAACAATAAAGGAACACCTCTTTTCCTCGGGGGAGGTGGAGCACTTGCGGACCCCGAAGGCACCGCAGCTGCTTGGGCCGACGCCTTCACTGATGAAATCAGTTCTCTGGCCCAGGTAGGCTCCGCAGCAGACAAGGAAGCCAATTGCACCTGCAATGACTCCCTGTCCCTGCGAGATGCAGCCATCTCTGATGCCAGAGTGGCTAACACACTCCTCAGTGTTCAGAATAGGGACCTGACTCTGCCCAGCATCCCCTTTGAAGCAATCCTTACACAAGGATACACCCTTCACATGCTGCGTAAACTGTTGCTCACACTTAGTGCATACAAACAGCTTTGGAGAAGCTTTTGACTGAGACTTGGTTGTCATGCTGCACACACACACACACCCCTTACACACACACAGGTGAAAGGAGGTGAAATAAGCCAGACAAAGAGAGCCTCCAACGAGGACCCCACACCAAGAGCAAAAGCACCACACTAATAGGGGGAGAGGAGCGCACCTTCCCCGAATTAGGCCCACCTGATAAACTCTCCAGCGGGGAAGTCTCACAAGAGAAAATCCCCTCCACTCACCCAGCGCAGTATTCAACAATATCCAGGCTGAAGAGGGGGAGAAAGCGTCCTGCTGTCCTGTTCCAGTGAACTGTAGAGGCACAGCCGACAAGGGAGCAGCGTGGCAGGCACCGGTCTGGCGCAGAGGACTGCAGCTGGGACGCGACCACTCACTGGTCCGCCCCTTCCTCTCATCAGAGCGCGCGCTGTATACAGCGGCGCTGATTGGCTGTCTGCTCCCTGCTGGACCAGCGAATTAACCCTGGTCCAGCCGTCACCCAGCGCTATGCGCTCGCACGCCCTGCTCTCTCCGGCGGGCGACTAGGTCGCGGCCCCGTAACACAAGCCGCAGGCAGCTGTGGCGGGACGCTGATGCGTCTGTGACCGGAGTCAGCCGCGTGCACCGCAAGCGGTGCCGCTCTGACTCCCCGGAGAGCTGTCCCACGTTGCAGGCAGCCGGCACGCGCTGGCTGCCTGTGTTAAAAAGTTCAAAACAAGTAAAACAAAAAAGGCCCCAAACGGAGCCCTTGCCCAGGGATCCGACTCCTCCGGGCACTAAACTAAGACTGAGGTCTGAGGGGGGAATAGAGGGGGAGGAGCCATACCACAGTTCAAGTTTCTTAAAGTGCCGACTCCTCCGATACACCACTCTATTCCCCAGCGTAGACTTCAGTGTCCCCAAGGATGAAGGAGAAAATATGGGTGACAAAGCGTATGCGTCCCCTGTATTTATGAAACTAGTCCCGGACTCTTGGACTGATCCTGGTTCCAAAAATACGGGGACAAAAATACTGGGGGTCCCTCATATTTTGGAACCAGCACCGGGCTCCAGCACTCCACAGCGATTCTGTTTGTCAACATATTTTACCACAAGCCCTGGTTTTGCCAATTACATTGACAATCATTAAGCTCAATTGGTCCTGGAGCACAACCCAGTTTGGGAACCACTGGACTATAGATTTATAATTACAGTAGGTGGTAGATTACCTCACATACTGTAAATAAAACATTACAGGGATGCAGTAACCATGTAAACATCCAGAATGCCCACGTCACAGCAGATAGCCGACATTATGGTTAGGCTGCAGGAGTGTGTGGGCGGGTTATAGCAAGGGATAGGGTTAGCGCACCGGAACCCTGCATCACCTGACACCACTGGGCCTGGATTACACTGCTACAGCACTGGGTCTAAAAGAAGTCAATGTGGCCTTGTTTTCTCGGCATTCTGATCATGGTGAAATTTCATCAGTATGCATATAGGAATGTCAACACAGCCAACGTCGACCATTGACAGAAAAAAAAAAATAAACTTTCAAACCTGAAACTTATTGGCTATTAACTATAAGCTTAAAGTAGAACATGACTGTCACCCTTACACACTCTTCCAAGCTTAATGGCTCAATCTATTCTTTACCTTGTGGTGCTGAAAAGATGGAAGACTGTGCAGCGTTTGAATTAAAATCTGCAAACTCACCAAATGGATCTGATGTGGAACCTATACACAAAATACAAGGGCAAAGATAAATAAATGGGGGGGCTACAGAAAAGTAGTGTATAGACCAACAGCAACAATTGCCCCACTGCACTAAGCATCGTGGGAAATGTAGGTATTTCCTGGGACAGAGTGCGCCAAGTAATCCATTACAGAACAGCAGCCTGTGAAGTCATAAACTGGTTTAACGCATTGGTTTAACGCATTTGAACTTTGCACAGAGCGAATGTAAGCAGCCGCAGCGCTCCTGTTATTTAGTAATCATGTACTTGGCTGCACCACTTGGTGCTTTGTGTGGAAGCGGAGATGGTTCCATTATTCAGTAACTGTCTGCATGTAGATCATCCTCAATGCGAGAGAGCACATGCTGATCAGAGAAGAGAGAGCAGCTTACATTCGGTGCCCTTCATCCATTACAAGGTTAATGCCATGGAGTCGTGAGTTATAGGACAGCAAGACTGGCAACATATGGGGACACACTGCCAATTGTAATGGTAACAATACCTGCGTAGGCTTTAATGACTGGGAACAACTGCACTTGACGAGTCCCCAATATATAATGGGCAAACTGGCAGAGAAAGCATGCTCCTTGTACTCAATAACCCTTTCATGCCCGCTACCTGTTCACTGACCGCACTCTGTTGCTATGGTAATAGCCTTGCACATACTATACCCTGCTGCTCACACTTTCTCCATACATCCACATTGCCGCTCATACACAAGGGGCCTCATTCTAATCGCTACGGGGAGCAATGTTGGGCAACTGTGCATAAACTTTTGAGCGCAAGTGCAGCAGCTTTGTGCGAGTGGATGCAGTGAATTGAGTATTCGCCAGCCTATTCACATGAAGCAGTGCGGGCGGAGGCGAGGGGTATCGCCCATGGTAATGCCCAGCGATTCATAGGCGTTCCCATGCTAAAGCGACCGTGAGGCGGGTGCGAGCAGCTAAGGTCAGCTTCCCGTACAAGGGCACCGCAGATCTAAGGCCAGGGTACACTAGATGCGTAAAGGTTTCAAGTGTCTATGTACTAAGATTTGGAGCGAAATGTAATAATCTGTGAGCTGTCCGAGGTGCGGGACACTGTGTGAGTCCGCCTAGCAAAACTATGTTGGTTTTTGCTTTGTGAATGACAATTGCGCAAAGTCCTGCACCCCAGCAGCTGATAGGCTATTACATTTAGCCCCTGAAGTGACAATGGATACATTTCCAATTACTAATTTTAAAGCGTTAACTTTTTTTTCTCCTTTAAATGAAAAGCATTAGGTAGAAAAATGCATGAACACAATGATCATAGAATATGTAAAACTTTCCCCTTTACATAAGGTACAATAAAGGGAGCCGTGGCGCCCAGGTCTGTACTTGACAAAGATGTCTGTGCTGTGACCGTCCTCTCCGCACAGCTGGCAGGGCAGGTGGCACCATAACATCTGCCCAGCACTCAAACATCCCCAAAGACCACTTTTGATGCCTGGCATTATGCCCAGACTGCCACAACTCTACAAGAAATTTTAGCCATCTGGCACTGCCAACAGGACAGGACATAAAACTGTTCTGCATGGGAGATCACTTGGGGCCAAATACCAAAGCACAGAATTCAGATGCACACAAATAAGCTTTATGATCTCAGCAATATGCCTGGACAGAGAATACTGGAGAGAGAGAGTACATAAAGAGGTAGAGTCCACGGAAATCATTCCTGATTCTAGAACCCGCACATTCCCATGGTGGCAGGTTACATTTTGCCCCTTCTTCCCCACCAGCCCATTTTCACATACCTGATTTCTGGCCTGAATTAAATAGTAGATCCACCAGGTCATTCGAGGACTTCTTATTTCCATCACCACTAAGCGTCTGGGACAAAAACAACAAAAACAGGAGTGATATCACTAGCCATGACACTAGGCGTAACTACCAATGGCGTAACTACCATAGGGGCAAGGGGTGCAGCTGCTATGGGGCCCGGAGCTAAAGGGGGCCCATCTTTACTGTCTAAGTCAGGGGTTCCCAAACTTTTGGGAATCATGGCACCCGGAAGCATCAGAATTATTTTGCGGCACCCCTAGGCTACAGGTTTCTCATTGAGAAAGTTAAAAACAAATATTAAGTTAAATATATTGTGTTCACATCTCATCCTTAGGGTCAGTTATGTGGTAATGGATGGGATTCACTTCTGTTTGTGCACAATTTGACTATTATGTTGGACATAAATAACTTGAATTGATCCTGGACCACCATCCCAGGGCACCCCTGCAAGTCCTCCAAGGCACCCCAGGGTGCCACGGCACACAGTTTGGGAACCCCTGGTCTATGTAATATGTTTTACATACATTTATCACCATCAGTTGCTAAATAGGGGGCCCTTTCAAACTTTTGCTATGGGGCCTTCAAATAACTAGTTACACCTCTGATAAAAGCTTTTATTTTCTGGAGTGAATACATGGTGACTGAATGGTGCCACAGTAGCCATCATTGTTGCCTCACAGTGCTGGGATCATGGGTTTGAGTCTGTGTAGAGATTGTATGTTCTGTTTATATTTTTGTGTTTCTTCTGGGTACTCTGGTCTACTCCCACACTCCACAAAACTTAATGGGAGTTTAACATTGGTATCTGTGTGGTAGGAATATAGCTTGTAAGCGCCACTAGAACTGGGACTTAGTGATCCATCTAGGGACAGGGCAGGGCGCAGCATAAGTGCAGCAGCCCCAGCGGTGTTACAATGTGGGCAGGCCCAGATGGCAGCATCACCAATGTGGGCGGGCCCGGTCAGCAAAATTACTGTTGGGGGCGTGTCTGGCACCTACTGAGGTGCTGGACCTCCCCCAAGCTCTCTAGTCAATGCCACTAGATTCCGTACATGAAATAAAAAAGAAACTCTGCCAATAATACCACAATTTCAGGCACAATTACTTAGAAATATCCATTTTCGCTTGGCATTTGGGATACCAGAAGAAAGTTTTAGCCAGGGACCCTAATACTTGAACTTTGTTGGCAGACAAAGCATTTAAGCACCCGCAGTCATTGAGCAGGCAGTACTGATGGAGGAGGGGTAACGGTACATAAAGGTAGGTAATGAACGCATAACATAAAAGGGACTGACCTTGGCTGCAGCCGGATGACTAGAAGCAGCGGTAAGCTCTGGGCTGGCTTGGTCTCCGGTGTAGTGTGCAGCTGCACCGAGGTCGAGTGTTTTGGACTGGTTCCCACGTTTGAGGCGGGTGGTGGTAGTCTCTGTGGCCTGAGTGATGTGGATATGCTTGGTGGTGACCATCTCTTCCTCGTCTTTGAACTCTCCGGTCTGTTTTACACGATTGGCTTTCTTTTCTTCCTCACTGTCACTATAAAAGTGGTGGTCAGATCCATTAAAGGGTTAAGGTCTCCTAGCAGTGGACTTATTCTTTCACAGTTTAAAATATGAACTAAATATTTGTTAGATCTATTAGGTTATGATTGTATAAATTGTAACCTCAATAAAATGCAATGGTTTATGCTCCAAACAATTCTATACCAACATAATGAGGTCCGTAACCTTTCCATGGGTGTGAAGTCCTGTGCTCTCAGCACTGGACAGAAATATGCTATCCAGGAAGATATTTCTGGGAGATGTGTGAAACCTTCTAATGGACAAGAAAAGCCGCCCATGGTAACCACTTCTTATCAGTTTATGGAATGCACTCAATAAAATGCTCGCTGAAAGCGGATTAGTTACTACAGACCACTGCTTCACTAGTCCATTCTATAGAAGGTTGGATACATCTCCCTCTGTGTTCCGAGACAATGAATTACATAAACACATGGTTAAAAAGCAGATACTTAGGTGGTTATTCTAATTCACTCAAAAAGGCACAATTACTCTCTAATGGACAAAACCATGGGCCTTATTCTACTTCACTCTTTCTGACAAAATTCTTCTTAGATGTACAAAACCATGTGCACTGCAGGGGGGCAGATGTAAAATGTGCAGAGAGAATTAGATTTGGGTGAGATATTTTGTTTCTGTGCAGGGTAAATACTGGCTGCTTTATTTTTACACTCCAATATAGATCTTTCTTTGAAGTAAAACCCCACCCAAATCTAATTCTCTCTGCACAAGTAACATCTGCCCCACCTGCGGTGCACATGGTTTTGTCCATCTAAGAAGGAATTTGTCAGAAAGAGTGAACTAGAATAACCCCCCATATGCACTGCAGGTGGGGCTGATGTAACATGTGCAGAGAGTTAGATTTGGATGGGGGGTGTACTTGAAACTGATATCTATATTACAGTGTAAAAATGAAGCAGCCAGTATGTACTCCGCACAGAAACATTAAAACACCCAAATCTAACTCTCTGCACATGTTACATCTGCTCCACCTGCAGTGCACATGGTTTTGTCCTTTAGCTTTAAAGCTCTGAAAAGTCTAGATTACAGTTCTCTTGTAACATTATTGTATGCTGACAATACAAGGCCCCTTACAACCAATCAGTGGCCAGCATGTTAATAAATAAAAAAACGACCAGGCATGTCCACAGCTGTTGTGAAACTACACATCCCAGCATGCCTTGCCATGGTTTTAGCATTCCCTAATAGTTAAACTGTGGCAAGGCATGATGGGACTTGTAGTTTCACAGCAGCTGGAGGGCCATAGTTTGGACATGCCTGCCCTAGGACAAGTGATATCAGTGAAGTATGGAGTACCTCCAACCTCAGTGATGTCATTACATCCAAATAGTTCAGCTCACGAATCTGAAAACGCTGGGTTTACCCAGCATTGGTGACCGGTCGCTCACCTTCCTCTCTCGGGGGAGTCCTCTCTGTCTTTCCTTCTAAACTTGTTGATGGTATCGTCTATGGTGCTCCCGATCTTGTCGCTCAGCTCCCCCAGCTTGTCGCTGAATGGGAAACCTGGCTTATTTTTATCCCACTCCTCATCCCATTTAGATTTAGGCTCTGTGTCATATCGCTCATCTGTAGGACATCAAGCACAGACAGGTTAAGGTGCCGGGGTACAGACACACTACAGAGGTTACATACACGTTTCGGCAGGAAGAATGTGTCTTCAGAATAAGGTAAATCTTTTCCATAGGACACCAGAATCCTAGGTGAGGATCAGTAGCGCACATTTATGAAAACGCTGTACAGGTACCTGTGAATTAATCTGTCTGTAACCAGGTATTGGCTTTTTGCTATTTCAATCTGATTGGTTGCCAAGGGTCACCTGTGCACAAGTTTTCATAAACACTAGTAAGTGTCTTTATTGTTGAGAGATAACAAATCAATGTTGAGAAGCAGAACGCATTGGATCCAGGACTGCCCTATCAGGGGGCAGGATGCAAGACACGAGGCTGCTGTGCAAATATCTACAAGCGATTCTTACTCAGAGAAAGGAAGCAGATTAGCGAGGTACAGATGCAGAGACCCGGTGTCTGTGCTGCACAGACGGTGGGCCGAGTTTGGACACAGCGGAATAAAATAGCGGAAGCTGGAGAGGCATACTGCAAGGAGAGTCCTTGGGGTGCAGAGAAGACCAATGCAGGTTTATAAAAATCCCTAAACATTGTTTTTTTATAATGAAAAGGTTACATATGTTGAAGAAAATGCAAAGGACGTTAAAGCTGGCTGATGCCACGAGAGACTATACTCTGGTCTCCTAATGCTGGTGCTGACTACAGGGGAAAATTATACAGACACACTCATCATTTTCTCTCTATATATAGACTGTATATCTAGGAGATAAAGTCATTGAAGTGTCTGTTTGGGTGTAGGTGTATTAAAATAATATAAGACAGACTTAAGCCCCGTACACACGGGGGAGATATATTGCTAGCAATATATGGCTGAGCAATATATTGCTCAGTTTCTCCTTTTCATCAGCAACCAGAGATGGTCGCTGATGAAAGGGAACCTCTGCCGGGGGAGCAGCAGAGGTAATCAGCTGGTCGCTGGAGCAAGCTCCTGCGACCGGCGATTAGAACGGGGCTGAAAACAGGAACGCGCTACAGTCGATTTATCGCCGGGGCACACTCCCATCACTGGCAATATGGTCGCCTGCGACCATATTTCCAGCGATTTCAGCCCCTATCGCCCCTGTGTGTACACAGCTTAAGACAACCTGACACACTCCTGCTGTGGTGAACTACTAGTCACATTACATCTGCTAAATATGGTGGTGCTACATAAATAAATATTATAAAAGGATGTTTTATCTGTACGAGATACATCAGGGATATACATGAACTTACACAGGTACTGCAGTTTACGGAGGGGTAGATTTATTAAGCTTGTGAAGTGATAAAGTGTCTGTTTTTTATCACCGGCCAATCAGCTCCTAACTGAAGTTACAGGCTTGGTTTGAAAAATGACAGGAGCCGATTGGCCGGTGATAAAAACCAGACACTTTGGGGGAAATTTACTAAAGGAAATTTGTAAAAAATAGGTGTATTTGTATCCAGAAATACATTTATTTTTGACATTTACTATCCCGAAAATACGGCAATTCGTATTCGTATTGATAGCACATCAAGACGACTACGAATTGACGTATTTTCGGTATAGTAAATGTCAAAAATAAGTGTATTTCTGGATACAAATACACCTATTTTTTTTACAAATTTCCTTTAGTAAATTTCCCCCTTTATCACTTCACCGAGCTTAAAAAAATCTACCCCGACTTTATTTTCCTAACAATAACTGAAAGGATTCAGGGCCCTATTCAGCATCACACACTGAAGTGTGGATAACACTATCTGGCAATATCCGTACTTCTCTGCATGCTCCAGACTACGCATGTGCACTTCATAATAACCATGCATTATAAAACAAGCTTATAGGAGATTGTGCCTGGGTACACTAAACTGCATCACATAATGAGTGTGCGGAGATATCCTTCTGGCTACTACAGGACTGGTGTGGACAGGCTGCTCTATAGTTTACAATGCTTTTTACTATGCCAACTTTCTCTGCCTCCTTTAATTCCAAGATCATTTAGTTGTAATGTTATATCTACAGGAAGAGGGAGATAAGAAGATGATCAATATCTGCATCTAACTATCTCTAGGAGTGAAGAGAACGGTGCCTTTCATTGCAGTATGCCCATACAATGCCAAGCTATAAATCACTGGTTCCCTCCGCCCATGGCGATATGTGCAGCACACACACTACTCACTGTATCTGAACCCCCCAGCACTGTCGGATGATACTCCAATATATTTGTCCTTGTTCTTCTTGGCTTTCTTCCTCTCTTCTCTGAGCCGGTCGTCATCCTGGACAAAGTCCACCATCTCCTTCACCTTCTGCCGGATGTTAATGCCTTGGTCTTTGCCATTTTCATCTGCAAAAGCGTAACCGTTATTGAAAAAAAAAACACTGAATATCCTGTCCACCATGGTCTAAAGCTGGCCACGCACTTGTCTGATTTGGCCACATTTCACTGGATTCCGACGAATCGGGCAGAGAGAGTAAAGAGTGGCAAAATTGCATGTGTTTGACATCCGATTCGATCCAATGCGCCGTCCCATGTGCATCGGATCGGAGACTGTACCTGCTTCCAGGTCCGATCTCCGATACGGACAGCCTCCGGCAGTGGGGAATGGGACTACATGCGATATATAGCATAAGAAAGGACCGCATGTGATCCCCGGGTGGTTCAAGGGTATTTTCATGCAACTTATCCATCTGAAAAGTCGCATAACTGTATGGGGGCCTTAAAACCGATGTCAACCCATTAAATCTGTTACATGGCCTGTAGTGTTCTAATAGTTTGACCTAATCTATTACACAACTTGGAAATAGGTTACGAAAAACACAAATGAAACAAATAACTTGCATAAATATACACTGCTCAATCATTACATCTGCAATAATTAAACTATATGGATGTTATACACAGTAAGCCTGTATACATTTCCACAGTGTAAGGGTAAAAGAAATGTGGCTCTTTTCCCCCATGATTCACAGAGGAAATGGTATTGATGTAACAGCAGCTACAATGACTGTCTTATGTGGCAATTCAATGAGCTGCACTGTGTGGCAGTGGTCTAGATCACAGATAATTATGGCAGGGCAGGGCTGCTACTAGAAGTACAAGGTAAAATAAGCAATGTGATCTGTGAAACGCTGCACGAGTTTATACGTCATTCTGGCACTTTGCAAGCTTCACTTTTAATCGAATTGCCCCCTTAGCTTTTCAATAAACACAATGAATCCCTGGGTGCCATCACACACACAGTGCCACGAGATAGGACATAGTAGGTGCAGCACTCAGATTCATTAAATGACCGGGACACACCAATGTGAATCAACGTTTCAAAAGTTATTAGAGAGATATATATATATCTATATATACACACATACATACACACACACACACACACACACACACACACACATATATATACTGGTTTGATTGTGTGTGAATAGCATCAGTGGTTGCTATGTACCACACACTGTGTTATGTGGAATAGAATGTGATCTCATGCCAGCATCTGTTTGTGGGCAGAACAGATTTGTCGTTTCCGCATCTGACACGACCACGACGTGCTGGATCCTAGTGAATTCAAAGACTGCCTCCTCATTACAAATAGTATCTAAGATGGCTGCCCCCTTGAAAAATAGATGACAGGAAAATTAATTTAAAAAGCTCTTTCAGTGATCTGCACTAGTCCTACCCAGTGGTTAGAACAATCATAATTAAAAATTACAAAAAACTTCAGTGTTTCTCTGTAGCAAGACGGCAAAAACAAGAGACATATGGGACTCAAAATGGCTTTTAACACCATTTATATCATATCCTTTTTAAGTTCATTAACGGTCAGAACAGAGCAGAAGCTTTTACTTATAAACCTGTGAATTTTTTACTGTAGAAGTATTTTTTTCATTGCCTGAAAACGACCAAGACGACTATGTGGACTCTGAAAGAGTTAAAACTGCTAAAAGAATAATACATCTATATTTCACAGCTTCTCATGCCGCCTCCTTATTAATACACCTCCACTCCTGTCCCCATTAAAGACTACGCGAAAGCACGCACAAAGAGCCAATTTCTAGCAAATTAACACGTTTTACTGGACAGACTACACACAGTACGCTCCAGCGTCTAATTGCCGATAACCCGGCTGTGAGAGACTCCGCCGCCTTTCAGGAGTAGACGAATATTACGCCTGCCGCCTCCACTGTACCAAACCACACTCCCCCCCCTACCCTATTTGGATGCATTCAAAACGCACCCTGGCTTTTCCTTTGCACTGTAAATATTATTTGGCGTAGGCTAGAGGGATAGTGAGGTAAAATAAACCCAGCTTCAAACAGCCGTTCTTGTGTGTTGGAGGGCCGACCTTTTTCCCGGTGTATAATTAAAGCGCTCCCTTTTCTTTCTGCCGCCACAGGGGACCAGCCTCTGGTGCATATATTAATATAAACCTAGGCCGCTTGTGTTGTGCTGCTTGTGTTGTTATTGGGTTTCTCCTCTCGGCAAAAGTTCTTCTGCTCGCTAATTAATACTCTAGGGCCCCGTGTCTTGGAATCTGTTCTTCACACAGCCTGCAGCGGCTCGGGCCCAATTAGGCCTCTGCAGCCTGTGAAGACGTTCGGGTGAGTGACAAGTCCAACAACTGTTTTAATTTGCTCCCTCCCAACATTTCTTTTTTTTTTTTTTTTGCTAATACTCACCTACAAAGTGGTAATTTTCCATGGATCGTAAGTCATAAATGTGCTCCCTGGCGCTTGTGACGACTCGCTCCGATCCGTTCCGTATGAGGTAAGCCAGCAGCAGCAAGGACTGGAGGAAGGGGAGAGAACAGGGATGTGCAAATTAGCAATCTCACTCTTCCAAAGTGAAGCTGGAGCCACAGTGAAAATATAGTGATCTGTAACCCTTCGTCTCCCAGGACAGCGATAACGGTTACCCACAAGGTTAGAATGATAACAGCGATCAGGTGTGGCAAAGTATCCTGTGGCATTTACTTTTTACTTACCCTCAAATTTAACATGTCAAATATATGGTAAAGTCGAATAAGTATCAGCCATATAGATTAACATAAAACAGATGCTTCAGGTTTCATGAGTTTTACAGAAACAATCACCTCTATAACCTATGACTGACTGGGTCAGGGTGGTGTGCGTAGTTAAAAGTCCTCCCCAACAGAAATCCCCATGACAATCTAAGCTCCATTAATTCTATAGAAACTGATGATAGAGGCAGGGCCGGATTAAGCCTTTAGGGGGCCCAGGGTCACTTTAGACCCCTCCCACTTCAGTATAAACTTGCTCAATGGGTAAGTTCAGGGGGGGGGGGGGTGATATAGTCATAAATATATATATTTACACATTTATATATACAGGCTCAGCACTGCCTCTAATTTAAAACACTCCCATGAAGAGGCCGCTGCTGCTGCTGCTGTCCTCCATGAGCCGGAGAAGCATATTATGAGCTCCACCAAGCAGAGCTCAGCACAAGCCTCTCAGCCTCTGCCCTCTTGTGCAAAGTGTCATGGGACTTCGTCAACTCCCATTAGTGCACTGCACACTTGTGCAGTCATTGTGCCTTGGCTCCTGATGCTCAGCACCATTAATCATTGTCACATTGGCAGATTGGCAAAGCTGCAGCACTACCCTACTCCCATGCACAAAACCTTTAGCTTAAAAAAACAAAAACAAAAAACATTTTCGAAAAAATACATGACAACCACAGGGGGCCCCTAGATAGAGGGGGGCCCAGGGGTACTGATCCCTGTGCCCCCCCTTAATCCGGCCCTGGATGGAGGCACCCACTAACCAAATATGCATGAGGTACCAGTTTCTAGTGAAGCTGCCCTACATGGGCTGTGTGTAGGTGACCAGTGGTATCTCTGCCACCGAATGGACATGACAAACGTGAGGCGTGCCACCATGTTCTGCCTTTCCTGTGCAGTCCTCACTGCGCGCTTGCTCCATCTCCCCACTGTGCAGTGAGGCCAGCTATATCAGCGCTGTGTCAGTAGAGGACACTAATAACATGCGATCGCTTTCTAGATTTCATTTCACTCTTCCAAGAGCATTACAGTAATTGCACATTCTGCGGGATTCACCAGCGTTAAGCATATGGGGCAAAGACACAGAAGCTATTAAATGTGAATTATGGAGCAGGTCATGCTTCCAATTGACTCCTCTAGCGAATGAAACTGCACATGACTAGAGACAAGTGAGTGGGATGGAAGTCGGAGCGTGTGCGGATATGTGCTCCCTTATCACGGTACAGATGGAATGAAAAATGGCTGAAATTTCACAGATGGCAAAACATATTTAAGTATACTCATAGTGCATCGGAGGTCACCATCTACAGCAAGGTCATAAAACTATTGGTGTCACCATTACAGAGAGTGATTTCTCAGTTTACTTTAACACCAGATGTAAATCGGTTTCATCAGCCAGTAAAGGATATCTTGCTATGCATTATAAAAGGTACATTGGGTGAAATTTACTAAGATGTGAAATACATTTCACAGGTCATGTTGCTATGGCCAACCAATCACATCCTGTCTACTATCTTCTAGAGCAGCCATGTCCAAACTGCGGCCCTCCAGCTGTTGTAAAACTACACATCCCTGCATGCCTTGCAATCATTTTAGCATTCCCTAATAGCAAAAGTGTGGCAAGGCATGATGGGACTTGTAGTTTCACAACATCTGGAGGGCCATAGTTTGGACATTCCTGTTCTAGAGGGTGGTAAATAAATAAGAAGTAGTTTCTGATTGGTTGCCCAGAGCAACATGACCTGTGAAGTGTATTTCACATCTTAATAAATTTCACCCATTATATCTTCTATATCATGTAATCAGCTGACAAGTTTTACTGCTACAGTCTTAACATGATCACATTATATTGGGCAGTATTCAAATGTTTTAGTGACGGCAGCCACTAGAGGGTGCTGAACGAAGCGATACAATTATAGCTCTGTTCGGACGCTGCGTTTTATCTCGCACCCCCGGGGGTGGCAAGATGAAATCTGCGAAAAGTCACCCGTTTGAGCACTCAAACAGGACTTTTTGCGGCTCGCCTATTAGTTCGGTCGCGTTTAACCGCTAAGCATGGCTAAACCCAACCATAATGAGCGCGATCAGCACAGTGCAGGTTTCCCCCGATCTCCCGCTGCTTTAGGGCACCCATTAACCTGTGTGCATGATCTTACGACCGGCCAGCGATGATCGGATCTGTGAAATGAAACAGAAGTACAGATTCCCTGATCCTGCTGGGATCGTGGCCACCAGGATTTTTACAAGTTTAATATCTCCGATTCCCCAACATGACTGTCAGGGGATAACATTAATATTCTCCTTGATGCTGCCATAACATAAATATTGAATCATTCTTCAAAATGGCCGCCTTCACTGTGGGTGCTCTTTCTAGTATTCCCCAATAGCAAAACTGTGGCAAGGCATGATGGGACTTGTAGTTTCACAACAGCTGGGGGGGCCATAGTTTGGACATGCAGGCTGTAGTGGATGGCAGGTCATGAAATACCACCTGTCGGCTCAAAAAAAATAAACCTGTGAAAAACTCCTGTCGACATTTTGACTGTCAACCTAATGATTGTGTCGACCTTCCAGCCCTGTCGATCTTAGCCATGTCAACCTATTCCATGTGTCGACCTAAGCTATGTTGACCTTCAATGGTCGACCTAATGACCGTATCCCATGTAGATGACCGGTCCATGGCTGAAAAACTGAGAAGGATAATACAAGTTGATAAGAAACATCCTAGATGGTGCACCGACTGGCCACTAGATGGTGCACCGACTGGCCACTAGATGGTGCACCGACTGGCCACTAGATGGCGCACCGACTGGACACTAGATGGCGCCCAATGGAGAAGCGTTCGGGCACACACACCTGACATGACAGAGTCCCGCCTCCATTTGACAGACTGGTAACTGGTTTTACATAAAATCAACACAATTTAAACCGCTAATCTGAACTTTGTTCTATATGCAAGAAAACAGGCCGGATGCAGACTGCAGAAAGTAAGCAAAGTTACCAGCTCTCTCAGTCAGTTACTGTCACCTTCCCTCCACCACCCACCACCACCCTTCTGAGTTCTGAAACAGAGATTTCACTGCAAGAAGAAAAAAAAACCACAGAAGGAAATGTTAGTAATAAAAGGAGAGAGCCTGGACGAGCCCGGCAGCTAATCCTCAGAAGAGAGGCTGGATGTATAACTAGTGTGTGTGAACGCATTAAATATTAACGGGAACAGCTCTCTGGGGAGCACAGGGAGAGAGTGCACGGTGCACCCTGCAGGCTGCGTTACTGAACCTCCTGCTTCCTGTCACCCTGAGCAGCAAATCATCTGCTGTGTAACATACATCAAACCCGAGAGCATGTGTGTATGAGATACGTGAACACACAAACACCGCACAAGTATTTTATCTCTCAGTACGTGTAGACAGAAAGGCAAAACACTGTAGATTATGTCAATTATACTGGATGCAAGGCGGTTTTCCACCTCCCACCAAGGCATAAATGATGCTTCTGGTTTAATGTTGTAACTAGGGAGTAGAAAACAAAGAAGATAGGAACTGAATCAATACCGGACAATTACCCAACACAGGGGGATACAAGGCCCAATAAATATGGCTGATTTCAGGGCTACTTAGGACATGCAGAAATATATTTAGAACACACATAGGAACTTTGCAGAAAATCTCAGATACTACTGGTACATCTCAGTGCAAGCCTTTATTTTGTATCTCACTGTACAAAGGTATAGGTCAGGCATGTCCAAACTATGGCCCTCCAGCTGTTGTGAAACTACAAGTCCCATCATGCCTTGCCACTATTTTGCTATTAGGGAATGCTAAAACTATGGCAAAGCATGCTGGGATGTGTAGTTTCACAACAGCTGGAGGGCCACAGTTTGGACATGCCTGATCTAAATATTCACAGGAAAGGGAAAAAAAAAGATTTGTACATGGGGGTGCAGTCAATTTACCGATGGATGTTTGACCAATGGTCATTATACTGATACCTATTGATCCAAAATATGGACACGTTCAATATACCAACATGTTGAATTCACCGAAGGTCAAAATACAGACATTTAACATGCCGACGAATTAACAGGAGTTTTTAAGCTATTTTTCCCAAAACCCGACTTTCATATTTTACCATCCCAGTGGACCTGGAGGGGGAATATGATAGTTTATTGAGCACAGCGAGGCACGCATCCGAAACACATGTCAACCTAACAGCATGTTAAAATGTCGGTATTTTGACCATGTCGGTCAATTGAACATGTCAATGTAATGAATGTCAGTATATTGACCGCATCCGTATTTTGACTGTCGGTATAATGAGAGTCGGTCAAACGTCCGTCGGTAAATAATACTGAACCTGTACATGGTATATAAGTAGCATTTAACATTTTAGGTTACTTGGTCCTATGAGGCGGGCCTGTAACCAGGGCAATTAGCACTACCTTATTGGCTTTAGTACATATTTATTTCTGAACTTCGTAGTATCAACACAAAAAAAAAGTATCAGTACTTGTGTAGTTTCACGGCGGCAGTTACGTCGTCAGCGTAGCATCCCTGTCAGAATCAGCGTAGTGTTCCCACAGCCAGCGTAGTCAGTCAGCAGTGAGCCCCGTGAGGGGACGCGGAATACATGTAAAGTTATCCGCGTCCGCTCGCCATGCTTTGGCCTCGATGGCTCGCTGCGCTCACCACACTTTATAAAGTCAACTCCACGCCGACGTGGATAGTGGTGGTATGAACAAGTCGGAAGGAAGATACTGTGTCTCAGACAGATGGAGCGCCTCTCCGCTGGCACCTCTGCCAGCGGAGAGGGGATCATGCGGGCGCCGGTGCTGTGTGAGAGGCACTCACTAGGCTTGCCAGGGACAAAGCTACAGCTCCCGGGGACAGTACGGTGACTACGCAGGGCTGCCACGGAGACACTACGCTTACTACGCTAGGCAGCCGTTGGGCTACACAGACAATGTAGCGTAAGCTGCCGCCGTGAAACTACACAAGTATCAAAATATCCTTTTCAGAAGAGCCAGTTATTCTCATAGGAGATTACATCATTGGCATATGTTCAATGCCGGGGGAGAGCGGTGACTGCGAGCGGGAATTTTTGCTCGCAGTCACCGCTCACCCTTTCAGTATTCAACTGACCCCCCTCATACGCAAATTCCCCCTCGCTCCGTTTTTTTGAGCGAGGGTGAATTGGCGTATGTGCCTCCAAAAGCTGCGAGAATCGAGGCTAATTACAGCGAAAATAGAAAATAGTGCCTGCGCTGGCTGATCCAAATAATTGTATCAGATGTTTCTCAAAAATATAAACAATAATTTATTAAAATACATTCAATGGTAATAAAAATCACACTAAGCATGCAACTGACTTATAGTCCATATTATGGGGTATATAGATCACTGGGACAGCGATTGTGCAATAGCTGAGAATTTGTAAGGTGCTACGAGATTATATTACCATCCTGGTCGATCTGGAAGATATTCAATTGGCCAGATGTGGGATCACAGTCCTGAATTGCCCTGTGGTGGGCGGGGGCTTAGACGTTCCCCTCCGATGTAAAAGTCCTTTGGAGACTGGGATTAGGGATCATGCAGATATCCCAAAAGTTGGAACTCCAGTTTCTTCCAATTTGGACGTCGGTATAATTATGGTAACTGTGTCCCTTGGTTTAGCAGCAGAGTTCAATGACCAAATTTGTGGATGGGTCCCATTCAGGGAGATGTAGGGTCTCAGTCACCGGATCTCAGCAGCACAAATGGAGTTGTTTTTGAAAAAGCTCAACGCGTTTCCCCTGATCTGACCTCCGGCTTCCTCAGGAGCAAGTTTGCTGCAATAGCCTCGGCTCTTGCAGTTTAGGGGAATCCTCGCAGTTCTGTGACTGCGAGGATTCCCCCGGAACGTTGCATAGTGCGAGCGGCCGGCGCGGGGGTTAAACTGCGAGGATCACTGGTTTTCTTTGATCCTCGCAGTTTAACCCCCTCGCCGGCCGCTCGCACCGGCATTGAATACATGCCAATGAGTACACTCACCCCTGGGCCAGCAGTCTGAGTTTTGATGGGTAAAAGTAAGCCAACTTGGGAGAAAGCACAGTACAGCCTGAAGGCTGCATTTGGCTGTTAAGCCTTAAACAGCAGAACAATGTGTTCCCAGCCAACACATCATACCAATTATACACACTGCATGATGCAGGGTATCACTGCGCAACGTACCATGCCATGCTGCAGCATGACATCACACATGATATCTTCTGATTGACTATGCATCATGGCCAACCACGACCCGCATGCTCACACACTGTACACGTCGGTCGTTTCAGCTTTGGTCAAAAAGTACATTGTGCCGATATCATTGTAGTGTGTACCCAGCCTTAGTGCTAGTGTCCCTGCTCTTCTCCTGTGCGGGCTGGGGAAAGCTGTTCCAGCAAAGTGCATACAGAGCTGGATAAAAGCTGGGTACTTATGTATTATCTGGGCTCCCATGTTAAATGCACCCCATTTTTTCATACCCCTACTATCCAACTACGCATGGAGTTCATTTTATATAGTGTGGCGAGCGCAGCGAGCCACCGTGCCCGAAGCGTGGCGAGCACAGCGAATGCGGTCTCATAAGAAAAACGGGAGCCCAGATATTACATAAGTACCAAAAGCTGCTTTTACTTTAATTACTATATGGAACATAAAATACTGCGTCGTATAGCATTAATAAACAAATAACGGTACTTGTTTCCTAGCACGGCCACCACGATTTCTATCGTGGTGGTCGTGTCGGAAAAAAAATCGTGTCGGTCGCATACCAAACTGCACACGACGCGATGTACCCGATTTCTCCATAGGCTTCAATGTTAAAATAATTTAACATTGAAGCCTATGGAGAAATCGGGTCCATCGCGTCCATGGTGTGCAGACGCGATGGACCCGATTTGTCCATAGGCTTCAATGTTAAATTATTTTAACATTGAAACTGAGTACATTTAACATAGAAAAAATGGGTAAATGGCCCAATATGGGCCATTTCTCATTGGGTATGGCCCCGGCATGTGTGTAAAAAATAATGTCCCCCCATTGTGACCGCCACCCCCACGATGGACGCGAACCCGAAGCGTGGCGAGCGCAGCGAGCCCGAAAAGGGCGGCGGTGCGCGTCCTCCGACCTTTTCATTCCCCTACTATCCACGTCGGCGTGGAGTTGAGAATATATAGTGTGGCAAGCGTAGCGAGCCACCGAGCCCGAAGCGTGGCGAGCGCAGAGAGCCCCGCGCGGGGACGCGGATACCTGTCAAGCCCGCGAGGGACGCCCCTCGTGGGCTTGACAGGTATCCGCATCCGCTCGCCACGCTTCGGGCTCGGTGGCTCGCTACGCTCGCCACACTATATATTCTCAACTCCACGCCGACGTGGATAGTAGGGGAATGAAAAGGTCGGAGGACGCGCACCGCCGCCGCTCGCCACGCTTCGGGTTCGCGTCAATCGTGGGGGTGGCGGCCACAATGGGGGGACATTATTTTTTACACACATATGCCGGGGCCATACCCAATGAGAAATATTGGGCCATTTCCCATTTTTTCCTATGTTAAATGCACTCATTTTCAATGTTAAAATATTTTAACATTGAAGCCTATGGGGAAATCGGGGGCATCGCGTCGGACGCGCATAGGCTTCAATGTTAAAATATTTTAACATTGAAGCCTATGGGGAAATCGCGGGCATCGTGTGCCTTAAAGTTAAGGCACACGATGCCCGCGATTGTGGCCGTGATAGGAAACAAGTACCCAAATAACTACAAGACCCATATTTCATGAGTGTACACAGCTACAAGTAACAACTCAAACCCACTAGGGACCATTGTGACCGTATTAGGACATGAGGCTGTACTTTGTGTGTTATCATACAGGAGATTGGTTCAACCTAATTCGAAAAGCAGTGGCAGATCCTACCTGTCATCAGGCATTAATGTGTTATGTCACTGGGTCATGTGGGAGAAATGTGGACTGGCCTGAAATTAGCGGCTTCTCGCACATTGCACAAAAACTAAAAAGCAGCCCAGGTTTCTATGGACTGCATCCGGATTTGTGAATGTTATTACAGGGGAGTGGGTTCCCATGGGAAGTGCTCACTGTACTAATTACAGTCTGAACTGCCAGTCAAAGGGGGAGAAAACCCCTCCGCCCCCTGGGACAGTCTGTTCAGTTTTGATTAGCAGGGAGTGCTCCCAATGGGCAGCCTCAGCTAGCCAGCCTACAGTATAACAGGGGGTGTCAGATAATACTGCCGGCCCTGCAGCCACTAGGTAGAATCCAGCAATGAATACAAGTCATCCTAATGAGTAGTGACGGTAAGACATTGCTAAGCACTTTTATTCAATTATAATCAACTGGCACTTATACCAATAACTTACGCTATATAAAAATCCAACTATTGAAGGAAAGTCAACAATTGCACTCCATGTTGCCAATTATAACGGTTGATACAGAATTATGGGATTACTAGAAAAATACAAATGTTCAAATCCCCATAGAAACAGCACATACACGACATACACCATTAGTAAATAAGCAAACATGTTTCTCATACAGACTTACAGATTATTACCTGTGACTGTGATTTAGATCGATACAAGGTACAGAGTCTTAGGCATCACAGTAACAAATCACCAATCACCCGTTACCTTGTAAACTCTGCGCCAGTTCTTCTTGTTGTCTTTCAGCATTCTCGTCCACAGCATGTTCATTAGCTCTGGGAACTGCTCATACATGAATGTTGCCCTGAAACCAAAAAAAAAAAAAAAAATGTTCAGACAATTAAGGTGTCATGTTTTCTTCAAGCTGCTGTTTTTAAAACGAACACTAGATGGCAGCAGATAACAAATATCAGCAGAAAACACAGAAACCTGCTCATCTTATTAACAAATACATTTCAGTCTTATTTTGATTGAATTTCACATTTGAAAACAGATACACCTGTGATACATAGGTCGCTCACCCCTGCGCTGTGATTCCTGAACTATGACTTGTATATAGACGTAGGCAGCACTTGCAAAGCACAGAGAATCCCTTAGAACACTTCTGTAAACCCTCTAGACCTGGGGTAGCCAACCCTAGTCCTCGAGAGCTACCAACAGTGCATGTTTTGCAGGTCTCCTCACAGAATCACAAGTGAGCTAATTAGCTCCACCTGTGGATCTTTTAAAATGTGTCAGTGATTAATGAGTGCAGCTGTGCAGCAGCTAGGTTGTCAGGAAAATGTGAACTGTTGGTAGCTCTCGAGGGCTAGGGTTGGCTACCACTGCTCTAGACAAACCTTGTTTTACATGGGTGTGCTACAGGGGTCCGACAGTCATTAGCCCGACGTCAGGATCCCGAATGGCCGGACACAGACAGCATGGTGAGCGCAACTAAGCCCTTTGCGGGCACGGTGGCTCGCTACGCGGGAAAATAGCCGACGGCCGTCGGGAACCCGGCTGTCGTGTTTTCACAGTCGGGATCCCGACGTCGGATAAATGACTGTCGGGATCCCGGCCGGCACCAGTTTTGCATTCCCTCCAGATTGGTGGCAATGTCATCACTGCAGTAGTATACATACCATGCGCATAAAATGTCAAGCAGTATGGGACACTGGAAGACAGGCACCACTATGTTGACATGTGATTAAGCATTTTGTGTGTGTGTGTGTCGGCAGTACAACTTGTACAAAATTGTCCCATTGACATCCATACAATGCTTCAAGTACAATTCCAAGCTTGTCGACATACTGTAATTGTGTATGCGTTCCAGGGTTCCATAATGGTTTTAACCAGACAAATTAAACCCAGGTACAATGCAGTGCTGAATAATCTTTTTTCTTTTACATTTTTAAGTGTTACAAAATCACAGGCACAAGGTTTGAGCAATGCTGACCCCACATACAAAACCTGACTTCCCACATGAACGCAGAGTATTAAGGCCCTAGGCATAGGTCAGATTATTAACCCATTCAAAATCATGTAACCATAGTGACCGGATGCTGCCATCTTTTTCAGTACAGATTAAGAAATGTGAGTATTCATGAATGGCCTACTCTTATCTCAGCTAATGCAAATGATCTTAAAAAAATCATATATAGGTGAATGCCAACTCTGCTGCACACTGAGGGGACCGTTTCTGCAAAAGACCAAATCATGTGGCAGCGTATTGTTAGTGGAAAGAATCTTGGGTTACTTATTAAAGAGGTTCATTCATGTATTTTCCACCCCACTGATTTCCTGGTCTGTAGAGCACTGTATGAGACAGGAAGTGAGGTGTGCAGAGGAATGTGAGCATCACCACTTACCAGTAGTTTCACATAGTTTGCATTCTGACTTTAGGCATAATACACACACACACACACACACACACACACACACACACACACACACATCGTTAGATTATAAATAAGATATGGTAACCATTAAGAGCCACAAGCTAAAACTGTAGTGATTACATGATTACAATCATTTAAAAGCAAAACACGTGGGCAACAAAATGGACATTGTTGATATCTTTATGCTGTGTACACACGGTCAGATTTCCTTTCCGATGTTGACGAATAGTCAACATCGGATCGGCATCGGATGCAGATCGCAAGGGTTTTAACCCTTGCGATCCCAATCCGATCCCGATGCGCGTTCATGTATCGGAAGCCAGAAAGTCTTGGCTGCCTTGTCTATATAGTGCAGATCTGCACTATATAGTCAAGATAGGATGCAAATCGGATGTGCCTTAAGATCCTATCCACGATCCGATCTGTTCAGATCGTGGATAGGATCTTAAGGCACATCTGACCGTGTGTACACACCATTAGACTTGAATTACTCCTTGGGCCAACAATCAGAAGATGATCTCTGAATCAACAGCAGCTAAATTACATAGAGTGTAATACTCTTTGGCCCTGATAAGTTTTCCACAGTGGCCCCTACTTGGGTAGTTTCGGAACTAAAATCTGTGTGGGAAAAGGTACACTGACAGATTCCAGATCTAATATCTAGACCCAGTTTTCTCATACATATTAGTTGCCAAAATCAGTTGGATCTTGCAATTCTGCAATCACATCTCCTGTGGTACAACTACAATGAGTGAACGGGATTGTCACTGACGACACAGCTGCTACGGGCAGTTATACAGCCTAAAGCGAACGTGATTACCTGTCCACACCACAAGGTCACCGCAGCATACAGCCACAAATCGTGCCGTGGCTGACTGCTGAAAAGCTGATATTTGATTGGTTGACATGAGTTACAGTAAAATGTGTTTTCCATAATGCTGTTTTGCATTCAGGATTGAACACATGTACTCTAGTGAGTATGACAAGTGCCTGCATATTAATCGGTTACATTAACGGATGCTGATAAGCCAGTGAGGATGTGGATCTGAGCAATAAGCATCACTCCAACGGTTCTACATAAAGCAGCAAGACAACAAAACAAGGACTGTATTTTGTATTCCAAGCACGGTACACAGGGCAAATAAAGTTTCCTGCCCTGCTCTCCACCTTCACAAGAAGTTATAACTGGGAAAGAATTGTCTTCTCTTCTCCCGGGAAACCAGCCATTACTTACTTGGCTATCTCTCCCATGAGCTGCCCGGAAGGTCCCCAGGGGTCATCGTTGGTCGCCTCTCGAACCTTAGACTCTATCTCTGAATAATTCATCACCACATTGGTGCTGCGAAAGAGAGAAAACACAGGTGATTAGCATTAGTCCTGAGCCGCACATAGAGACTTAATAATAACACTGCTGGGCTCCCTTAATGAGCTGCTTCTACAGGATGGGATGGACCGTGCCTAGTACTGCGGATACCCTGAGGACACCTTACAATGCATTTAACTTATCTGCGAAGAAGAAGGGGGGGGGGGGGGGATTGTATTCCATTAGGATCTGGAATACAAATGAGACCAGGGATCACATCACCCTTGGAATTAATCCAGCATAAATGGCTTGTGGTCACAATAAACCGATCATACTGAGAATGTGCAGATTTCGGGTGGCAGGATGCCCGTGGGGGAGCAATATGTGCCTTTTACGAGATAACAGGTTACACAATATCTGCACTTTGAATAGCGAAAGGAAGAGATGCTCCTTTCTGTTACAGCGAAGGAAACCAGATAACAATCTGCCCTGTATCGAACACCCATCGTCCCAGGGATGTGTCGTTTTTAGGACCAAAATGGGTTAAAACGAACTTCACTTTTGTTAAGCAGCAGACGTTGAGTTAAGGAAACTAAAACTGTAAGTGGCTTCCATCCAAAGTAATTAAATACAAAACACATCTTGGAAGGAGGGGACCCGAGGCCTTCTCTTCCTTTCCCATGTAAAGATCAGACCTCGCTCTGTGCCATACCCAGGGTCCCGGTGACCTCAGTGCAGAGAAGGAATTTACATCCAGATGTGGAGGACTGGTTGGGGGGAGGCAGGAGGACCTCGTTAGCATAAAACTTTCTGTGATTGATATGGATGTGATATTGGAGGATACACGGCAAAGTTGGAGGGCGGGTGCTGTCCATGTGGGTTGGTTAGGGCCTCTTGGAAGGAAATCGTGTGGAGATCTTTTTTTGAGGGGGGGGGGGGGTAGGAAGGAGCAGCCTGTGATGGCAGTTCCTTGGCACCTCTACAGCTTCAAGTCTCAAGGAATTAGGTTTGCGTGACAGCAAATAAATCACGCTGCATACTGGAAAAGCGGGCTCCTGAGCATATGGATTCTGACCCCGTTCTGGGAGAACAGTAAACCCTCCAACACCGTGGGAGACCCACAAAAAACTGTGGAGGTTTTGTAATGTGTAAGCACATTTCGGTATATGAACCAGAAGGGAAGAATGCCTTGCGGGAAACCTCTGACTGGAAGGATGATAAATTATCAGCAATACACCAGGCTTCATTACACTGGGCCATATCCGTTCAATATATTACAGTTTATCCCAAGCAGAACAGAGACCTCCACAACCACTGCCGCTTCTCCCTACATCATTACATAATGCTACATGGAGAACACAAGCAGGTTTACCATCATAGGGCAAGTGGTGAGAGCAGCCATTAGTGCGGCAAGAGGCACTGGTACCTCTTTTCTGCATCACTATTTTACATCTGCTGGGCTTTTAGCATTGCCCCTTTTCATTTAACCCCAGGATGTTATGATCAATAAACCTACTGAAAGCGATGTGTACAGTCTATTACTTACCATATCACAGGGCAATAACTAGCTCTAGAACGGTTTTAATTTGTTAACCAATATGGAAAATCTTTGCTACACATGACTCCTGTATAGTCACACGTTTCCCCACATATACTACACAACAGCCCATGTATCTTGCTGTGCACTTGGGAACAATGGTCACTCATAGTGCTGCTTATATGCGGGTCTGTAGGAAGAGATTCTAGACTCGATAGCACATGCAGTAAATACCACGGAGGAAACTGGGTTAAAGTCCCAGGCATAGTGGTGGATATTGATCACGACAATCTGACATTTGCCGTGGCTCTTTCATGCTATTGTCCATATAAGAATGGGACAATGTCATGTGACCACCACAATGACAAGGGCAAGCATAGCCTCTATTTAGGCTTATTAATACCCCGTTCTCACTACCGCAAAAATCTGGGTTTTTGCCAGGGCAAGCAGTAATTTCCTTTGTCCTGTCTCATGCCGTGTTCACACTGCGAGTGTGAACAACACGGCTTTTACCCAGGATTTTAATGCCGGGGACTGAAGCGCCAGACCCCCATTCTCACTGTAAGGCAAAAGTTCTACCAGGGAATTCGCCTTTTAACACGGCTTTTTTTGCAGTGTGAACGGGTCAACCTGTGTCTGCAGTAGCATAACTACAGAGGGTGCAGGGGATGCAACTGCTACAGGGCCCGGCCGCTTGGGGGCCCCCGAAGGCTAGCAAGCAGTCCCCTGCACCCTCTTGATTTTTCATTTTTTTTTTTAATAGTTCAGATCGGGCAGTGGTTGTGCAGCGAAGCACTGCTGTCCCGTGTCCTCCTTCAGCGTTTGAAGCTGGAGACCCGGCGCCACAGCCGAACAAGATATAATGCTATTGCTATTGCCCGTGGTGCTGAAAGCTCAGCTCCACAGAGGAGACCTGATTTCTGCCGCTGCACAGGAGACCTGCTTCCCGCCGCTATATAGGGGAACAGATCCGGCGCACATAAAAGTCAGCGGCACACAGGAGTCTGACGTGCTCTCTCCCCCCCACCCTCTCTCACATACTGTCTCTCCCATGCTCTCTCCCCCACTACCTCTCCCACCTACTGTCTCCACTTCTCACCCCTCCCTCTCTCGCGACAGTGATGGGGGGACCCCTTCCAAATTGTTGCCATGGCACCCACAAAGTTCTAGTTATGCCCCTGCGTGTCTGCATACCCGGATCTCAAACACGGCTAAAAAGAAGGGTTTTACCTGTGTATGAGATCCGGGTATGCAGACACTGGTTAAGCCGTTCACACTGCAAAAAATAAAAAAAGTGTTAAAAGTCAAATTCCTGGGTCGACATGCTAGACCCGGCAATTTGTCTTGCAGTGAGAATGTGGTATTAGTGTGAACTGGGGTGTTAGTGAAATTCCCGGGTGTAATGCCCCGGGAATTACACACAGGTTTTTTGCACGGTTATTCCTGGGTAATACACGGGTGTGTGGTAGTGTGAACAGGCTAGACACGGGTTTTTCTCACAAGATGCAAAAAATCAAAGCTGCTTTTTAAACAGCCAATCAAAGCTGCTCTTAGATTCCACACACTTGTTGGCAGGCAGACCAGGGGAAGCAGTGTGAACAGGGCAGACACAGGAATTTCCCGGGTCTAAGTTGCAGTATGAATGGGGTCTGTATAGCTGAGATGATCTGTGCCCCGCCAAAATCCTGGCAACAAAAACCCAGGTTTTTGCATTGGCGGCAATTAGAACGTGGTATAAGTTTGCCCTTTGCAGGTCCATGGAATAAAGATGGAAGGCTAATTGTATTAAAATAATAACCTTTAACCAGCTCATATCCCAAAAGTAGCATATAGTCCATGCTTATTTGTCTTTTTAAATTAAGTTTTTTTTTTTTCTTTTTAATAGCAAAACAGAGGTGCAGGCACAAAAAACAAGCTAAACGGGTATGGATCATAGGAGAGACAAGCATTACGTCTAAAAGCATCAGGTCGACCGCGGAAAGTCATCATGCCTGAAGGTAAACATGGTTTATGTCGACATGGGTCATTAGGTTGACACAAGCATTAGGTCGACATGGGGAATGTTGACATGGTTTTTTCAAATGTCAAAACAAGTCGAAATGGACACTAAAAAAAGTGCACCTGGCCCGCTCGCCATGCTACGCTTGGCACACTTTTATTCTCCCACCACACCCTAGTGCAGTGGTAGCCAACTCAGTCCTCGAGAGCTACCAACAGTTAACGTTTTCCAGGTCTCAGAATCACATGTGAAGTAATTAGTGCCACCTGTGCGTCTTTGAAAATGTGTCAGTCAGTAATGCGTGCACCTGTCTACCTGCGAGGTGAGCTGGAAAACGGGAACTGTTGGTAGCTCTCGAGGACTGGAGTTGGCTACCCCTGCCCTAGTGCATGGTAGGGCTTGAAATACCCCATGTCGACCTAATGTCCATGTCGACCTAATGCTTATCAATCTAGTCGCCGTATCCCAGCTTAACACAGTAGAGAAAGCTTGCAGTCAAGAGAACAATATTGAAGACCTTTAAATGTAGTACAACACATTTCAGTTGGTTAAATAAAAAATAAAATAAAAAAACAACAAGAGGAATTTGAACAAGGACCAAAAAAAGAAGTAATAGGAGAGAGGAATAGGAGACGAGAGGGTGGAAGGCAAAGAGATGGGCAGCTTTAGTGAGGATAAGAAAGAGGTTGGCAGGAATTGCTGGAAAGTCCATAACTTAGGAGGGGAACAATGTGCCTCAAAATCAGCTGGAGGATGAGCTGATAGTGGCCACATTGTGAGAAAGCCACAAAGCCAAATAGTGGCAAATGTATCAGAGTGCACCTACAGAACGCTGGTTATGCACCCAAGGTGATAGGGTAGGGATGGGGAACCTTTGGCACTCCCGCTGTTGAACTACAAATCCCAGCATGCCATGCAATGGTTTGAGCATGGCTAAACAGCAAATCAGGGCATGCTGGGATATTTAGTTCAACTACCAGAGTAGAGTGTATCTGGTGCATGCACTAAAATGACAGCTAGAAGCTGATTAACTGCAATGGCCAGCTTCGCCACATGTCCTCTTTAGCATGTTTGATACATCCCCACTGCAGTGCCATGTTTTCTGCACTGCAGAACAAGTGATTTGCTGTCAGCCGGCACCTAAAATGGATCGCCCCCTTTTCTATCAAGGGAGATTAGGATAAAATGCATTAAAAAAGCAGCCATCTCTGCCCTTCTTAAGAGGATCATGAAAGTAAGTTGGTTTTCACGTAAAGAACAAATCAAACCACTGACTATGCAACTCCAAAACCGCCTAATGAGTTCCAGAATTCATAAAATGCAGGTGGACATCCGCTCTGACACAGAGCCAAGTTCACAGCCTAAAACTGTGCCGTGCAATTACTGAAAGTGTCACCTGGCATTTCTTGTTCTGAGCAGCAAATCTTTAAGCGTCTTCTAGTTTCATGTAGCAGCAGCTTAGAGATCCCATACATGTGTTTTAGAAAGCTTTAGGTGTAGTTACCAACTTTAAATGCTGTTAATTTCCCTTTATTGGAGCTGGAATCAGAAATCTGATCATTCTTTGTTATAAAAAAAATAAAATAAATGAGCAAACTGCAGGAGACATTCAGTTGTCGGAGTAATTACAGAAGCATACACAAGAGGGCGCCACTAAGCACAGACCAATGTTGCTAGACAGAATGAATGAGCACAGATTATGTATATCACACTTCTGTTCCCGGCAGGATCCGGACCCTAGGTCAACACCCTATGGTCGACAGTGTGTAAGTCGACACCTATGAATAGTCCATGGTCATCAGGGTCCAAAGGTCGACACAAGCTTTAGGTTGACCATGGGAAGGTCGACATGTGCAGACAGGCGGTATTTCTTGTCCTACCATCCTCTAGGGCAGGCATGTCCAACGTTGGCCCTCCAGATGTTTTGAAACTACACATCACAGCATGCTTTGCAATAGTTTTAGCATTCTCTAATATCAACACTGTGGCAAAGCATGCTGGGATGTGTAGTTTCACAACATCTGGAGGGCCAACGTTGGACATGCCTGCTCTAGGGCATGGGAGGAGAATAAAACCATTCTCAAAGCATGACGAGCGTAGCGAGCCATGCAAGGGGACGTGGCGCACCTTTTTAGTGTCCTTGTCGACATTTGGGTCAAACAAGTGAAAAACTAGTGTTGACCTTTTGACTGTCAACCTAAAGCTTGTCGGCCTTTAGACCCTGTTCACCATGGGTATATTGACCATTAATAGGTGTGTGTGATTTTACTGTGTGACATTTATTAAAACTTGCTTCACTATATGTGAAACCTTTATTTACATCCATGGAGCAGGTGAGGTTTGGATTTGCCCAGTGAATTGCGCAAGCGCTGGTTAAGTGTATACCATTCCTGTCTCTGTATCTATGCCCTTGGTGAAGGGAGAAGGACCTTCACAGGTTATCCCTGACCAGCAGCCTGCATGTGCACAATTTGATCATCTTCTTTCCGGCCTACCTTGTGTGTTATACCACCCACTACACTCTTACACAGCGTTTCCAATGCTGACATCTGGTGGGAAGAAGGTGCAACTGCATCAATTCCATAGAGTTAGAGGCTTAGGAAAAGCAACTGCAAACATTCTAGTCAAAGTCAGTCATTGGGGTGGAAGATCCTTCACTACCCTATTGTATGGTGGGCACTGTCCAGATTGGGTCCCACCAAGCCCATGAGGCATGTGAGCAGTCATGCCTCAAGCGTAGGACGAGTTTAATTTCTTAAACTCGTCCTACGCTTGAGGCATGACTGCTCACTGAATTGATATCAATGGCATAGGTGTGTTCTGCCTGCATACATTTCTTGTGACCATGAAGTTCCTCTGCCTCTTCTCTGCCCCTTGGACCTCCCTCTATCTGTGCAAGTTACCTGCAGCATCTGTTGCTTGCAGCCTTACTTCCTTGCCATGCCTTTGTGTACCTGCAGGGTGTAGGACTAATATTACAATCTGCCCACACTACTACACTTCTTCTTATGTATAGCGTTCACTACTTTCTATTGTCAGATTAAATAAATGTAACAGAACAAGTAAAGCCACATGACATTATTAAATATGGTATGCTGGGTATTATTGAACTTAATAACGTATCTAAAATTACTGCAGTGTTTTGACTTAATAAATTCCACAATGCTCTCTTCCATTCCTTGGCAACAGGTGTGGAATTATCTGTCAACATGAGAATATCAACAATGTTTTAATGTTAGCGTTCATTATGTAGACACTGAAAAATTGTCAACATGTTAAAATGTCAACATGTCATCCTTGGTGGCCTACCGGGAATTTATCCACTCCTGGCTGCTGCAGTCGGCTTCCGGGTCCCAGTGGTCATGTGACCATTACCTCCAGGTCAGACCTCCAGTCCTCCAGCATGTCGGTATTAGTCCCCTATACCTAACCTCTACCTCTAGTGTCTAAAACTAAGGTCCCCATATTGCCAGATCCTCCTGCAGCATAACCATAATGCCAACATCCGTTCTACATGGCACACACAGCCTGGCAGCAACTTGGTTCATATAAATGCATGGTGTGGATTGGTAAACGCAAGGTTGGACTTCGTGATATATGTGCAGTGACCGTAGATTCAGCTTTTTGGTCTGAATCAGGACACTGCTATACATGAGGCAGGAGTCTTGCTGTATGATGTGCTGGTAATGAAATGCTTTGACAGAAAGAGAACACTAGAATGGAATGTCAGGTTAATAGTGGAAAATTTATATTATTATGAAGGGCTCATATCTCTCTAAAGCTGGGCATACACTATACAGTTATCTAGCAGACCACCTGTCCAATCTGGCTGGAATGAAAATATGGCACGTATGGGAGCCAATGACAATCTACCATTTGCTCCCAAACATTGGCAAGTGGACAAAAATGGTCATTTAGACACACTGGTTAAATCATGGATTGCCATTTGCTCCCATTCATTACCATATTTTTATTCTAAACAGCCAGACTGGACAGATGGTCTGCTAGTTAAGCTAGGCATACAATACGCGGTTATGTCATAAGTTCTTAAACTCGGTCCTCAGGAACCCAAACAGTTCATGGTTTCCAGGTCTCCTCACCTAATCACATAATTAGCACCAACTGTGGATCTTCTAATCCCTTGAGTAGTGGGTTTTCCTGGGGTAGGAGAAACCTACCAGGACAGATTTGTCCTGCCCCAAAGATACTCACCACAGAAGGGACAGAAGCTGCTCTCTGCAGCTGCTCCTGCTCCCCTGGGGCTGCTACTTATGGCTTTGGCTGTTTGCCGCCGCTCGGGAAGTTCATCGATACTCGGGGTGGCTCGGGAGAGCTCAGGCGCTGACAGGAAGGATAGGTGGCTGGGAGTGATCAATGTGAGCACTGTGGTGATGGGTGGGGGTTTGAGCGACGAGTGGGGCGCACCTGAGTTGTCAAATGGTGTGCGCCAGACAATAAACAACTGAAACGTTGTCCTAGCAGTGCTGTCACCTGCCTATTCTTTTTGGATACAATCTGAGTGCCGCACCCCTGTTCTATATATTACCCTTTTCGTGAAGACATCAGATAAAGACAAAATTGGTCGTTTGGAGTGCGGGACCCCTGCAACACAAACACACATACATAGACTAACAGTCCAGGTTTTAGTGCTGTCCATGTCTAAGAACAAATCAGTGCCTCAGTTATATTAGGTTACCCATCTGTGCTAAAGACTGGATATCACTATAATATACACTGTGTGTTGAGGAATGCCTTCTCAAAGACACGGTTTCCCAATTGGGGGGAGGGGGGGCGGGGGAGATGGACGGACCGAGATCACTGGATCTTGACAAATTCTAATCCTAGACCGCAAACATTGTTTTTATAACTAAGGTTTACGTTTCAGGTCCCAAATCGTGCAGACCCTGTAAAGCGATTTAATGTCTATTTCTTCAGCTGAAATGGCACACTGCAGTCGCGTACATACACACCGCACGTTAAAAGTTTAGTCTAGCCTGCCAAATCTGTAATTACAACTCTAATTGCATAATAATTGTAGATCATTACCGCGCAGCCTGTAGTGTCAGACACACGCATACTTCGGGCAATATGAAGCGGTGATCAAACTGCCTATATCAACTGTTCCCAAGTCCTTTCCCTGACCCAAATCTCTGTAATTGGGCTCAATGCAAAATAAATAAATGGAGCGTACTGCAGAGACGTCTATAATACGCAAAGTAAACATTTACCTCTATTGCTTAATGCTCTGCTGAAATCCTTTCCATGGTAACGTCAGCCCTGACAAGGAAAAGGCTATTGACTGACAGAGAATGGAGGGTGACATTTCCATACAGGATATAAACCACATAACCTTCTACATAAAACCAAAGCCAATAGGATTATTAGTCATATACTATAGTGTACCTGTTGCTTGTATTGTATTATTGCCTTCTCGCAGAGGCAGCAGCTATATTGAGAAATCAGCCTGCTAATTTATTACAAACTAGCGAGATCAATGAGACAGGAAGGGGTAGATGTAGGAAGCACGGAGAGTGGAGAAATGTACCATGGCGACTAATCACCTGCTACATATAATTTTATAGAATGCACTTCAAAGCGGATGCTCCATACTTTCTACTGAATGGAGGATAGGCCACAAAACGTGTGTTGGAAATAGTTATAACTATGGGGGCATTAAATTCACAGGAGCAATTACATTTTTTCCATGCACCCATCGCCTATCGTAGAGCTCACGCCCACAGTGCAGCTGATTTGCCGTCTAAGGCAGCTTCTCCAGTCTTAAGTGACCAGAAAGACGCCCAAAGCATTTTTTTGGGTACTTGTGTAGTTTCACGGCGGCAGTTACGTAGTCCGCGTAGTGTCACTGTCAGAATCAGTGTCGTGTTCCCGCAGCCAGTGTAGTCAGCCTCATGTTCTTGCGGCCAGCGTAGTCAGCGTCCCTGTCAGTATCAGCCTCATGTTACGTTCGCGGCTAGCCGGAGCTTATGTAGTTAGCGTAGTCAGTGAGCATTATGCAGTTAGCATAGTCAGTCAGAGCTTATTACATTATGTGTGGGAACCATTGACCATTTTTAACCTGCCTGACATGACCGGTGTGAATGTGTTCCCGAAACACCCCCACTATCCACGCCAGCCTGAAGCGCGGCAAACTTAGCTAGCCCCGCTATCCACGTCGGCGTGTAGTTGAATTTATAAAGTGTGGCGAGCGCAAGAAGCCCAAAGCGTGGTGAGTCCCGTGAGGGGACACAGATTACTTGCCGTATAATCCGTGTCCCCTTGCGGGGACACTTTATAAAATCAATTCCACGCCGACATGGATAGCGGGGGTATGAACAGGTCCATAGGACGTGTACCTCGCTGCGCTCACCTCACTTCGGGCCGACGTTGATAGTGGGGGTTTGAAATGGAAGCATTTGCCAGTATGCAATATGGAGCACTGACAAATGCATCCTTTACGAATTACAGAGACGCACAAGCGTATGAAATGCTCATGCGTCTCAGGCAGATGGAGCGCCTCTCCGCCGGCGCCCGCATGATCTCCTCTCTGCCGGTGTCCGCCAGCGTAGGGGATCTGGCGGTTACCGGCGCTGTGTGAGAGGCGCTCACTAGCCTTGCCGTGGACAGTACGGTGACTACACTGCCTGACGGGGACACTACGCTGACTACACAGGGCTGCCGCTGGAACACTATGCTAACTACGCTAGGCTGCCGTTGGGTTACGCTGACAGCGTAGCATAGCCTGCCGCTGTGAAACTACACAAGTAACTTTTTTTGTTTTTACTCCTTTCAACAGCACCTCAACCTAGGTCCCTGCCACCCTAATAATTATTTCAGTGCCCTCTCCCCTGATGCAACTGTCTTTATTTACCATGTACTTGTCCTAAACGATATTTAAAATAATTAGCACCTAAAGTCGGGATGAGCAGCTGAAGGTCTAGGGCACATATTCAATTGTTTAATCACGCCCAATCTCCTATCTAATTTGAGGAAGGTCATGGGGAGATATTCAATCGATAGTATTTATCACATTTCATGCACTCATGGTTGAGTTTAGCCGCACATAGCAGCTAAAACCAAACAAACTAACGGGCATGATATGAAACTTCCCACTTGAGCGCTTATACGATATTTCCTAGGGGCAGTGAGCTGAAATGATGTTAGCGTGCCCACCGACAGAATCAACTGAATACCGACGGGGGGAGCGCGTGAATGCTGGGATGGGTGGTAAGAATTGAACACCACCCTAGGAATTGATAGTGGCTCATGAGGGGAAAGGGGGGGGGGGGATCAATTGTTTTGTACGACCCCAGCGCCCATTTAAAGTGATCAGAAGTTATTCAACAGGTTTTGTTTTTTTTAAATCTGAGGAACATAGCCAGAATCAAGCACATAATTACATCAGAAGATCTGCTTATAGTCATACGTGCATTTCTATAAAATCACACCTAGACACCTGCAATGTCCTCAACCTTGCGCTCACAGCAAAATAATCCCATCGCTTGCAAATAATACAAAATGCAGCTGCCAGGCTGTTAACCAACTAGCCCTGTTGTAGCCACATAACCCCCATTCTATACTCCCTCCGCTGGCTGCCGGTAAGATGGTGAATAATTTTCAAGATTGAGTGAATGATTTTTATAGCCATGCATGACCAGGGTTCCAGGTACCAGAAGCAGCTTCTGATTCCTTACTTCATTATTGGGATTAGTAGATGAAGGACCATTCATAGTATCTAGAATCTGCCTGAATTCTTCTTGAGGTTGTGCTTTCAGCTGTGCTGCTCTGAATCTATGGACCTCACTGCCACGCATAGTGTAAGAAGCCCTTACTTTAGAATCCTTTCAAGATAAGCTCAAGACTTTCTCCCATGTTAAGCTTTTTTTTTGTAGTTTGTTGTAAAGGCAAATATAAAGCACATTGGGTGGAATTCAATTGTTATCACCATCCGATATCCTGTCAAAAGTGGCAGAAGATCGCAGAGGATATATTCAATTGATCTTGGATTTCGCACTGACTGCGCTCATTATTGTCGGCTAAACACAACTAAACAAACTGGCATAATGCAAAAAGTCCAGTTTTAGCACTGAACTGGGACACTCTTTGTTCCTTTCAGTGTGCCAACCCCTGGGTGTGTGCGATCTGAAATGCCAGTGCCAGCAGCCAATTGCACCCAACAGGAGCAACAATTGAATAGCTCAGTCAGGAATCCAAGTGGTAGCTGGCGGTGCAAGCAAATGAGTTCCCCACATTAAGTTCTAATGGAAAAAAATTGCTATATAAATCTTAAAATTTTGTCACTTTAAATGGGACAAGCCACCAACACTGCTACAAGCCACCAACACTGCTAATCTCATTCACTGTGAAATGGGGGCCCAAAAATAACTTTATATGTGTGCAACAATTCCCCTCTACGGGGCCTTGAGTGCCACTAACAAGTCCCAAACCATCAGTTCCAGTTATATGCAAAGAATGACACTAAAAATATTGGTTCTAGAAAGTAACATCTTGGCGAAAATCTCTGAAAAACATGAAATCATTTGTTGTGCAAATAGAGATGAACTGAAAACACCGGCTGAATAGGAACAGGGTCAATGTTCACAACAGACACACCCCAGAGAGGAAACCGTCTAGGCAGGGTGCTCACACCCAGATCCACCTACAAGCAGAAAAAAATAAAATGTTCTAGAAGAAACGAATAGTACACAAATCACAAATTAAGTTTTGTACTTCCCCATTGTGCAATACCTACTGCCTGCCCTGCCACCTTAATATTACGTAATTACGTAAACATGAGAAAATGGGGGCTTTTGCAGTTAGCACAAGCAGCAATATATATCATGGTGCAGAGTATGGTGACTATGGGATAGGCGATCGACAGTTATCGGATTGACCACTCCTGGTCGAAGGCATCTAGTTCGAAGTCTAAAAATAGTCGATGGGGTCTAGAGCAACAGTGATGGGAGTTAAACTCAAGCGGGAGATAGCGATGCAGTAGACAAACCCCACGTCAGCATGAGTTTTTCAGTGCCGAATGTAAGAGGGACCCGTGGACACTGTATATGTGCATGGTGTCTCCTTGCATTGCTCGCTGCATGCTTCGGGCACGGTGCCTCTCTACGGTCATCACACTATCAAAATCTAACTATGTCTACTTGGATAGTAAGGTACGAACCAAATTGGGAACTGCACCAAAAAACACTGAAAAACTTGTGTCAACGTGGTGGCTGTCGACCTCATCTCCATCTAACTCCCGTCACTGCCGCGCTAGCCCCCGACAACTAACTTTGGATGTCGAACTAGACGCCTTCAACTAAGAGTGGTCGAACCAGCGACCTTATACGTAGAAGATGGGATCATTCTTAGAGGATGGTGTAACATGTAGATGACCCCAACTGACCTGGAAAGTGTTACTATAGGAAGCCAGTTATGGTGCAGTGTGTATTTTGAGTGCTATGATCTGTATTTTTATAGGTGTAGAGGCCTTTAATGAGAAACCTAAAAAAAACGAAGTGCATGCAAAGTCCCATAACGGGAATCTAATTACTTCGGGAAGCAGCAATTGGTGGCAAGTTCAGGGCAAAAAAAATGTGAAAAAACCCATGTCGACCTTTTGACTGTCGACCTAACCCATGTCCACCTAATGACCTAGCACATGTCAACCAACATTGTGGTGATCCCTACTCCAGCTAACATATTACATAGGACAAGTCTGAGATTGCATGTGATAGTTCACATGCAAAAGGATCGTTTATCGCATGCGATCCTATCGCCCGTCTCAAGTGGTATTGTGTGTGACTGCTCAGAGGGGATAAGTCGCTGTGAAGTATGGAGGCCTATAGTCTGAATATGTATACAAAGTACTATGATGCAGCAACTGTGCCTTTTTTCACGCCAAGTGCAGTTGTGCTTTGTATACAGCTGCCATTCGCAAGCTCATTCCTCAGGGCTCACTTAACAGTGCAAGTCTTCGCGATATCCAGGCTTCAGCACAGATGCTCAGAAGCACGGATGTCACTAAAATCTCGAATGTTCATGTGCCTTAAGGACAGAGGTTGTGAAAGTCTGGTACACAGTCTCATTCACACACAGATACAAAAAAGTGTCACCTATCAACCCAATAACCACAGTCCTCCTGGTGCATCCTAGATGCAATTTTGGCAAAAGAAAAATGATAAATCCCCCCAGGACAGTGGTCGGGGAACCGGGGTAAATTACCCCAAATGGGGTTAAAATTAAATTCATGGGGGTAATGGACGGTCGTGCTGCCGAGACACAGCCAGGCATGCATATGAATTGCAACCGTCCCTGCCCGGTCTGCTGCGCTTCCGCTCGCCTGGCAGCTGTTAATTACAAATGCATAATGAGTGGCTGCTCTGCGGGACGTCAAGACGCAACTCTGCTCGCTCAAATATGCACAGAAGTCAGAGCGAATAATGCTGGCTATTAAATTTGGACCTGATCTTAGGACTCGCCAGGAATATGGTCTCTGAGCACCATATTCCAGAGCGTATGGGGCAGCTATCTCCAGGAGCATGCTCCCGTGACTAGCGGCTTCCCTCGGCAGAGTGTTCCGTTTTCATCAGCGACCATCCCTGGTCGCTGATGAAAACGGGCACTGAGCAATTTGGTCGCTGGGTGATCTATCGCTCAGTGATCAATAACTCCATGTGTACAGAGCTTAATACAAAGTGTGAACTATGGTGACAGCAGCGATATGCATCTAAGAAATTAAAGATGAACTTCTCATTATATCGCCAGGGCATTTGGCATATATGTGCTCATACCCCTTTCACACTCGCAAAAATATCCCGGGTTTGATGCACATGAACGCGCATCATCCCGGGATTTTGCGCAGTGTGAAAAGGTCTAGAAAGAATATCCTGGGATGAGCATTCCGGGATTTCTACCCAGGTCCTGACCTGGGTAGATTCCGGGATCAACACGGGATGCTCAAAAACCCGGGATATTATTGCGAGTGTGAAAGGGGTATAAGTCACTGTGTCACTCCTGTCTCTGGAACATTCCTGATGCCTACATAATCTGTTTCCGGAGTTTATTGAAACGTCTGAGCAGAAACCTGGACCAGCAGCAGCTCACTGTGGCTGACAAAAGTTCATTCTGTCTCAGGAGGTATGACGTGGAGAACCGGTTAGTCCGGTACGTAGCTTGCTGGAATCTAGATCAAGTTTCTCCTGATGCAGAACAATTACTGCGAGGAAAGTGTCACTTTCTACTTGCAAAATGCTTTCCCAATCATGGCCCAGCTGTTTGCATTTGTATCCAATTACCAGCGATGAAACATCTGCAAAGAGAAACAATATTTTCCCCCAATATTTTCTTTCCCCAGGGTAGCCAATGAGATCGCTGTGTGTTTTAGTAGTTGCAGCCCTGAATAGCCGGCACTTATCCTGGATTCTGAATTGCTGATAAGCCACAGCACACGTCGGCTTATTGGATAGCCTCCCCCACACACACAATCAATGATCGCAGGTAATTGGATAGCCCCCTAAATCAAAAGACTTTGTTAATCAGTAATTTGGGGAATTTACATATTACCAGCCACAATCCTGGTACTTGATGAACATTCCGCAAAAGCAAACACTTAGGGAGCGGAAACTCTAAAAGCCTAAGGGTCAGAAGGTTGACAATGGAAAGGTCAATAGTCAAAAGGTCGACGTGAGTTTTTCAAATTTTTTTGTCCCAAATTTCGACGCAAGTCGACATGGACACCGTATTAGTGTAACACATTCCCCTCCCTAGGCACACTATTATATTCACCCTTCACGCCCTAGCAGATGGCAGTGTATGAAATACCGGCTGTCGGGACGGAAGTCTGCTATTAAAAAAAACGTGAAAAACTCATGTAGACTTTTTTTTTTTACTGCTGACCTTCCCATTGTCCACCTAATGCTTGTGTCAACCTGTCGACCTTAGCCACGTAGACCTATTTCACGTGTTGACATAAGCCCTGTCAACATTCAGGCGGTCAACCTTCATAGTGTCTACCTAGCGACCATTTTTTTTTTTTATCCTAAACTTCTCTTTAGCGGCTCAAATAGCTTCAGCGTGATCAATAACACCAGACTGCAGCATCATGACCACTGGCAGCGGAACAGTCTCCAATAAAGCAGCACTGAATGCTAAGAACACCGTACGGTACATATCAGGTCACTCCGACCCAATCCTGGCTCCGTGCCCCATGACCTCCAACAATCCACTTTATAGGATTGCCTTATGGGAGTTTTCAACATATTGGCCAAACGGCCTTTGCTGGCTTCCTGGCTGAATTTCGTTAATAACTATGACATTCAGCTGTGAAATATGTAATCTGCGTTAAGTCAGACTCGGGAGTAAGGACTTTCGGAAATGTTGTGACTTGCCCCCACCTTCTACATTTTTTGACTAGTTAGAAGGACTGCTCTGTGTAAAGTGGGCCTCGTGTGCAGTGGGAGAATAAGCCTTTAATCAGACTACACCATCCGCTTCTTAACATTCTGAGCTTGCAGTCCCCTCCGCGGCATGCTGTCACTGCTGGAAGCATTGTAGCGGTGTGACCAGGAAACATGTGACAGGCCGGGCTTATCACTGAAGCTAATTGTGGTGCGAGCAAACAGGAAAAAAAAACAAAAGATATAAACACACATTCTTTTTATCACTTGGTATAACAAATATCAAGGCCATACTCTTTTTAACGCCACATGTGCTGATATTTCTCTGCTCAGTTGTTTAATGTTGGCTATTAAATCCTAATTAGCCTATTCTGCCTCTTAGATCATGACCGAGTACAAGATGAGCCAATATCAAGCATGTGCAAATATTAATGGGAATAGAACAGTGCTATTGCCTTATCAGCTATTTGCTTAAGTGTATAACACTTGGCTGCTCAACACGGATTGTGGACTGGTTGCTACGCATTACTACATAGCTGCACTTCGATGGTAAATATCTCGTTTGTTGACTTTCCCAGAATGTCTTGAAGGCTCACATATTCGGGGAGTTCTCCCTGACTCCATGCTTCAATCTTTTATGTGGTTGTACAGACATAGGCAGGTATTCAATGCGGCCGGCGAGGGGGTTAAACTGCGAGGATTGTAGAAAACCAGCGATCCTAGCTATTTAACCCCCGCGCTGGGCACTCGCTCTATTCAATGTTCTGGGGAAATCCTCACTGTCACAGGACGGCGAGAATTCCCCAAAACAGTGAGACCCGCGGCTAGTGCAGAAAACTCGTATTTAGCCGCGAGTCTCGCTGGTTCAGGAGCCGCAAACACCAATTCCCCCTCACTCAAAAAATGGAGCGAGGGGAAATTGGCGTATGAGAGGGCTGCGTTGAATACTGACAGGGTGAGTGGTGACAGTGAGCAGGAAGCCCTGCTCGCTGTCACCGCTCGCCTACGGCATTGAATACTTACCATAGTGGGGTATTGAATGCCGGCCGCTATTTCCGACAGGGGAAATAATAGCCCCCGCCTATTCAATGTTGCCGTGTCTGACAGCACTGAAGGCAGATTCCAACAAAACAGATCTGACTTTAATACAAGTCGGATCAGTTTTGTCGGAAACAGACGCTTTTCCACACCCACTTTGACACTCGACAGCCGGAACATTGACTTTCACCTGTTGAGTTTGTGTCGAGCTGAGCGAAGACGGCCTGAAGTTCGGACAGGGGGAATCCCGGATAGAATACCGCCTGGTGTGTTCATTCCAGAACACTGCACCTTTCAAGAACCGTGTAGTTCCTCTTTCCTAATTATGGTGCTGCTCCCCGTGGTCTCAGCACAGCGTGGTAAATGTATTAACTTTGGAAAAGTGATATCTATCCCCATAAAGAACGTTATGTGCAAGGTGATAATGCTCCAGACAATCAGCTCCTAACTGTCAATTTACATACTAGAGCTGCATGGCTGGTACATTATCACCTTGCACATAGTGGGGCTGATGTATGAAAGGTCGATATGGGGGAGATTATGTGCACTGATACTACTTCTCCCCCTTGTATGAATGAGCTGGCGAGCGATAAATGAAAGAGAGGCGTCCATATCGACACTGCTATCTAAACAATAGCAGGCCGATCTGCACGCCGAGTGTATGAATGGTCAGCATCGCTGACTGTTCCGCCCACTGCTGCTATCGGCTTCGCCAGCAACAGGCTGACGAAGCCCTATCTCCACAGCAGGGACAGCGATGTCCCTTCTGCTGGCTGCGCTGGATATCTCATGCATGCCTAGTCCATCCGGCCAGGGGGGAAGGAGACAATGGGGCAGTGTAAACTGATGCGCTGTCTCCGGGAGGGGACATTGTCGGAGGGGGGAGTATGCGCTCCCCCGCTTCGGCAGATAAGATGTTAATACATTTTGTCGATGTCCCTTCCTGCTTTGCCTCATTAATGACATAGCAGCGCGGTATGCCCCAATGTTCTTTATGGGGATAGAGATACCACTTCCATGCTTCATACACTTACCACTGAAATACAGACCAGAGTATACTGAACACACCACAGCAGAGAGCGACACCCCAGGCAGGAAAGAGGACCTGCATTGGCTTTGAAAGGTGCAGGGTGCTAGAATGAACACTAGACATGTCCTCATACATTTCTGCTGCAGTCACACCAAAAAGAGTCCCCACTTGGCACACCAGGTCCTGTGGGAATCTTCTAGTGCCATATATTACCCCCAAACTATGCTTTGCTAAAGTCTCTTTAGACATGCCTCATGCACTGTGTGTTATATTGCGGACTCCTAACATTCTGCCGGTGCTGCTACAGTTGGCAGACATTTGCACAGGCTGGGATTAATGCATTCCGCTATAACAGCCTACTACATCACAACACAAACACAACAATTCAACCCATCAGTGGAAGAGACTGGTGAGCTAAGAAAGTTACACTGATGTTTATGCAGGCATGGACTGTAGTACGGTGCTGCCAACAATGAATGCCACAGTGACGAAACAAAGTGGGAAGATGGTCAAGTTCTTAGCAAAAGGAAGACTTCAAGTAACTTGCAACATAAGGCAGAGCTTTGTATTACTACAGGCTGCCTGTGCCAGCACAATATTTGTTTTTATAGAATGGCACCTCGAATTGTTCATGAGCTGGAAAATGATAGCTAAGGTTAGCGGATGACTAGTACGTTGGGGATCGATGGCAAAAATGACACAAGGAAGGAAGTGGGGGCTCCCGCTGCACCTCTTGCGTAATGAATAGAAGACTACATGCAAAAAACAAACCACTGCACAATCCCTAAACTTGCATGGGCCAGAATATTGATGAAATTTAAGCTGCTTTATGTTACATATCCCAATAGGAAAAAGAAAAGTGCAGGATGCCTTATAAAAGGTATAGGACATTTTAGCTAGACTGCTAGGGACTCAGGCTGGGTAAGGCATCTGCAATACAGCACCAACCTGGAACACTGAGTCAAGTCACTCCTCCTTACATGGGGTGGCAGTGCTCCTCACAGTTACCAGAGAAGCGGGAGTGTACTGGTCATGCCACTCCTCCGCCTTACATGGTGCGGCAGTGCTTAGTGTTCATTCTAGCACCCGCTATCTTTGAAAACCCATGTAGTTCCTCTACCCTACCTGGGGTGTCTCTGTCTGCTGTAGTTCTTCTAGCACAGTGTGGTCTGTATATCAGCACTTATATACAAACTAGACCTGTGCTAGAAACACCACAGCAGATAGCGACACCCCAGGCAGGGAACATGAACTGCATGGGTTAACAAAGATAGCTGGTGCTAGAATGAACACTAAGTGCTCCTCACAGTTACCAGAGCAGGAGGAGTGAATTGGCGTGACACTCCTCCTTACATGGTGTCGCAGTGCTCCTCAAATTACCAGAATCCGTAATGGTGTGGTAAAAGGAGCACAGGGATCATATCTATGTGCAGGATAATATTCTAGTCTGTATAAAATTCCATTGAAAAGCTCCACACAGGGTTTACAGGGGCACTACCTCTTCCATTGGCGTGAATGGGGAACTGGTTGCTCGACCCAATTAACCTGTTCACACTGCAAAGCAACACGGCAGTATGAACCCTTCTTTTTTACCGATTCGTACTGCTGTGTTGCTACCGGTTTGCGGGACCCGGTAACCCCTTTTCGCACCAATTACTGGGTCAAGCCGACAACAAACCGGCATGAACCCGGTAATTAGGTGCGAGTGTGAAAGGGGTATAAATCAAAAAGTAGCCATATACATATTTCTCAGAAATAAAGAGCTAAAAAATGAGGAACTATGTAAAAACTGAAAACAATAAAACCATTTACTGCTACAACATCAACCATCTTTTTATTGCATGCAATCTATTCCGATCTCCCCATTTCTGAGAATTCACTCACTCACTGCTGGGTCACATGACTGAGATAACATCAAAGTCTCATGAGACAATTCAGCAAATGAACTTTCATAGAACAGGCTTACATGTATAATATAAGTATAAGTAAATCATTCTGCAACGGAACATGTACATTGCCTATGGTAACTAAAATGCTAACATTGGTCAAAACAAAAAGAACACCAAACCTACAGATGTGGCCTCCTACATCCTGGCCACTCAGGATGCCCATGTTACATCTGCCCCACCTGCAGCACAGCAGGGTTTTGCCCGTTGAGAGAACAAGTTTGTCCTGTGATCAGATCTGAATTTAGGTCCATTGCACCTTTGAAAATTGTAAAGATCGCCCGCACAAAGGGAACCCCCTCATTATGAACCTTTTACTACTAAGGCCGTCCTCAGAGAATCCCTTCCATACAAACACCCCTACTTGGAGACAATCAGCTGCTGGAAAGAAGGAGCAATTGGGTAAAGGAACACAAATTTGCAACAGGAGTTTCCTGGAAAAGATGCCTCTAGATTGGATAACTAGTGAATTTTACCCAGCAGCATCAGTGGGTCTCACAAGACAATAGTTCCTGCCAAAACCAAACATGACAGTCATAGGGCAAAGGTAGAGTGTAATACCCGTACACACTAAACGTGTCCTGGGACCGCCGATATGGTTAACAATATCTGCAGTCCCGCTGGTAGGCAATATTGTGAATACACAGTGCACGATATCATTATCAATAAAGTTCAGTGACGTCACCTTGACCCCGTTTAACATGCAGGTCGTTGGCTACATAGCCAAAATGTACCGGTCATTTCAGCCAACAGGGGTCGTTAATGATATTGAGCACACTGCTCTTTTACTAAAAAGATATCTCTCAGAAAGGTAGGGTGTACGGGGCTTAAGAAGACAGAACTTTACTGTCTCCCTCTCGATTAGGAAGTCCTAAGTTATTCATTTACCGTATGTAACAAGGAAGGAGGCGCAACTCAGAAACACATCAAAGCCAGATGGAATTGCACCGTTTAATAAAATGAAAATGTAAAAAGAAAAAAAAAAACGGTACTTCTTTACTTTCACGGCGCCACTAGAAATCGCGGTCATCGCGGGCATTGAATGCACTAAAAATCGGGTGCGACGCGATGCCCGCGATTTCCCATAGGGACCAATGTTAAATTTCTCAATGGACACGATTTTCTGTTCAATGCCTCAATTGACACGATTTTTCCATAGGAAACAATGTTAAATGGCCCACAGAGGCCAAATAGGCACCCTCAAGTGTGAAATGACCCCCACAATTGTTAACGCCACCCCACGATCAACGTCAACCCGAAGCGTGGCGAGCGCAGCGAGCCCGCGAGGGGCGGCGGTACGCGTCCTCCGACCTTTTCATGCCCTACTATCCACTAGGGCGTGGAGTGAGAATAGAATAGTGTGGCGAGCGCAGCGAGCCACCGAGCCCGAAGCGTGGCGAGCGCAGCGAGCCCCGCGAGGGGACGCGGATACCTTCACAGGTAAACGCGTCCCTTCGCGGGCTTCACAGGTATCCGCGTCCGCTCGCCACGCTTCGGGCTCGGTGGCTCGCTGCGCTCGCCACACTATTCTATTCTCACTCCACGCCCTAGTGGATAGTAGGGCATGAAAAGGTCGGAGGACGCGTACCGCTGCGCTCGCCACGCTTCGGGTTGACGTTGATCGTGGGGTGGCGTTAACAACTTGAGGGTGCCAATTTGGCCTCTGTGGGCCATTTAACATTGTTTCCTATGGAAAAATCGTGTCAATTGAGGCATTGAACAGAAAATCGTGTCCATTGAGAAATTTAACATTGGTCCCTATGGGAAATCGCGGGCATCGCGGTCATCGCGTCGCACCCGATTTTTTAGTGCATTCAATGCCCGCGATGACCGCGATTTCCTATCTGTCCTAATCTAGTGGCGCCGTGAAAGTAAAGAAGTACCAAAAAACCTGCAGTGAAATAGGAGATCTGGATAGTACAGGAACAGGGTCTCTATATAGATGTCTGCTGGTAAATTTTCTAACACAGACTCAAGAAATGAAATAATTGTCCTAGTCTGTGGCTAATATAAAGGGTTATAAAGCAGTTATAACATAATGTTTTCAAATAAGCTGACAGATGTGATCTTAACCCCTTCCCGACATTTGACGTACATGTACGTCATGGCTTTAAACTGTCACTGCGTCTATAGACGCGGTGACAGTTAGGAGATGTCTGCTGTCCCTGACATCCCCCCTCGCCGCCCAGGGGGGGCAGGGGTGCCCCCCCCCGGTCGGCGATCGCTGTGATTGGCTGTTCAAATCTGAACAGCCATTCACAGCGTTTCCTGTGTTACCGGCGGCTAAGCCGCTCGGTAACACAGGGATCGGTGGTGATCGGTGCTGTTAAGTACAGCACCGATCACCACCGATGAGCAGCACCCCCCTCCCACCCACCCGGCACTCACCCGGCCCGGCAGCAGGCTCACCCGGCGGCGGCAGCGGCAGGAGCGCACGCAGCGTCTGGAGCGCACGCACCCCCCTCCCCCTTCCCCCTGCCAGCCGCAGCAGCAGCATGAGCTGCATAAAAAAAAACATGATAATGAACTGATATATATATATATATATATATATAAAGATATTCCCGACATATGACGTATATATACGTCATGGTCGGGAGGTACTTCCCGACCGAAGACGTATATATACACGTCATGGTTTTAACTGTCACCGCGTCTATAGACGCGGTGACAGTTTGGAGATGTCTGCTGTCCCTGACAGCAGACATCCCCCCTCGCGGCGATCGCTGCGATTGGCTGTTCAAATGTGAACAGCCAATTGCAGCGTTTTCTGTGTTACCGGCGGCTAAGCCGCTCGGTAACACAGTGATCGGTGGTGATCGGTGCTGTTAAGTACAGCACCGATCGCCAGCCCCCCCCCCCTCCCACCCGGCAGCCCCCCTCCCTCCCACCCACCCGGCTGCCGCAGCGCCAGCACCCCTCCCACCCCCCCGCCAGCCGCAGCGCCAGCCCCCCTCCCAAAGCTGGTGACCAAAATGTGGTCACTTGTGGGGGGGTTCCTCTGTATTGGTGCTTCGGGGGTCTTGCTAATGCGACATAGCACCCACCATTCATTCCACCACCAAATATCACTCCTTCCCTTCTGAGTCCTGCCATGCACCCAACTGGTATTTTTTGGTCACATGTGAGGCATTGCCGTACTCGGGAGAAATTGGGGCACAGATTTTGGGGTGCTTTGTCTCCTTCATTCCTTGTGAAAATGAAAAATTTTGAGCCAGAACTGCATTTTTCTGTAAAAAATTACATTTTTTTTACACAAAAATGCAGATCTGGCTCAAAATTTTTCATTTTCACAAGGAATGAAGGAGACAAAGCACCCCAAAATCTGTGCCCCAATTTCTCCCGAGTACGGCAATGCCTCACATGTGACCAAAAAATACCAGTTGGGTGCATGGCAGGACTCAGAAGGGAAGGAGTGATATTTGGATTTTGCAGCACAGATTCTGGTTGAATGACCCCCGAAACACCCATACAGTGGAACCCCCCCACAAGTGACCCCATTTTGCAAACTACACCCTTCAGGGAATTCATCTAGGGGTATAGTGTACATTTCAAACCCCCAGGGGTTTCACCAATTTTGATACAACTGAGCTGTGAAAATGAAAAATTAATTTTTTTCATTTTCACTGCCCAGTTGTACCACAATTGGTGAAACCCCTGGGGGTTTGAAATGTACACTATACCCCTAGATGAATTCCCTGAAGGGTGTAGTTTGCAAAATGGGGTCACTTGTGGGGGGGTTCCTAACTTTTAGCATTTTATGGTGCCTAGAAACCTACATGGTGCCTAAAAAATAATCTCATAAAAAGGAGGCTCCAAAATCAAGTAGGTGCTCCTTCTATTATGAAGCCTGTGGTTTGGTCAACGTGCACACTAGGGCCACATATAGGATATTTATGAAAACAAAAGAATTGGGGGAATCAATTTTTAGTCACATTTCTCTAGTAAAATCTACTGTGTTCCTTAGAAAAATGTATTAAAATTGAAAATCTGCAAAAAAAATGAAATTTTGAAATTTCACCTACACTTTGTTTTAATTCCTATGAAACACCTAAAGGGTTAACAAACTTCCAAAATGCTGTTTTGAATACTGTGAGGGGTGCAGTTTTTGAAATGGCATTATTTATGGGGGTGTCTCACATACAAGTCCCTCAAAGTCACATCAGAACTGAACTGGTCCCTAAAAAAATCAGTGTTTGAAATTTTCTTGAAAATTTGAGAATTTGCTATTCATATTTTAAGCCTCCTAGTGTCCAAAAAAATGAAAATGAGGTTGAAATAATGATGGCAACATAAAGTATACATATGGTCTATGTTAGTTATTAACTATTTTGAGTGGTAAGATTATTTGTCTCACAAGCAGAAAATTTAACATTTTGCAAATCGCAAAATTTTCCATTTTTTTCCGACATTTTGGTATTTTTCACAAAAAAACACAGACTGTATCGACGAAAATTTACCACTAACTTGAAGTACAACGTGTCACGAAAAAACAATCTCAAAATCACTGGGATAAGTAAAAGCAAAAAAAAGTTATCCCCACTTAAGTGATACATGTCAGATTTGAAAAAAAGGGCTCTGTCAGGAACGCAAAAACTGGCTCTGTCAGGAAGGGGTTAATATGCAACAGATTGTGAAATCAACATAAACAGAAAATACTGATAGATATCTATAAAAGTGGGTAATTTACCATATAGAATAATGTGCACAGCATATCGGAGCCAAGTTGTGCTACAATGGTAACAAACATACAGGACTTAAGGGGCATACACATGGGGAGCGATTTCAGCGCCTTTTCTAAGCAATCTGACTTGACTGCTTAGAAAAGGAGCATGGAACGCTCTGTGTGCGATGGTGATGCATGGTTCCGCACGTCACTATCGCCCGCAGGGAAAGCCAGCCTATCAAAAACAGGCAAAGCCCCGCTCAGCACGATCATGTGTACGGGGCTTTACAATTAAGGTGAATTAAACATTTAAACATCGAAGGCGGCCATTTTGTGTGTATGTAGTTACTGTGTCGTGGTGCAGTAAACTGCGATGCATCCAACAAAATGGCTGCATGCAGAAGACAGGTCCACTTTAAGAGTATACTGAAACTGTATTGCATTTGTCCATCGTAATAACCAAGCTTTGGCCGGGCAAGTTAACCTTGAATGACACAATGTATATTTCACAATGCTAAAACGGCTTAAAAGCTCACTAGAGAAAATACTGTAATTATCAGGACTAATCCAAATGGCAGCAAACGGGTGATTTAAACACATTTACTGTAGCCATAGACAAGCTAAATAAAGGCCAATACAAAAGCAGCAGATGGATAGATTGTAACCCAGGTAACATAATACATATGGAGGATTATCTAGACTGAGATATAACATGATCCATTTCTAAATATCTATGGCAGAATACGTGCTTTCACAATGGATCCTGCTCCGGACAGAGGCCTCTTGTTCCGTACAAAGACGTGCCCATCGTTAGCGATCTTGCGCATGTGCACTGTCACTCAGATGGGATAAAATGATAGGTCTCTTAAAAAGTATGTATGGGGCTTACTTATCGCAGCTGCTACACATCCCAGCATTCCCTGCATCAGGTTAAGCATGGCCAAATAGTAAAACTGATGCAGGGCATGCTGGGATGTGCAGTTCAACACAAGCTGGAGTGTCAAGGTTAGCCATCACTGCATTATAGCAACCACATTATAGTGTTCATTCTAGCACCTGCAATATTTGAAAACCCATGCAGTTCTTCTTCCCTGCCTGGGGTGTCGCTGTCTGCTGTGGTGTATCTAGCACAGGTCTGGTTTGCATATCAGTGCTGATATACAGACCACACTGCTAGAAGCACTACAGCAGACAGCGACACTCCAGGCAGGGAAGAGGAACTGCATGGATTTTCAAAGATAGCAGGTGCTAGAATGAACACTACATTAATTTCATATAGCGGATAGAATCCATCCACAATATCCTATCCACAAGCTTCAGGCCAGTATATAGAGCAGCTGAAAGCTGCCCGGCAAAGGTCTCTGCTCCTAAGCTAGGCCCCATAATAACAAAACTTTGGGAGTAAAGGTTGCAGTGCTTTCTGTATGACCGTTGTACAATGACACTGTGCTACAGGATACTGTGTAACTAGACACAGGGAGTGTTGGGTATAGGAAAGAGAAAAGGGAGACGCTTGTGGATAGATTAGGGCACGTGCAGCCTGCACCTATACTGTAGTAACAGAATTGTGACAGCTAAAGGCCCCCATACACTAGGGCGACTTGTCCTTAGGACAAGTCGCCCCCGACTTCCCCCTGAGCTTCCCCGGCTGCTCCCCGGGGGAGCTTGATTAGATTGGCACTTGATGTGCCATTTTTTACATGTGATAAATCGTCTCGATTTATCACATGTAAAAAACCCGGGGAGCAGGGGGGGGGGCTAAGAGGTGGGAGCTGGTGGGAGCAGGGGGGCTGGGGACGCTGCGGGGGACACGTCTGTGTCCCCCGCTGCTGGGGACGCTGCGGGGGACAGCGTCTGTGCGGCGAGAAGGTAGAGGGAGCAGGGGGGGCTGGAGACGCTGCGGGGGACACAGGCTGCATAGAGCCGGGCAGGGGGAGCCGGCCGGGAGCTGTCAGTAATGAATAAAAAAAAAAGCCCATACAATGAATGGGCAGCCTGTGATTGGCTGCTGAGCGCTCTCTCAGCCAATTGCTGACTGGCTGAGAGAGCGCTCAGCCAATCACAGGCCGCCCATTCATTGTATGGGCTTTTTTTTTTTATTCATTACTGACAGCTCCCGGCCGGCTCCCCCTGCCCGGCTCTATGCAGCCTGTGTCCCCCGCAGCGTCTCCAGCCCCCCCTGCTCCCTCTACCTTCTCGCCGCACAGACGCTGTCCCCCGCAGCGTCCCCAGCCCCCCCTGCTCCCTCCACCGCCGCGCCGCCCCACTAGGTCCCAAGTCGGGTGGTCGGACGTGCAGCAGGTCCGACCACCCGACGCAGATCCGATGCGCACGGGACCGCGCATCGGATCTGAGGGGACATCAAAACTAGCCGATTTTGGTCCGATTTCGGCCAGATCCGACTGATCTGGCTGAAATCTGACCAAAATCGGCTAGTGTATGGGGGCCTTAACACTAAATCGCAAAGATCCCTAGGAGAAGGCCCAATACAAGAACCTGATTGATACACAAAACAAGATATTTATGTTTTAGGTGTGAGCGCCACTCCAAACCGGTCTTGTGCAGCAGTCAGATCTCACCCTCTTATTCACAGAACGGGTCCCCGCAAAACGCTGACCTATTAGAGAATATCACCAACCATTTAACAGGAATACAACTAACTGCTGTTTGCAGTGCGACACCGCAGCTCCAGCACAGAGGAACGGTTCACGTTCAGAACATGGGACCATCTAAGGTTAGTAGAACTAAACGGTTCCAGATCATCAGTAAAAAAAGGGTTATAATATGAACTCAACTAATCCTGGGCAGCAGGATCGCATGCGGTCCTTCTGGATGTGACTTATTGCATGCGATTCTTATCAGTGCTGCCCATGTAGGAGGTTGGGACCTGCGACTTCAATGCACATGAGACGAGATGTAAAAAAAACCATCCAATTTGGCCACTATTTACCGGATTTCTTGGCCCGGAATCAGGTCAAAAGTGGTAAAATCGGAGAAGTGTATGGCCAGCTTTAAACCTCTACTTTTACTAATGCAACACTAAAGGTCCATGCACACTGCATGATTTTGCCCAGTGTATAAGGACAGCGATCATGTGCAAATCACTGGCCTGAAAAATAGCTCAGTGCATACACTCAGAGATTATCCCTCTGGCTAGAGATATTCACAAGGGGTGAACGGCTTTCCATAGCAGGACGCAGCCACCGGCGATGATGCAGGAGAGCGCATCAGTGCTCACCGATGCTCCGAACACACTGGGCGGCTTTTGAGCTGAAAGGGAGTTTATTATCAATGTTACCAACAGTTATGCCCTTCAGTGTTGGCCAAGAGTCTATCAGGAATAATGAAAGGAACCAGAGAACGATAATTGAAAAGATAATTTGATAGGAGTGAAATCAATTCGTAGCCTATATCTGCCGAAGACATTTTTGGAACTAGGTGATCCTCCACGAAGATATAGTCTACCTGCGAAAATGAACGATGAACCCCTGAGTGCAAGGTATAAGATTTACCCATAGAGTAAAATAACCTCCAAACTTCAGTTAAATGTGTTCACGATAAAAGTCATTTAAAGCTGTCCATACTCTAGAAGTGCCTACAGCTGAGGACGGAAGTTTGTCTAAAGTAGTGTCTAACAATATTTAGGTCCCCACCCACTATTAAAGAATAAGCTTCATGTTGGACCAGCATTTGAGATATCTGATAAAGGAAATTTGGAACCTGGGTATTTGGGGCATAAATATTAAGAATTTATTCCAAAGGAACATATTAACTAATCACTGTTTTATTACAAGAAAAAAAAAAATCACAATGCTGTACCATGCTGAATTTGGGTCTTGAAAATACCCGCAGCGATCCAACCAAGGTCACCGGGACAGTGAGGACATAATGCAGAGGAAGCATACTAAAAATCATTGTCGTTCTTTACCGAAACCACTTACTGCCCTGTGACAATGCTTCAGCACGTTCTTGTGAGTGATGCAACAGGCAGCAACCATTACTTGGGTGATTGTAAGTTACACAATGTACTTACAGGTGCAGCTTATTGTAGTGAAGTTGTACTTCTGGAAAAAAAACATTGCTCATCTAAAAGGGTGACTGGTCAGCTACTTCATTGCAGGCATCTGACTAGGGCTAGTCCTTCCCGATTCATTACCAGCCGCAAAGTATGATATAAGGGTTCCGCATTAAAGGGTCAACAGTGTAGCTAGACAGTCAATCTTTCGACACCAATAGGTTAACATGTGCTAGGTAGACACACAGAAAAAAGGCTGACATGAGTTCTGCACTTTTTTTTTTTGTTGTTCTCAATGTGGACACCTAAGCATGTGGACAACCAAATAGTCTACCGCTTATGCCATGATTCGGCCATTCCTAGCGCATTTTGATTTATCCTCCAGATACCTGATACAAGAGGTATAGGGCAGGGCAAATGTATCAAACCTTGGAGAGATCAAGGACTAAATTATCAGCTCCTGTCATTTTATAAACCTCCTGTAAGATGGCAGTTAGGGCCTGATTGGCTGGTAATGTATCTCTCTCTCCAAAGACCCCTCAATCACAAAGACATCCCATCAGAAACTGTGCAACCCTCCAAGATAACTCCCATAGATTTGCTTGCTTGTTCTGAGCAGTGTAATATTAAGCTGGACCCGACGACTACCATTTCTGTGCTGAACTAGGATATCAAATGACTTACAGATGGTGACAATACTGAGATGGAGGGGTATTGATTGGACTAACAGGAGTGCAGAGCCTTTTAAAGTGAAGCGGTCAGCATTGATCAAAGTGCTTAAGATGCAACTCAGTCTCAAGCAAATGCATCTGCTCACAATCGTCCATTATGGCAAAACCTACCCCCCCCCCCTCATGACATCACCCCTTTCGGTTCCCACAGCCTAAGTGCTGGAAACCAAAGCTCAGTGGAGTGATACTAGGCTTTTTAACAAGCCAGTAAACTGATGTCACTCCTGGGGGGGCTGCAAGCTTTGATAGAAAGGCCCAAGCAATCCAGCGTTCCATCACACAGAGGAATACAGGACCGTGCATTTCTGTTTTATATGCCGTAATGTAACAGGACGCAGGTCTAAATAAAGCTTGCCTGCATGACTTAACAGAATGCAGATTGTGACAGGTGTCATAGAAAAGAAAGTTCGATTATTTCTTCTTTTTTTTTATTAAACCCCTGGCAATATTAGCATTGCAATGCTGATGGCACACAGAATAATGCAATTGGGCATTTTGGTTGCTATTATGTAAAACCTCAGGAAGTTCAAGCTGCCTATGTGTATGGAAATCGCAGCACATGAACAATGTCACCGGAGAGAGGAAGAATTTCAGTATCTGCATTCTGTGCCAAGAGACCAGTGCGGATGCAAATTGGGCAATCACAGCGCTGCTGCTTGTTGAACCTTTGTCATTCAAACAAAAGTGATTTCATTACTTTTTATGCTTTAACAAATAAAATGACATCCACCTACTGTGAGACCGTTACACATCAGAATGGATTTGTGCGATAATCGTCTATAGAACAACTATGCTACAACCCATATCCTGGAAATTTAAAAATAAATAAATACAAAAATAAATAAAAATGGCCACGTAAAATGCACCAATCGGTGATTAGCCCATATACACATATATACACAAGCAAACACAGCGCAGCCTGTTATTCAGAGCATACAATGTAATAACTGGATACTTTGATCACTTAAAAAAAAAAAAAAAAGTAAATATATGTATACACAAGAATGGAATATTGTTGATTTACTACCTAGAATTCCTTTTGGTCATGCAACTAAGAAGGGCTTTGGTTAAGCAGTGCTAATGCCCGTTTTGGAACAAGGGGAAACAGAATGGTTTTATGGCCAGTCAGATAACAGATGTGGCACCAGAATACAGTAAGTAATTAGCTTGGCATGTGTGTATATTATATAATAAAACAGAGATATGGGCACCACATTAATATGTAGTGAGATATATGTAGGGAGAGGAGCATAAGATTTACTTCACATAGTGGGGGGCAAGTCAATTATTTTGTACACCGCACTAACTAATGGGCACGCGACAGCCATTTTAGTGCTCGCCGTGGCCGATTAGACTGGGGTTAGCGGTGTATAGCAGCTAAACCCATCTAAACTCTTGGGTTAGAGAGCCCTAAAATCTGTTAGGGAGTCCAATCCACAGAGTTCTTGCAAATTTCTTCTTACCAACTGAAGAGGGAGTAAGCAGAAATGTGCCCTCCTGTGGCACTCACATGGTCCAACAATTAAATTGTTCTGCCAGTTGCAGAGTGGAAGCCGTCAGGAGGGATTGGGGGGGCAAGGAATCAAGCCCAGTATATCCATTAGTATGGACAAGAGACTAGATACTGGATACAAGGTAATTGGTATGGTGTATAGAGAAGCTACCGTAGACAGTTACACAGAAAAGTATTGTATGGTGCACATTAGTGTGTGTGTGTATTAAATATTAGGAGGTACACTAGTCAGTAGGTGGTTAATACACAAAATAGGAAGCACAGTGTAATGTGTGAAGCTTAAGGGACCGATACACGGCTATATTTTGGGGCAACACCCCATTTTTCAGGTGCCTGGGTTGGGAGACTGGTACATTCCATCTTGTTTAACAATGTTGATTCACCAACTCAAAGATTATTGGAACTGCCGGGAAACTGCTGATCACTGGAGTTTGGAGATATGCAAATCAGATTGCCAAACAGTGGATGGCATTGGGGGATCGTTGCATAAGATGGCTTTCATTAACTATGCAACAGAGGATTGTATGTTAGGAGGATACCTCAAAGTGCAATAAGGGTACAGGGTTTAGAATCAAGGTTGCAGAGGAGCACAGTGTTCTGTGGGGGGGCTTGTGGTGTGTTGTTGGGATTTATGGTTTGGAAAGGGTCTATGCACTTGCACACCTAAAAACTATATTTACCAAATAGAGTAATGTAAACTACATAGACGTCCATACACATACAAAGCCTTGTATTGGGTGTGGTATGCGCCTCTGACAGTGGGGATCCCGACAGTCAGTATCACGTTGTCAGAATCCCAACTGCCGGTGCTCCGACAGGGGGGACGAGCGCAAAGAAGCCCCTTGCGGGCTCGCCACGCGGCGGACCCGATGGCTTGCTACAGGTTCTATTCTCCCTCTATGGGGGTCGTGGACCTCCACAAGGGAGAATAGCCCCTGTGTGTCGGTATCCCCCCCTATCGGAGACACAAATGCTATTAGTATATGAGGTAGAGGATGTCAGATCTTGCTGCAAGTGGCTAATAATTGTCATGTGCAACAGCCAGCTATAATGAGAGGTTTTCAGAATATTTGTTCCCTACATCGATACTGTCACAGGTGGCCAGACAGGGCGCTAACACGAAATACAGGTCATGTTTAAACGTGCAAATGTAGAGCAATGTATGCATTTCATAGACATCAAATATTACGTAAAGTACCAATTCCCTGACAGAATAAACATGAATGATACACTGTAAGCAACACAGTGCCACATCACCTATACATTGTAAGCTTGAGAGCAGGGCCCTCCTACATTTTGACTGTCTGTAAATACCCTGTTTGTTGTATCACTGTCTCCTTTGTAAAGAGCAATGGAATATGCAATGGAAGAAACTGCTAATAAATAAATAAAATCACCAAAGTGCCAGGATCCCATTAAAAATATAAAAAAAATCAATTAAACGACCCTGCAATAAATAAAAAAAAATAAAAAATAAAGAATTACAATGAAAAAAATAAAAAAAAATTAAAAAATTCTCCCAATAATGACTTATAGGAGATCTACATTAACAAACAGTTACGGCTGTTCATATAATACCACATAACATCAGATGTTGACATTGGAGGGGAAATTCAATTATCCCCAATAATTTACCGGGTGTGTAAAAGGGTGGTAGCCTGGGATTTAATGCCCAGTCCATTCAATCAGAGCCTCTTTTTCTTGCCCAGTAAATTATCTGTTTAATAGCGTTAACACATAGAATCTTACAAAAGTTTCAAATGGCAAGAATAATAATAAATAATAATAGTCGCGGCACCCAAAATCAGGCTCTTAATCGGGGATTTCGATGTGAAAGAAAATCCCTGTTACCTGTGGGCTGCTGCAATTGGCCAGCGTTAAATGACCGCAGCTAATTGAATTTCCCCTATCGTGTGAACGTCTGAAGCTTTTACATATATTTCAGTAGGATTAGCAGACAGTGGTAGGCATTAACAGCACTATCAACTGAGCCACATACTTTCCTCCAGGCAAAAGGATGAATGTAAATTATACAGACACCGGACATCAGCCCAGATGTATTAAGCCTTCTTTAAAATGAAAAAAAGTATTTTAATGTCCTTTAGAAAGTACTCAGAAAAGTATACGGAAAAATGCTTGTATACCATAACATCCCAATTTCAATGTGGATGGTGATCAAAGATCACTAAGGGCACAAAACAATATTTTCTGCACACTGGTCAATGTGGTTATCAGCTGGCAGGAATTGCCACTTAACCCAAGCAATGAATAACCCGAATGAGCGATCATCTTGGTTGCATGGATGTGAATCGTCAACGTTACCACATTACTCATCAAAACTGAGAAGCAGGTAATATGTCTGACACACAAAGTAATCCTTTGTCAAGTATCTCAGAATGGCCATCAGTCAAAGCTGCCGATCATTGTCCGCTCCAAAAAAAGGACAGGTATTAATCTTCCCCAAAAAGTTCTATGCAGACTCCTTTTATTTATATATTAACATTATTCTGTGGCGTCCTTTAGAAAACATAAGCAAAATCTTGTAAATACTATTAGCAACTCTTGTGATAATTACATGTGCCTGAGGGTTGTCTAGTGATGGCTACAGTGGCACAAGCCACAAAGCGCTGGTGTTGGCTAATTTGAGCATGTGCTGGATCTTTACTGCTGATGTGCTGTTCAGGTCCGTGAAGCCAATCAGAGCACAGCATCAGACTGTCAATGATTGAAAGTCTGATATCATTTTGAGTGGCAATATCCTCAGCGTGTTGCCGCCGTTATGGGGATGAGTGAGGCCAAGTTCTCTGTCTGAGACAGATTTCCTGCCCTTTTGTTAGGACCTGCTGCGACTGGCTTCTGTGATACCATGGGTCACACAACCAGCTGATGGAGTAACAGATTTGATGCTGCATCCTAAGACACAGGGATCACTAATGCAAGCACGAAGTGTGACGCCGCCTGCTGCATTACTATATTAGTGCAACTCAGTCCACATCTGAATCAGACCCTAGTGTTCATTCTAACACCCACCATCTTTGAAAACCCATGCAGTTCCTGTTCCCTGTCTGGGGTGTCGCTGTCTGCTGTGGTGTTTCACAGCAGACTAGCACAGGTCTGGTTTACAGATTAGTGCTGATATACAAACCACACTGTGCTAGAAGCACTACAGCAGACAGCGACACCCCAGGCAGAGAAGAGGAACTGCATGGGTTTTCAAAGATAGCGAGTGCTAGAATGAACACTAAGACCCTACACGGTTGGCATTAGCCTCGACACTGTGTCAGATGTACATCATCAGTTGTCTCCCATCAATGGTAAAAGCAGGGCCGGATTAACAATGGGGCTGATGGAGCTACAGCTCCAGGCCCACTCTCTAAATAGGCCCATTTTGTAGCTGAGGGCCAGAGCTTTCCAATGAGCCTGGCCCCGCATTGCTAGCCCTCCGGGAACCGGTGATACTGCTAGGTAAACCTGGAACGTTTTCCCCTCTTAGGACCCGCTAATTCTGACCCCCACCCGGTTCCAACGGCTGTCAGTTCCCCCTCTGGCATCACAGAAGCTTGAGGTTGATCACAATCCCAAATCGCTGGGTCTTCAATCTGATACCAGGCTGGTCCATATGGGTTCATTGGTTCTAGAGATATTGCGGATAAACTGATTTTTTCATTTCATTTTTCATTTCTGAAATGTCATTTCATGGCTGTTCATGTTGTTTGAGGACAGATTTTTTTGGAACCAAATGGCACAGTTTCACGGGACCAAAATCATTCGAAGCCCACATGTAAAAGGCTCAGTTGGTTCTGAGGATATAGATGGTTGTTTAAGGAGGGGGGTTCTCTCCCTATTACACCAGAAAATGCAGGGACTAGGCTGGTGTAAAATGGGCCAGCCCGGGAATGTCCCTGCATGATCCTGGGACCATATTCCCAGGTAAATCCCTGAATTTTGACTCAATCTGCGTGCCATTGTGTGAATTTTGGCTAAGTCGGTGTGAATTTTGGCTCATTCCATGTGGCATTATGTGTAAGAGACAAGTACAGTATGAGGGGGTTACTATTGTGTTGCATGATTTGTATAAGGGGTATATGGTGTGGTAAACTTAGGTGACCACATAAAAGGTGCTGAAATGTTGTCCAAGTTTCGGCTTTCAGTATTTTTTTATGGATGACCCCACAAGTATCTTAGGACATCGGCATCCTGTGGGTGCAGCTTTGGAGGGAACCCACCAAAATATCTCCCTGCATTTTTCCTATGCCAGCCCCGTGCCTTTTCCAGGCATATATAATTAGTTGAAAGTATTTACACTTAGGGCGGGATGTATCAACGCTTACCGTGGCGTTGACATCCCGTTTTCGCGTTGGTCCCTTGTTCGCTTCATGTATTAATAAAGTTTTCGTTTTCTATTGTTGAAAAAACTCCGCCGGGTTGAAGTATCGCGGAGTTTCCGGCGCGAAACATCCTCCCATTGGACAGCATTGTAGCTGAAGCGCTGTGTGATGTATTAACACTCGCAGCGCTCAGCTTCTCTTCTATATAATTCGCCTTATATTGCTGGCGAACTGCAGTTGTGACAGTTCAATTATTAAAGTATAATGTATTTTTACAGTGTGTTATTTACCTTATGAAAACAGGTTGTGCTGTGGGATGTATTTTACTTGTTGTATGGGAGGCAAGATTGGTTCTTTTTTGGAAGGTGTGAGGCACAGATCATCAGGGCTAGGCAAGAGGCAGTGTGCCTCACACCTCACTGCCTCTTGCCTAGCCCTGATGATCTGTGCCTCACACCTTCCAAAAAAGAACCAATCTTGCCTCCCATACAACAAGTAAAATACATCCCACAGCACAACCTGTTTTCATAAGGTAAATAACACACTGTAAAAATACATTATACTTTAATAATTGAACTGTCACAACTGCAGTTCGTCAGCAAGTCAAGCTGAGCGCTGCGAGCCGGGGAAACCCAGCCAGCAGCAGGACGCATCTGCGCACAAAAAAAAAAAAAACGAAAAGATTTCAGGAGAGGTCCACATTAGCGCGGACCAAAGATATGCATAAAATCATCGTAAATAACGCGAAAATCATCGCAAAACAATCGCGAAATAAGCGCGAAAAAACGGAGTCCACTTCACTACAGAAAAGTGAATATTGATACATCCCGCCCAAATAGAGACACACCCATGAGCAGACCACCCAACCAGAACACTGGTCACGCCTCCCACATTATTAGGTGCTGGCCACAAACCCTATTATTACGCATAATAGGCCCTTGATAATTTTCAGCTCCAGGCCCATTTAGACCTTAATCTGGCTCTGGGTAAAAGTAGTTACCATCATCATCAGACCATTAATGGTTGCTACTCATTGATAGTCAACTTATGTGGATCCAGGAATACATGGATAATGGAGAAATACATTAAAATAAAATAAAAAGTGTGTGTGTGTGTGTGTGTGGGGGGGGGGGGGTTGGGAAATAGACATTAGTATATAAGAGAAATCAAACAGACCAAGGTTGTGTAGAAAAAGGCCGGGTGCCTACAAATATGCAAGAATGTCTGCAAGAGATCTATGCCGACTATGAACAGAGATCATTTCCCAGTTGCTTCGGTGACCAAGGTAGCTGAAATTATTATGCTTTACCAACAATGGCGTCTAACCTATCAGCATGGAACGCTGAGAGAAAAAATGATCCCAATTCTAAGGGGGCAATTCAGTTGTTCATACCGGCGGCTGTTACTAAAGGGCACCCTGCATGGAGTAAATGCAATTGTTGCTCTGTGCGAGCACGAGTGTCGCACGTAAACACATTTACGCTTTGTGCCTCTGAGGGGGAATAAAGAAATGTACAAAAACTTGGTGGTTAAAGCGCCCAAACAGTAGACATTGCCCAACAGTGGCCATTCTAACCAGGATTCTAGATGGGCTAAGCCATCAGACATCCATTAAACAGCATGCCACTAAAACAATTGAACTCCCCCATAAGAACTTCAGAGATGTCATAGAGAAGTTAAGGTACATAAATCTCTCATTACAATTAGCCTCACACATTTCCTAGGTTAATTCCAAGAACATAGATCTAGCAAGCAGTAGAGAAAGGAGATCCGCTGACATGAACAATCCTTCACAAGCATGCTAGTGAACATGTTGTGTCAACCTGCAGTGCTGTAGAGCAGTGGTTCTCAACCGCAGACCCCAAGTACCCCCAACAGTTCACGTTTTGCTCCTCACAGAATCATAGGTGAAATAATTAACTCCACCTATGACGTTTTAAAATGCGTCAGTGAATAATGAGTGCACCTGCCCGGTGACCTGGAAAACATGCACTGTTGGGGGTACAGGAGGACCGAGGTTGAGAACCACTGCTGTAGAGTTCTGTATAGGGTTCCTTTTTCTGTTATGTTTGATAATTTCCAGGAATGATTTTGGTGCAATCATTTCCTTAGAAGGCAAAGTCCCTTGTAATTGCTATTAAATGGTAGTAAAGACTAAGGTGTAACCTTGGATGACTACAGAACACATTTGGGTCAAGTAGACAGGGCTTTCCATTACCAAGAGTCAGGTGTTAGTGCTCTGAGGGAGATGTGTGTCATGCTGCAAATTTCCAAGCACAATGACAATCCATACAGGCAGTGCATTTTGGTAATGACCTACTAAGTGTCTTTATGACCCATACTGTAATATAATTCCCTGCAATGTTTAGCTGCACATTGAGTGGAAAAATGCAAAATCCCAACATCACTAATATTTCAACAAAGCAACAACCAGCTATTTCAGTGATAGCAAAATGCCGCCATTTTCCAGCTACCTATATACGGCATTTACATTTTTTGTTTTCACTATCTGCACCTGACTTGCATGTAATCTGTTTAGTAAGTGAAATTTACGGTTTTATATAAATCAGGCATAAGAGGATTTAGAAGTTCAAGAAAAGTTTTGTGTACAAAACAAATCTAAATGCCTTCTCTTCTGGCAAGCTAAAATAGTCACATATACGTCTGAGGACGTTACCAGGTCACGCGTGACTTATGTTACTGGATTGCTATGTATTTTCATACAGACAGAATGTTTTTTCTGACTATGGCACTTGCTGCTCGACTTAGATGCACCACCACAGAAGATAGCAAGCTTCATACTGCTGCTGGGTACAAAGAGTCATCCTGGCCCGATATAGAATTTCTGTCAAAATCAATGGCACGTTGATCAGATCATCCAGTGTGTACAGCTATGTACACAGACTTCGATTTGCTTTAGATTCAATTTTCTATTAGATCTTCGATTTCGATTTACATTCATGGTACAGTGTACACATTTGATTTACTGGATCGATTTCAATATTTCCTTTGCTGTACAGTCTATTTTTCTTTTCCATTTTGAGAAAACTAGAGCGCACATCGAATTGAATGCAGATTGAAAGTGTCCTAAAAAACATTCGATGTGGATTTGATTTTGCTTCTATAAGCAAAATCGAATCGAAAGCAGGGGGAAAAAAATAATCAAAGCGTGTGTACATAGCTTACCTGTGATTTGCGTGCTCCTGCTGTTTTAAGGGATGGCTTCTGGCCAGCCTTGCTACAGGGTCAAACATCACCAAGTGTGTCTGCTCTCACCGATGCAGGGTCCTGGCTGATTGGCTGGCTATACATCAATCTGATTGGCAGCGTGATTTTGAACGATGCTGCGTAGCATGGCTCATTTACATTAGTCCCTGGTCTCATAGTTTTTCAGACAAGTGTCTTTTTCGCACAGCTATACCGCACATATACACTGTAATGTATAGGGTACTTTGTGCTTTTACCACATTAGCAAAGTGATAAAACATAAATTGAGTTAATCATGAAGTCAACAGATGCCTTTTTCTTGACCTGCCAAACCAGGCTATGTGATTTGAAGTTAAGGATCCCATCCACTAGTTTCACATGGCCACTTTTTATGCGATTCAGATGCATTTCTGCAATGGATCACATAAAAGTGACACACCGCATGTCATTTACCTGCGATTGCGATGTGAGGCCCGTTCCCTTGTGCCTCACATCGCAGTCGCAGATTCCACAGGCTGTCATGAATATTTGTTGCAGAACGTAGCCCCTGCTAGGATCGCATAATACACATTGTATACGGAGCTTTTGCATACAATGGGGCAGATGTATTAAGCTTTAACGAGATAAATGCAAGGGTGATAGGGAAAGATAAACGTCCAGCCAATCAGCTCCTTACTGACTGTAACATGGCAGTTAGCAGGTGATTGGCTGGACGTTTATCTCTCTTTTTTATCACCCTCGCGTTTATCTCTTGTTAAGGCTTAATACATCTGCCCCAGACTATCTTACACGATCCTTTCCCCCAGGAGCCGCTGGGTGAGTTGGCAGGGTATAGGAAACCTCGGACTAGTGGATGGCCACCTTTAGGTGTATGTGGACACATTTGTAGTTTTATTGGTTTTCTACAGTAAATGACCTAACACACCTGCAGTGTGCACCTTCACACAAATGATTTACCTTCCCTCCTTACAACATTTCCAATTCACTAACCTGGGAATATAAAAACAGATTTTGCAATACAAGACCACCTATATCAGAATACAATGCTTCCCTCTACTAACCCGTCAAACCAGGTCTCCTATCAGGTACAGTCCACTGTGGGAGGGACACAACTATACAAATACAGACAAAAAGACACAGGATGAAGTGATAAAAGAAGGGGGTTATGTTAATGTCACATAGGAGAAAAGGTAAATTACTTGATACATTTAGCCAATAAAGGCACCATATGAAATACTTGTTTTCCTCTTACAAAAGTGTTTCACCTTGTGAGGGATTAATGAAGCGCATTCCATGGTGATTAAGCATATTTGCCTGCGTAAAGGGAATAAGTGACTAAAGCGACAAGACGTGTGACACATGAATATGTATCCTAAAACCTGTAGTGTAAAAACCTAATATTAGATACAATAAATCATTAGTGCTAGGTGGCCTAGTACAGCATAATATAGATAAATAGATATGCCCCTAGCCAGCTTCTGTCTACTGAGCACCAACTCATTTTCAACCAATAATAATATACAAAGAGTACATAGATAGATATATATCCCTCCATTTCTATGCTGTCCTGATTACACCTCACTGGCCTACAGGAAGGGGACAGGTGTAACAATGGGCACAGATAGGGAACCCAGAGTGGTACACAGGAGACGAGACCCTTGGTGCCTTTGAATGACACATGCCAGGCCCAGCCTGGAGCAGGGCAACCGCTGGCAGTGCCCAGGAGCCCCCTATATAACACTGGTATAACTTACGCCTTGTCCACCAGCTCCCGGACTTTCCACATGTTGAGCATCTTAGCTCCCGATCCGTTCCTCCGGCCCCGAGGACTCGCTCTCCTCTCTACCGCTCTGCCCCAAGCTCGCTCACCGGGAACCGGCCGCTGTCACTCTGCGCAACCGCTACACACAGTGCTCCACCGACCGCGTCACCGTGCCCATGCGCGCTAGCAACCTCCAGGTCAGCGGCCAACCACTTCGCGCATGCGCAGTAGCACCATGCGGCTACTCGCCAACCAAATTGCGCCTGCGCACTAGGCAGTTTGAGCCAAGTAAGCCTCGACTGCGTGCGCGCCCCCGGTCAAAGCGTTGGCATGCGCGGTCCTGAGGTCGTTCATACAGGCCGTGCCAGTTCATGTCTCATGCTCCACGCAGGCAGCGGGAGTGCTCCACCTTGTAATGACGTCACATGCAGGTAACTAATAACTGACTGATTGAGGAGAGGCGGTTCCTAGTAACAGGAGGGCGGCTTTGTGCGTCACCGGCAGGGGAGGGGCTCTAGTGTTCCCACAGCAGCTGGTCACACAGTCAGAGAGGGAGACTCACTCGAGAGTCAGACATTGAATGAACCATTTCACATTGCATTGTTGTACCTACCAACATGACCCATTCCAAGGGAGACTCTGTTCCTGCTCTTCCCTCTTAATTTATGATTGTTGTCACCAGTGCAGAACTAGTTAATGGATGAGAAAGGTGTTTCAACACAGGTGAGGGCAGTCCTATTTTAAGTCCAGGACAGAGCATTTTGTCCTTCCCGGAATGGTAGCAGCTAAAAGATGGGCCCAAATTCACTCCATTCCAGCAATTTTAGCACCAGTGATGCATTGAATACCGCTGTCACATGCCTACCTGCAGAGTGGTGAAGTGCCAGGCAGGAGAGGCGCTCTCCCAGCTCTGCATCCTTGGTTGAATTCTAAAAAAACCCCGGTACTTCCTCATCTTTGCGGCCCCGGCTTACACCAGTTACATTAGCCGATTTAAGAACAGCATCATCGTCCCCTCGCGGGCTCGCTTCAGGGGGGCGCTGTGGACCCAGGATGCTGCTTCGTACCCTACGTAAGTTCGTAGCATAGGAGATGACCGCAAAGATGAGGAAGAAACAAAAACCCATACAAAACATACTTGCCTTCCGGATGAGGGAGAAAATGCCCTGTTCCTGGACTTTCCTGGTGATGTGTGATTGCCATCACCTGTGGTTAAACACCTTTCTTATCAAGTAACTAGCTCACCACAGATGATGGCAAGCATTCATTACCAAGGAAGTCCAGGAATAGAGTATTTTCTCCCTCATGGAGAGGGTCAGGTAGGCAAGTAGGTGCAGCTCCCCGGGAGTAGATACATGCAATAAATCACATGCAAAAATGGCACATCAAGTGCTAAATTATAAGTGAGCTCTGCCGAGGTAGTTTAAGGGGAATTGAGTCCAACTGGTCCAAGGACAAGTCGGACTAGTGTCTGGGTTGGTGGAACAATTTTACTATACATGCCACCCCCGGTTGCCTTTAGTAACTTTGTGTGTCCTGTTAGCTTTCATGCTCCCCTGCTGTTGCGGGTCGTATGGTATGTCCAGTTGTCGAAGCACTTGGTAGTTTATAGTATAAGTATATATCCAACCCTCAGGGTTGTTGGTAGTGGGAAAAAATACCTTTGACGCCAATAAATGTGACACCAGTGAGGGGAGCAAGCTCGGTGGTAGGGATGGCCATCGTTGCCATTGATGGTTGCCATTGATGGCAACTCTGCAACTGGCCATCGATATTGCCATTGATGGTTGCCATTGATGGCAACTCTGCAACTGGCCATCGATAGTGCTAAACTATGCAATGGATGACCATCAATATTTTTACATATCGATGGTCATCCATTGTTTTTGATTGATTGGCCTGTGGGCCAATCAAAACAGGGGTGTGGGGCTTCGTGGGTGTCAGGGTGGCGAAGCTTTGCTCCGTGTCCCGGCAATTAAAAAAAAAAAAAGCAAAACATTGTTTTGCTGTTCCATCGATGAAGGGAAACCATTTGGTTCTCCCCCACCGATGGCAAAATTATTCGACATCGGCCATGAACCATCAATGATTTTGAATCATTGATGGTCGATGGCCATCCCTACTCGGCCTCCCACCATTTATTGCCTTTAGTAACCAGATGGAGGGTGAGCCACCATGACCAAAGCGCAGAGGGGGATTATTTACAGGGCAACCTAGGGTCAGGAGGTCCCATAGGGCCCCATAAAGCTATCCTGGCCATTGAAAACATTTCCAGAGGAGCATCACTGGGTTAAGCCAACCACCTGATTTCTGACCCTGCTCATCTGAATACATCAGTAATTCTAACAATATGACCGGCCAGATACAGACAGTCAAGTCTGCTCCACTCCATTCCTGATAAGTACTGTTTACTCCATTATGGACTACTCCAGTCCTGTCAAGTACAGTTTACTTCATTCTGGTCTACTCCGGTCCTGTCAAGTACAGTTTACTTCATTCTGGTCTACTCCGGTCCTGTCAAGTACAGTTTACTTCATTCTGGTCTACTCCAGTCCAGTCAAGTACAGGTTACTCCATTCCAGTCTACTCCGGTCGGGTCCTGTCAAGTACAGTTCACTCCATTCCAGTCTACTACACTTCAGTCTTCCACTCCCTGCCATTATTATGAAGTTAAAATGTGGGAAGACCAGCTAAATTTGTAAACACAAGCCTTCCTTGGGCTAACCACCTGTGGGGATGATCTGCAACCGCAGATCTCTGCATATAAATACATTTCTGAAAATAGTTGCCTATGTCAAGCTTGTTGACAAGGGGGGTTATTCTAATTTGATCATTCCCCCGCACATGTGCAAAAAGAAGCCAAGGAAAGATGGAAAAACTTCCAAAAGGCATCAAATTACAGATTAGACTTTCCTATAACATGTAAAAAAAGTTTAATTTTATTTCCATCATTTACACTTTCAAAATAACAGAAAACAAAAAATGGCATCTGCAAAAGTTTGGGCACCCTGCAGAGTTTATAGCATGCACTGCCCCCTTTGGACAGCTGGGACCTGGTAGTGTCATGGATTGTTCTCAATCATCATCTGGAAAGACCAGGTGATGTAAATCTCAAAGGTTTTAAAAGCCCAGACTCATCTGACCTTGTCTCAACAATCAGCACCATGGGTTCCTCTAAGCAGTTGTGTTGAACACTGAAACTAAGAATTGTTGACGCTCACAAAGCAGGAGAAGGCTATAAGAAGATAGCAAAGCGTTATCAGATACCCATATCCTTTTTTCAGAATGTAATTAAGAAATAGCAGTCATCAGGAACAGTGGAAGTTAAAGCAAGATCTGGAAGACCAAGAAAATTATCAGACAGGACAGCTCGCAGGATTGTGAGAAAAGCAAGTCAAAATCCACCTTTGACTGCTCGATCCCTCCAGGAAGATCTGGTAGACACTGGAGTTGTAGTACACTATTCCACTATAAAGAGATACTTGTACAATGGTCTTCATGGAAGAGTCATCAGAAGAAAACCTCTTCTACGTCCTCACCACAAAAATCAGCGTTTGAAGTCTGCAAATGAATATATAAACAAGTCTGATGCATTTTGGAATCAAGTTCTGTGGACTGATGCGGTTAACATATAACTTTTTGGCCGGAATGAGCAAAGGTACGTTTGGATAAGGAAGGGCACAGAATTTAATGAAAAGAACCTCTGTCCAACTGTTAAGCATAGGGGTGGTTCAATCATGCTTTGGGGTTGTATTTCAACCAGTGGCAGAAGGAAAATGGATTCAATAAGATTCCAACAAATTTTGGATGCTAACTTGATCTGTGAAAAAGCTGGTTAAAGAAAGGCTGGCTTCTACAAATGGATAATGATCCTAACACACCTCAAAATCCACGGTGGATTAAATCAAGAGGCGTAAACTGAAGGTTTTGCCATGGCCTTCACATCTCCTGACCTCAACATAATTGAAAATCTATGGATAGACCTTAAGAGCAGTGCGTCACAGACAGCCCAGGAATCTCAAAGAATTGGAAGACTTTTGTAAGGAGGAATGGCCGAAGATACCTCAAACAAGAATTGAAAGACTCTTGTATGGCTACAAAAAGCAGTTACAAGCTGTGATACTTGCCAAAGGGGGCAGTACAAGGTATTAACTCTGCAGGGTGCCCAAACTTTTGCAGACTCTATTTTTGGTTTTGACATGTTATAAGAATGTGTAATCTGTAATTTGATGCCTTTTGAAGGGTTTTCCATATTTCCTTGGCTTCTTTTTGCACATTAAAATGAATTTTTGCCTGGGGTGCCCAAACTTTCGATCACCACTGTAGTCATTTATGCAAATGTGCAGCCGCTGTATGCGAGCGGCACGGCAAATAGATCATTCGCCAGGTGCTCGCACACAACAGTGCGGGTGTGGGGTGGCTGGCCGAGGGATTCACCCAAATGAACTTCCAGCATGTCATGGGCGTTCCCATGGTAATAGGTTGGTGACGCGCGGGCGGGCAGCTGACCTCAGCGGATGTCAGCTGCCTTGCCGCACAGGGGGCCACAGAGGTATCTCAGATCTGCGAGCACTGGAGAAACCATTTGATGGTCGCCGACCATCGAATAATTTCTCCCCCGCACCCAAGGCTGTGAATGGATGTTTATGCAAAACATTCATTCACAGCCATGCAGGGGATCGCGGCGTGCAAGGGGGGGGGCGGCCGGCCATCAGTTGGGCTCCCAAGGCTGTGAAATTTGCAGCCTTGCGAATCAACCAGAATAACCTCCAAGATGTATATGGCACACCTCAAAAACATTTTCCCTTACCTCCTTAGGTTGATAGCAGTGGGAGTCCTGATCAGCTGAGGATTCTGCAGTCTTCATTACAGCAAGTTTTAAAACCATGTCCAGAATTGTATGTTTCCCTGCAGAGACGTTCCTTGGACACTATGAAAGTAGTTTCCATATATAATGAAGCAAGAGAGGCCTCCAACTCTGATTTCCAGTCGTAGGCTACTTGGGTTGAACTGAATAAAATGACACTAGGACATATAAAAATTCATATACATTTAATAAATTATATTTGGCATATAACAAATATGAATAAATTAGAGAATTCTCTAAAAAAGAAAATTTTTTAAATGATTTAACTTAAAAATGTAATAAAGTTCCTGCTAGCATGATGATTCCATTGGGAGAGATGGCAACATTTCCATGGCACCAATATACTGTATAGTTACCAAACTGAGTGGGGAAAAGATGGTGGAGTCTCCTTGGCTGGAGAATGATGGTATGAAAAGTGTCCCGAAGAATGCCCAGTAGTGGATCCAAATTTAATCAGAAGCTGTGAGCATGAGGTATATGAATATGGCTTGTCGCTGCAAATGGGTCTGAGGTTGTAGGATCCTGTTGAATGGAAGTAAACTGGTTCAGATTTGTGTAAATAAAGATGCTCTCTAAGTGGTGCAAGTTGGAACAGGGTAAAGATGTAACTCAATGCGTTTCAACGTGTTTACAAGTCTTCATCAGGAGCTGATTGACAATGAAAGCATGGAGCAAATCAGCAAGTAGAAGCATAGTCTAACAACTCAAGGCCTGGATCACTGGGTAGCAATGTGTGATATTTGTCCACCAACCTGGGATCTGAATCACTAGGAAACATATAGGAATGACAACACAGTATGTCCAGTCTTAGAGGGCATACACATGGGGCGAATACAGCCCAATTTCTAAGCCATCTGACTAGATCTCTTAGAAATGAAGCACGGAATGCTCCGTGTGAATGGTCCCCCCGCGACGGCGATGCGCGGTATTATGTTCTATAACTTCATACAGATTACAATATAGTTTGTTTCAGACACAAGCTGCGTCTATTAGCATAGCTTACCTCTGGTAGGGTTATGCACACATTAATACCTTTAAGAAAGTGTGTACAACTGTATATACTATTGTATTGTGGTCTAACGCACAAAACAGATTTAATTAGCAAAGAAAATATATACTAGCAGATATAGATAATTACAGTAAGGTATGAATATGTACAACAAACGGATACTTCTAGCAATCTACCATTAAGCAGATGGATCTAACATAGATGAGAATTACAATCAACATATATACAGGACATACGCCAGTGCCACCTGGATCCAGGTTATGCGTCGTCATGCAGAAGACATAATAAAAGTGTGTTACCAGATACCTCTGGGTGCCAGATATTCATGTACTGTGTACAATGGCACACATTGCACTGATGATGTAACCTCATTGGTCTAAGACAGTGGTTCCCAACCTGGGGTACTCTGCAGACCAGTTGGGGGTACTTGGAAATAATATTGGTAATGGCGGAAGAAGAAAAAGTCTCCCAATGGCAAAAGAAGTCTACCATTGCCATGGAAACAAGCCACGTTGTGTCATTTCCAGTTCCATCTGCAGTGCCATCAGTGTCTCGTGCTTTTGCCCAACCAGCAATTCACTGAGAGCTACCTGTGAACATCTGCCCCGCACTGACACGGGTGGAATAAGCATTAATCCTACAGGCGTTAGCGGGAACTCTGGAGACAATACACAGCCAGCGGCCAGACAAAGACGGACCTGATTCCTGACCATATACTAGTCCACGGCTACTCCTTAATATTAGGACACGCATACTGCTCACTTCCACTCATAAGTACTGTGGAAATTTCAAATTGAGAGGAGGGGGTACTTATAAATGAAAAGCCTAATCAAGGGGTACGGGAGAGAAAAAAGGTTGGGAACCACTGGTCTAAGAGACACACACGGTGCACACCCTCAAAGTCATCAATGGCCCATAGGCTGGATTACATGTAAATGAGTGCTTTTGTCTAATATGCAGTTTCAGGGCCCCGCATTGCAACTCATTTATATTACTACATCTTGTTATACATACATATCTACTTATACTCATAACCTGCAAACACAGTGCGTAATTATTCATCTATAATGACCGGGTTACTGCTGGTAAAATACTGATTTATATGAGACCAAACATGATACAAACAAGTGGTACTAGCCCTGGGATATATTTATAGCTGGATAAATGGTGGTGCTGTATACTTAAACCTAAGCTTGGACTAAGGGCCTGATTCTGGTTGACTCGGTAAGCTGCGAAGAGTGCAGTTTACTGAGTCCAAGAGTGCCCGCCCCCCCCCTGCCGCCGTATCCCTAGCAATCATGCGATGGTGTGTGTTATGAAAACACATCCCCTCACATGTGCCCGCCGCATGAAAAAAGCAGTCCAGGCTGACTTATATTTGCAGGTTCATGGGCAAAAACAGGGTGGGCAGGTTACGTCATGTGACATCAGTCACCCACCCCCCGGCACACTTTGTCCCACCCGCATTTGCATGGGAACGCCCAGCAGTATCATGGGGATGCCCATGAAACGCTGGGCTTTCCCATGTCCCATCGCCACGTCTGCAATCTAGTCATCGCCCGTGTTCTCAGGGCATGGAGTTAAGTTGAAGAAAAAGCTGAGACATCTAGGAATAGAGACCATTACACTACATAAGAAATGTGTGCTCCTTTAGGGGCCGATTCATGCCCCATCCCTGATTATTATTATCCTTTATTTGTATGGCGTCACAAGGGTTCCGCAGCGCCCAGTTACAGAGTACACATAATCAAAACAGGAAAACAGTGACTTACATTTGAAGATAATACAGGACAAGTGCAGGGTAAATGATTATAGGATCATCAGCCGATTACTGCAACATAAGTATCCAGGTGGCAGCAAACAGCATGTTTTGGTGCAGTCGAAGACTACTGAAGTAATAAAAGTATAAGCACATGAGGTAAGAGGTCCCTGCTCGTGAGAGCTTACATTCTAAAGAGGAGGGGCAGACATACAAGGGTGACACAGGAGGGGTAGACAGGGCGAGGAACAGAGGGTTAGGGGGACAGTTTGCTGGGTTTGGTGAAGAAGTGGGTTTTAAGAGCCCGTTTGAAGTTCTGTATAGAAGGGGAGAGTGCTAGGGACCTGCTCTCTTGAGGAGACCTTAACGTGGTGAGCAGGTAGATATATTTGGCCAAATGTATGCTAACATCCTCAGAAATGAATTATAAAAGGAATATATGTTAGCAGTAATGATTGCTTAGTGCACCTGCAAACCCCCTCTCTTTTGCATATAACTAAAAATCTCAGCAAGGTAGCACCTCTCATTACAGGGTGTGCAGTCTAGGGCCCCCCTCTTTCCATAGTCTATATTATGTATCCGTACACAACTGAAGCCTGAGATTGCTTCTGCCTAGATTAGCACCCCTCCCCCACCACCCTCAAATGTTTTTAAGCAGGGACTAGCAATGACTGCACAACTGTGATAAAGGCATAATTCCAAGTAAGTCCTTATAATCTATAAATGTCAGTTTTCTTGGGGTCGTTGTCTGGGTGCGGGGTCCCCTTGAGCTTGTCTGGCTGGACCACTCCAGGGCATCACTACTTTACACATAGTCTGACATAAACATATCATTTTTCTATGTATGTCTTTTTTTATATGTATTCTTTCACATTTTTTCTTTTTTGACACACCCTTTATCACTATTTTTTTTTTTTACTTTAAATCTTTATTAAATTTCATTTCATACAATACAAACAGCTACATAAAGACAATTACATACCAACATACATCACATACATAGATAGCGTGGTGGTACATATATTAACTATCACTATTAGTTGCTTACACATACCCTACATTCTATGACACTTTACACTCCATTACACTTCACAGCTATATTTTATTTATGTGATGCCCTGGGGTGGTTTTGCTGGGCTGTCTTGGGGGTGCCCTGCACCCCAGGCATGAACCCCATATTGCTAGGGACCGTGGTGAGCAGGTAGATATATTTGGCCAAATGTATGCTAACATCCTCAGAAATGAATTATAAAAGGAATATATGTTAGCAGTAATGATTGCTTAGTGCACCTGCAAACCCCCTCTCTTTTGCATATAACTAAAAATCTCAGCAAGGTAGCACCTCTCATTACAGGCTGTGCAGTCTAGGGCCCCCCTCTTTCCATAGAAGGAGAGAGGAAGAGAATTCCAGAGTAAGGGAGCAGCACATGAAAAATCTTGGAGGTAGGAGTGGGAGGAGGTAATAAGTTGGCAGAAGAGCCGACTGGTGTTGGCAGAGCGGAGGGGACAAGTGGGAGTGTAAAGGGATATAAGGTTAGAGATGTAAATGGGAGAGGAGTGGGTGAGTGCTTTGTAAGTGAGTGTGAGAAGTTTGAATTGAATTCTGAAAGGGAAGGGAAGCCAGTGAAGGGCTTGTAGAAGAGGGGAGGTGGAGGTAGTTCTTTTGGTGAGGAAGATGAGTCGGGCTGCAGCATTGAGGATATATTTTAGTGGAGACAGGCATTTGTCAGGGATACCAGTTAGGACAAGATTGCAGTAGTCCAGCCTGGATATGATCAGTGAGTGGATAATGGTCTTAGTGGCATCCTGAGTGTGAAAAGGTCTAATTCTGGAAATATTTTTGAGATGAAAATGGCAGGTTTGTGAGAGGTGCTGAATATGTGGTTTGGAGAGGGAGGAGTCATGGATTACTCCAAGACAGCGTACTTGGGGGCTAGAAGTGATAGTCGTGCCATCAATAGATAATGAGGTTGTGCAGGAGTGGGAAGATGATCATCTCAGTTTTGGACATGTTAAGTTTGAGAAAGCGGTGGGACATCCAAGAAGAGATAGCAGAGAAACAGTTGAAGATACGATTGAGGAGAGTGGGGGAAAGTTCAGGGGAGGAAAGGTAGATGTGAGTATCATCAGCATACAGATGACCAGTGGTTTTGGGTCGAGTCTCTGAATGTCTCTCTGCCATCTCATCTTGGATGTCTTCTCGCCAACTCAAACTCAATATTTCCAAAACTGAATTTCTTATATTCCCGCCAACTAAGAACAGTTACCATCCTGATATCTCCATTGCTGTTGACAACTCGACAATCTACCCTACCCCACAAACTCGTTGCTTAGGGGTCTTCCTCGACTCTGAACTGTCCTTTCTTCCCCACATTCAATCTGTTTCCAAATCATGTTACATGCATCTAAAAAACATATTCAAAATACGACCGTATCTCACACAAGACACTACTAAATCTCTTATCCATGCACTTATTATATCCCGCATTGATTATTGCAATAGTGTCCTAACTGGTCTTCCCAAGAACAGACTCTCGCCACTGAAATCCATTTTAAATGCGGCTGTTAGGCTGATCTTCCTTGCAAGACACTCATCGTCTGCTGATCCGCTCTGCCAGTCCCTCCATTGGTTGCCTGTATCTTACCGTATTCAATATAAAACACTTCTACTCGCATATAAAGCTATTAACCATACTGCACCAGCATATATCTCTTTACTTATCACAAAATATCCCCCATCTCGACCACTCCGCTCTACACAAGATCTGCGTCTCTCTTCTGCACGGATTACTAGCTCCCATTCACTATTACAGGACTTTCATCGGGCTGCTCCCATCCTATTGAATGCCCTTCCACGCACAATAAGACTCTCCACTAGTCTCCAACATTTCAAGTGTTCCCTGAAAACTCACCTCTTCAGGCAAGCCTATCATATTTAAGTTCTACACGCATAACCCTCTGAGGCACTTATGTATTATATAGCTTCCCTTCTGGACTTGTAACTTGGTGGGACTGCTATGCTATTACTGGTGCCTCTCCTTGTGTTTCCCTCCTATATCCCTATAGATTGTAAGCTTGCAGCAGGGCCCTCCTATCTCCAAGTCTGTCTGTTGTTACCCAGTTTGTTTTATCACTGTCTACTATTGTAAAGCGCAACGGAATCTGCTGCGCTTTATAAGAAACTGTAAATAAATAATAAAAAAATAAGTCAAAATAACGAATAAGCTCACCTAGAACCAAGAACAGAACCTTGTGGGACACCAACGGTTAGTGGAAGTGGGGAGGAGGTAGTGTCATGAGAGGAGACAGAGAAGGAATGATCAGAGAGGTAGAATGACAGCCAGGAGAGAGCAGTATCACGCAGACCAAGGGAGTGACGGATTTGGAGAAGGAGAGGATGGTCCACAGTGTCAAAAGCAGCAAAGAGGTCAAGAAGAATAAGCAGAGAGTAACGGACCTTAGATTTGGCAGCATGAAGACCATTGCAGACTTTTGTGAGGGCAGTTTCAGTGGAGTGGAGAGAACGGAAGCAATATTTTTAATGTGTCAAGCAGAGAGTGGAAGGAAACAAAGTCAGTGAGGTGATTGTGGACAATACGCTCAAGGAGTTTGGAGGAGAGAGTTGGGTCGGTAGTGAGAGGGTGTTAGGATCAAGGGTAGGTTTTTTTTAAGAATAGGGGAGACAATAGCATGCTTGAAGGCAGAGGGGACAGTGTCTGATGAGAGGGAGAGATTAAGAAGGTGGGCAAGATGGGAACAGGCAGAAGGAGAGAGGTGGGGAGGTGGTGGTGGGGGAGGAATGGATGAGAGCCATAACTTCCTCACCAGAAACATGGGAAAAAGATGTCAGAGTTGATTAGAGGGAAGGGGAGGGGTGGTAAGGGATAGGAGGTGGCTGGTTGCTGGCGTTCTGGTGGGATACAATGTCGACTTATGGAGTCAATCTTGGATGTGAAATAAGTGTCAAAGTCAAGAGCAGACAGTGAGGAGGTGAGAGGAGGTAGTGGCGGGCAGAGGAGGGAGTTGACAGTGGAAAAGAGGCATCGAGGGTTGGAAGACTGGTAGGCGATGAGACTTTTGAAGTAAGATTCTTTAGCGAGGGAAAGGACAGCACTGAAGGATGAGAGCATAAGTCTGCCTTAGAGCGTGATTTCCTCCAATGTCGCTCGGCAGTGCGTGAGCATTTTTAAAGATATCTGGTGCATTTGGTATGCCATGGTTGAGGTGTTGATTTGCGAGGGTGAATTGTGGCCGGTGGGGCAACAGTGTCAAGTGCAGAGGTAAGGGATGATTTGTATAGGGAAGTGGCTTGTTCAGGGCATGAGAGAGAGAGAAAAGGAGAGAGAAGTGAATCAAACAGGGAGGACAAGGATGAGGTGTCAATAGCCTCAATGTTATGTTTTGTGATGGTAGCCTTAAAAGATAGAGATGGGGAAGCAGGGAGAGATAAGGTAAAGGAGAGCAGGTGGTGGTTAGAAAGAGGAAAAGGGGAGTTGGAGAAACCAGAAATATCACAACGATGAGTGATAACCAGATCCATTGAGTTCCCATTCATATGGGAGTGTGAGGTGGTCCACTGGGAGAGACCAGGTGAAGATGTGAGATTAAGAAGTTTAGAGGCAAGTTATTTTGATCATGAATCAGGCTGCTGCCTGATTCATGGAAGTCGTGGAGGGGAGACTCTGCCCGGAGCCCTTGCTGTGCGGATGCAGCAGGCAGAGACGGGCCAGGCCGCGAGTGGTTGGAGGGAAAGGGGGGCAGGCACAAGGCACAGGGGATAAGTAACCTCGGGCTCCCCTCTGAGAATGGACCCCAGGACTCACCACCAGGGGTGCCGAGAGGGGGGGGGGGAACAGTTTACCCGGGCTCAGGCCTGTCAGGGAGGCCCGGGTCTGGACACACAGTTTTTTTGTATTTGGTGGCGAGTGCGCTGGGTCTGAGTGCGCTGTAGTCAACTTTTCAGCGGCGGCATTGGGAGTGCGGATTTGGGCGGACGTGGGAAGGCATGGGGGCAGCAGCATCACAGAGGTCCTTCCGCTCTCCGACTCCAGGGCCTGCTGAGAGCCCGCCATGTGATTTGGGAGTTTACTTCTGACAGAGCATGTAACTCTGGGCAGAGCATGTAACCCCATGCAGAGCATGTAACTCCTGGCAGAGCATGTAACCACGGGCAGAGCATGTAACCCCTGGCAGAGCATGTAACTCCAGGCAGAGCATGTAACCCATGGCAGAGCATGTAACTCCGGGCAGAGCATGTAACCCCTGGCAGAGCATGTAACTCCGGGCAGAGCATGTAACCCCTGGCAGAGCATGTAACCCCTGGCAGAGCATGTAACTCCGGGCAGATCATGTAACCCATGGCAGAGCATGTAACCCCTGGCAGAGCATGTAACTCCGAGCAGAGCATGTAACCCCTGGCAGAGCATGTAACTCCAGGCAGAGCATGTTAACCCCTGGCAGAGCAGGTTAATCCGATGGCAAATTGCATGTTAACCCCTGGCAGAAAATGTTAACCCCTGGCAGAGCATGTAACTCTGGGCAAAGCATGTAACCTCTGGCAGAGCAGGCTAATCCCGTGGCACAGAGTATGTTAACCACTGGCAGAGCATGTTAACCCCTGGCAGAGCAAGTAACTCTGGGCATAGCATGTAACCCCCGGGCAGAGCAGGTTAATCCCATGGCACAGAGTATGTTAGCATGTCAACGCGTTGAGCCCCACCATTTACTTGGCCCTAATCAAGAGACCTTATACCATCTTGCACCAGGCTCCTTCACGGTGAACTCCAATCTGGACCAGCCTTCATCTGCTTGTGCCTTCACAGGTCCATACCTCTATTGCAGCGACTATCAGCGGTGGCATTTCCATCACTCCACCAACCATTCCTGCTCAATTCCATCTGAGGCTATTTGGATCCACATGCTGGGAATTACACCGGAATCACTTTTTGGTCACCAGATGAGGCCCTGACGTCTGACCATCATTGGTGGTAATTATATCAAACAAATTGGCCCAATGAACTGCCTTTTCTTTCCCACTGGAGCCATGTGCATGCATTGACTGTTTTTTAATCCCCCCCTCCCCCTTTTTTTTTATCCATTGTGCAATTTTTTCATTCATTTTTTATTTTTGCATATAGAGAATTCTCTTAATTGTTGTGTAATGAAATAAATGTATTTGTATTTTATTATCACATTTGTGTTTGGTCATCATTCAGACTAACCCAAGCGCTGTATACCTTTTTTCTTTTCACAGAGTATGTTAACCCCTGGCAGAGGACAAGGGAGGACAAGGATGAGGTGTCAATAGCCTCGATGTTACGTTTTGTGATGGTAGCCTTAAGAGGTAGAGATGGGGAATCAGAGAGATAAGGTAAAGGAGAGCAGGTGGTGGTCAGAAAGGGGAAATGGGGAGTTGGAGAAATCAGAAATATCACAACGATGAGTGAAAACCAGATCCAGTGAGTTCCCATTCACATGGGAGGGTGAGGTGATCCACTATGAGAGACCAGGTGAAGATGTGAGATTAAGGAGTTTAGAGGCAGGTGATTTTGAGGGGTTATCAACAGGGATGTTGAAATCACTTAGGATAATGAAGGGAATGTCAGAAGAGAGGAAGGGAGGAAGCGAGGAAGCAAAGTTATTGAGATATTTGGAGGGCATGCCAGGGGGAAGATAAATGACAGCAACTCGAAGATTAGCAGGTTGGTAGAGGCGTATAGCATGGACCTCAAATGTAGAGAATGTAAGGGATGGTTCTGGAAGAATGAGTTGATAGGAGTAGCTAGAGGGTAAAAGGACCCCAACACCACCACCATGGCGACCTCCAGGTCGAGGTGTGTGTGAGAATGTGAGGCCCCCAGCAGAGAGAGCAGCAGGAGAAGTAGTGTCAGAGTAGGTAATCCAGGTTTCAGTAATGGCTAGGAGATGCAGGGAGTTGGAAATTAAAAGGTCATGAGTGGGGACCAGTTTGTTGCAAACAGATCTGGCATTCCAGAGGGCACAGGATAGGAGGTATGAGTTAGTGGTTGGGATGTAAATGAGATTGTCAGGATTGCTAAAGCGTTGAGGTGATATTAATTTGGAAGGCAAAGATGTAGAGGGTATAGTGATTGTGCTGACTCCTGGGCTAGGAAGGGAAACTGGGAGGAATGAGAGAGCAGGGCTGAGTGGTGGTATAGAGGACCCGCGATGGGGTAGAAGTGAGTGCAAATGGGTTAACAGGAGAGCAGGGGAAGGGCAACAAAGCGGAGGATGGGAAACAGAGGAGAGGGGGTAGGAGAGAAGAATAGAGGTGGTACTAGGGGGCAAAATAAAGGATAAGGTAGACAAGGAGTGTTGGGGGGTGTTGACAGGCAGGACATAGTGTGGATAAGGTAAATAGGGTTTGAGAATGGAAAAAAAGAGTGGTGGCAGCAGGGCCAGTGCTAGGGTATTGGGCGCCCTCCTGCAAACCATAATTTTGCGCCCTCCCTTCCATACCTTATAATAGAGACCCTGCATGCTTGAGGCACGCACAGTAAAAAAGGGGGTATGTTCTCACAAGGAGTGTTTTTTTTTTTAAATTACAGCACACAGCAGCATAATCTTATACATATTACACTGCATGTAGTGTTACTTATTTACATTACACCACACACTAGTGTCTCTTATTCATGTTACAACACACAGTACAGCACTTAATGTTACTTCAGACAGCAGTACCCCTTATACACATTATGCCACACAGTAGTGCCCCTTATATATAATGCCAACAGTAATAGTTCCTTTTACATATGATGCCCGCAGTAAATGCCGCTTACACATTATGACCAGAGTAGTGCAAGTTACACATAGGGGGAAATTTACCAATATGAAAAACCTAGTTTTTCGTATTGGTATTTTCCCTACGACTGCATACGACTGTTTAAGTCGTATGCAAAGTCGTGTTCCGGAGGATCAGTTACAAAGCAGTCATATACGACTGCTTTGTAACCCTCCGATGGTGTAATGATTCGTATTAGCGGCCGTATATACGGCTGCTAATACGAATTATTTCTAGCAGTCTGCACGGATCAGTCAGATCCGTGCAGGCTGCATGGTGTAAAAAAAATAGAAAAAAAAATAAATAAAAAAAAAAAACGGCGTGGGGTCCCCCCCACAGCCGAAACCAGCACCAGGCTGACGGAGCCTGGAGCCGGTAATTAAAAATCAGGGAACCCGACAAATAGGGTTTCCCCGATTTTTAACAACCAGCCCCAGGCTCCTGCTCTGGGGCTGGTTCCCAAAATACGGGGGACAAAATGACTAGGGGTCCCCCGTATTTTAAGAACCAGCCCCAGGCAAAACCAGCCAGCAGGGTAATGCCACAGCCGGGGGGAGACTTTTTATACAAGTCCCCCCGGCCAAAGCATTCATCCCTACCGACCAGTCAGCCTGGCCAGGGGCCCTGGGGGAGTGGGGACCCCCCCAATAAAGGGGTCCCCCCCCTCCAGGACTTACCTGACCAGGCTGAAGCCTGGTGCTGTCCTCGATGCCCCTGGGCGGTGGGCATCGAGCTGATGGTTTTGTGTAAAAAATAGAATAAAAACCATTGTTTTTTACTGTGGCACTACAAGTGCCAGCAAGCCTCCCCAGCAAGCTGGGACTTGGATAACCACAAGTCCCAGCCTGCTGGGCATTAAAGGGCCCGCTGGGTCTTGTAGTGCCACCGTAAAAAAAATAGTTAAATAAAACACACTGACACCCGTTTTAAATAAAAGTTTAATACACACATTACATACATACTGATACTTACCTTTCTTGATCCCGTAGGTAGCCCTGGTCCTGATGTCCTGTGTCGTCCTCCAGGTCCATGTCGGCTGTCTGCGTCGTCCTCCAGGTCCATGTCGACGGTCCGTGTCGTCCTCCAGGTCCATGGCGGTGTCCGGGTCCGAAGAAATCCATGTTGGAGCTGTGGAAGGAAATCCTACTCACCTGTTCCTGCGCTGAAGAAGTCTTCTCTTGATCCGACGTAGTCCAGGTAATCTTCCTGCTGTCGCCGGTCCCCGCTGTCTGCGCTGTCCGTGCATCGCGCTGAGGAGAGATGCTGAAGTTTCATATTCGGCGCCTCTCCTCAGACTGAATTCTATTGGCCGCCTAGCAGGCCAATCAGGAGCCGACTTTCTCGGCTCCTGATTGGCCTGCTATGCGGCCAATAGAATTCAGTCTGAGGAGAGGCGCCGAATATGAAACTTCAGCATCTCTCCTCAGCGCGATGCACGGACAGCGCAGACAGCGGGGACCGGCGACAGCAGGAAGATTACCTGGACTACGTCGGATCAAGAGAAGACTTCTTCAGCGCAGGAACAGGTGAGTAGGATTTCCTTCCACAGCTCCAACATGGATTTCTTCGGACCCGGACACCGCCATGGACCTGGAGGACGACACGGACCGTCGACATGGACCTGGAGGACGACGCAGACAGCCGACATGGACCTGGAGGACGACACAGGACATCAGGACCAGGGCTACCTACGGGATCAAGAAAGGTAAGTATCAGTATGTATGTAATGTGTGTATTAAACTTTTATTTAAAACGGGTGTCAGTGTGTTTTATTTAACTATTTTTTTTACGGTGGCACTACAAGACCCAGCGGGCCCTTTAATGCCCAGCAGGCTGGGACTTGTGGTTATCCAAGTCCCAGCTTGCTGGGGAGGCTTGCTGGCACTTGTAGTGCCACAGTAAAAAACAATGGTTTTTATTCTATTTTTTACACAAAACCATCAGCTCGATGCCCACCGCCCAGGGGCATCGAGGACAGCACCAGGCTTCAGCCTGGTCAGGTAAGTCCTGGAGGGGGGGGACCCCTTTATTGGGGGGGTCCCCACTCCCCCAGGGCCCCTGGCCAGGCTGACTGGTCGGTAGGGATGAATGCTTTGGCCGGGGGGACTTGTATAAAAAGTCTCCCCCCGGCTGTGGCATTACCCTGCTGGCTGGTTTTGCCTGGGGCTGGTTCTTAAAATACGGGGGACCCCTAGTCATTTTGTCCCCCGTATTTTGGGAACCAGCCCCAGAGCAGGAGCCTGGGGCTGGTTGTTAAAAATCGGGGAAACCCTATTTGTCGGGTTCCCTGATTTTTAATTACCGGCTCCAGGCTCCGTCAGCCTGGTGCTGGTTTCGGCTGTGGGGGGGACCCCACGCCGTTTTTTTTTTTATTTATATAATTTTTCAATTTTTTTACACCGAAGCCTGCACGGATCTGACTGATCCGTGCAGGCAAAAACGCAAATACGACATGAAAATGGTGTTCTATTTTCCTGTCGTATTTGCGTGGGTGTTTTACACCACTAAGCAGCCGTATTATCAGTACGGCTGCTTAGTAAATCAGAAACCACCATTCTTTTGAATGGTGATTTCTGTCGTATTCTATCGATGGTGTAGACATTCGTATTTGTAACTACAAATACGAATGTTCCATCTTTAGGACTACGAATTGTTGTATTTTTGGGATTGTAAATCCCGAAAATACAAATTCGTAAAAAAAAGGTGTATTTCTCCCTACGAATACACCTTTTTTCTACGAATCCATTTTGGTAAATGTCCCCCATAATGTCCACCAGTGGTCGAAGTGGAATTTTTAAAGTGGGGTATGGAAAAGTCAATGTTGTTGCTCGCGCTCTGGAAAAAGGGGTGTGTTCTTGAGTGTAGTGTGCCACGCCATATACCTCTAATACACATTATGCAACACAATAGTAGACCCCATAATACTTGCCCTTTAAACATTATGCGACACACAATGACCCAAAATTCAAATGGAATTAGCCAAAAATCACATTATACCACACGGATGGAGCAAAACTTCACGTTAAGGTGCTCATACATGTAGCGATGTGCTGCATCTGGTTAAAAACATCTGCGATATGCTAAAGCAGCGTCGGTTTGAAATAGATGCGATGCGATCTAGTTCATAAAGAAGCACATACTTTTTGTGCTTTGCGATGTGGGGGACTGCCCGTCACCATGCAAAACAGGATTGCTCTGTGTATAGGCACCTTTATGCCAAAATGAAAGTGCAAAAATTCACGTCATGCCACCCAGATTTAGCCCAAATTCACAGCATGTCACCCAGACTGAGCCAAAATTCACATTATGCAACATATATTGAGACAAAATTCACGTTATGTCACCCAGATTGAGCTAAAATTCACATCATGCCACCCAGATTAAGCTAAAATTCACATCATGCCATCCGGACTGAGCCAAAATTCACATCATGCCACCCAGATTGAGCTAAAATTCACATCACGCCACCCAGATTGAGCTAAAATTCACATCATGCCACCCGGACTGAGCCAAAATTCACATCATGCCACCCGGACTGAGCCAAAATTCACATCATGCCACCCAGATTGAGCTAAAATTCACATCACGCCACCCAGATTGAGCTAAAATTCACATCATGCCACCCGGACTGAGCCAAAATTCACATCATGCCACCCGGACTGAGCCAAAATTCACATCATGCCACCCAGATTGAGCTAAAATTTACATCACGCCACCCAGATTGAGCTAAAATTCACATCATACCACCCGGACTGAGCCAAAATTCACATCATGCCACCCGGACTGAGCCAAAATTCACATCATGCCACCCGGACTGAGACAAAATTCACATCATGCCACCCGGACTGAGACAAAATTCACATCATGCCACCCAGATTGAGCTAAAATTCACATCATTCCACCCGGACTGAGACAAAATTCACATTATGCCACCCAGATTGAGCTAAAATTCACATCATACCACCCGGACTGAGACAAAATTCACATTATGCAACACGTTTTGAGACAAAATTCATGTCATGCCATCCAGATTGAGCCAAAACTCACATCTTGCCACCCAGGTTGAGATAAAATTTATGTTATGCTACATCAGTGGTTCCCAACCTGGGGTACTAGTACCCCTGGGGGTACTCTGCAGACCAGTTGGGGGTACTTGGAAATAATATTGGTAATGGCGGAAGAAGAAAAAGTCTCCCAATGGCAAAAGAAGTCTACCATTGACATGGAAACAAGCCACGTTGTGTCATTTCCAGTTCCATCTGCAGCGTCATCAGTGTCTCGTGCTTTTGCCCAACCAGCAATTCACTGAGAGTTACCTGTGAACATCTGCCCCACACTGACACGGGTGGAATAAGCATTAATCCTACAGGCGTTAGCGGGAACTCTGGAGACAATACACAGCCAACGGCCAGACAAAGACGGACCTGATTCCTGACCATATACTAGTCCACGGCTACCGCTTACTTCCACGCATACTGCTCACTTCCAGTCATAATCACTGTGGAAATTTCAAATTGAGAGGAGGGGTACTTATAAATGAAAAGCCTAATCAAGGGGTACGGGAGAGAAAAAAGGTTGGGAACCACTGTGCTACATGGATTTAAAGAAAAAAAAATTCACGTTTTGCCACAAGGATTGAGCCAAACTTGACATATAATTTGGGGACACAGGGACCCTGGGGGGCAGGGACCAGGGAAGAGGGGACAGGGACCAGGAATGACACAGTGATAGGTACAGGGACCGGGGGACGATGCAAGGACAGGGACTGGGGGATGATGCAGGGACAGGGATCGGGGGATGATGCAGGGACATTGACCGGGGGGGGGGGGGGGGGTGCAAGGACTGGGGGACACAGGGACTGGGGGGACAAAGGGACAGGGTAGGACACAGGGACAGGGACCAGGGGGGATGCAGTAACAGAGACCTACCAGGGGTCCAACAGTGATGCCTGGCAGATCTCCAAGGGTGGGGAGGATGATAGCCGGGTGCCCCCTTCTATTACAGCACATTCACATGCAGCAACACTGTCACTGGCAACCTCCTGCACAGCACACTCACTCTTTCTCCCGGCGGCTCCTCAGTCAGGCTGCACGCACACTGCACAGTGCAGCCTGCAGAGCGCCGAGCATAGGACACAGAGGGGGAGCTCCATGCTGATCGGCGCTCCCTCTCTCTGTCCTAGGCACGGTGCCCTGTAGGCTGCACTGATCAGTGTGCAGCGTGCCTGACTGAGGAGCCGCCAGGAGAAACAGTGAGTGTGCAAGCACAAGCAGGAAGGACACGCTGTATCGCTCTCAATGTATGTGGAGGACGGAGAGCAGCAGCGCTGCATCGGATTCTAGTTTTAAAACATTTGGGAGACAATGAGTGAGACAGTGAATGAGCTGTGACACTCGACAGGAGTAGTGTCAATGGAGGGGAGAGCGCCTCTCAGGTCCGGCGCCTACCTGCTTTGCAGGCTCTGCTGAGCGGGTAGCGCCGGCCCTGGGTGGCAGAATGAGAGATAAAGCAGCAGAATTGCAGGTAATAGTAAAGCAAATATTTAGCTGATGAAAGTTAAAAAGTGACATAGTGTATGTTGGTGCAAACACCAACAATTCTAACCAAGTTGATTAAAATGTCAAACAAATTATAGCATTACAAACCACATTTAAACATGAGTTGGTTGTATAGTGAGGTGAACGGTGAGGAGTGCAAGTGAACTCACGTTTGTTGGGCTTTAGTATGCTGAGTTTTGATAGAGTGGTCTCCTTCAGTTTCACTTCAGTTTAACGCTGGTATAACGCTGTAGTTATGTTTCAGTTTTTCCCACATGTGTGATTTATGCTTATATGAAAACCCGACAGCGTGCGCCTTCGGAAAATTTTACACTCGCCGTGTGCTCACTGTCTAAAGGGGCAGATGGGTGCCTTTCAACAGGCCCATCCAGTGTTTCATGGGCGTGCCCACAGAATAAGAGCACAGGGTTCCCACAACCCCGGGCTCCCCTCTGAGAATGGACCCCAGGACTCACCACAGATCAACGCTGGGGCAGCTGCCATCCTTGGGACGGTGCAATTGTGTAACTAAAAGACTCCCTGCACCAGCAAACTGCCTGCCTCCCAGAACTAGAAGAGAGGAGCTGACTAGCAGGCAGTGTGCACTACATAGTGAGGGTTGAGTGCAGCCAGGGGAGCTCAATAAAAGTAAGTTAAATGTTTTCTTTGTTTGTTTGTTGTAAATTAGATAATGAATGAAACATATCTACTGTATGCGTGTGTGTGTGTGTGTGTGTGTGTGTGTGCATATATATATATATATATATATATATACACACACACACACACACACACACATAATGCTGCTATTGAGTGTTTATTCCCTGTTAGGGACAACGTCTGCATGGTTGTGTATATATTGGGGAATCACCGTTACATGAACTTGCACCAAGAGCTATGCGTCCAAGCTATGCCTCTATATACATCAGGATGCCGGTGATCAGTATACTCGCTCCAGCATCCCAACCTGGAACTTCGACAAGTATCCGGGTGCCGAGGCCACAACACTGACAGCCGACATTGCTGAGTATATGGAGAGCGGTAGTGTGCAAGAAAGGGGGGAGGAGTTTAGGTAATAGTGGGAGGAATAAGGCTTAGGCTTCGGGGGTGGGGAGTGCAATTGGTTAAGGGGTGGGTACAGGGGTTAGGTTTAGGCACTAATGGGGGAGGGTTACGGTAAGGCAACGGGGGTGGAGCAGTATTATGCTGTGCCTCACAAAAGACTCTTCATGAATGATCAGTGAGGAAGCCCTGGGAGGAGAAGAGGATTGAAATTGGGGGTGGAGGGGGAGATCAACCTGCACCTGGCACTACACAGCGGCACATTCCCCCCATAGCTAATACTGTGGCTGCTGCAAGCCGAGTTGTGAGTCCCAACGTGGTACTTACTGGGAGATAGAGGAGGGAGGACAGAGGTGGGAGGCAAAACCGCTTCATGTGCAGACTCCGGAAGCTATGCTTGTACAGTCCGTCAGTTGTGCACCACTAATGCCATGTCTGCACCGTGCAACAAATAATGTTACACTGTTTGGCTTATAGTGGGTACATGGTGCGATTTTGCTTGCGAATCGATCCTGATTCGATTGGGATCTAATCGGGTTCGAATCAAGTGGTATTCAAAATGCATACGACTATATGATACACATCTGCCTGACAAGACCATTTTTCTATTGCATTGGCACTACACGGTAGCGCGCACTGGGATGAATCTGCATTGAATGTAGAAAAACCATTAGGTTTTCTATTCGATTTTGCTTCTATAAGCAAAATCAAATAGAAAAATAGTGCACCGTGTGTACCCTCTATAGTGTTTCTGAAAAAATTTCATGCAGATAAAATCGCAATTACATAAATTATATATGCAGCTGTTTGTGTGTCTAATGGGCCCTACACACATAGCGATGTGTGCAGGGCTACCTAGCTATGCTATCGCATAGCACACAGAGCTGACAGCCCACACACAGAGCGAGCTGTCAGCTCTGTGTGCTAAGCGAGCAGACAGCGCCAGTGTTCTCCGGTGGGAGAACCCTGCCGATGCCGAGATTGATGGACACTGTCCATCAATCTCGGCCAGCGATAAAGACACGCGGGGACGCGCACTGCTGCCGATATAGCCCCCACACATACACCGATGTGAGGACATTTGATAAGCGACTTTGCCAAACTAAGCAAAATCGCATAGAAAATGCCTTAACCCCTTCCCGCCACAGCCTGTTTTTGCCTTCCTGACAGAGCCCTTTTTTTCAAATCTGACAGGTATCACTTAAGTGGGGATAACTTTTTTTTGCTTTTACTTATCCCAGTGATTTTGAGATTGTTTTCTCGTGACACATTGTACTTCAAGTTAGTGGTAAATTTGGGTCGATACAGTCTGTGTTTTTTTGTGAAAAATACCAAAATGTCGTAAAAAAATGGAAAATTTAGCAATTTTCAAAATGTTAAATTTTCTGCTTGTGAGACAAATAATCATACCACTCAAAATAGTTAATAACTAACATAGACCATATGTCTACTTTATGTTTCCATCATTATTTCAACATCCTTTTAATTTTTTTGGACACTAGGAGGCTTAAAATATGAATAGCAAACACTGATTTTTTTAGGGACCAGTTCAGTTCTGATGTGACTTTGAGGGACTTGTATGTGAGACACCCCCATAAATGATGCCATTTCAAAAACTGCACCCCTCACAGTATTCAAAACAGCATTTTGGAAGTTTGTTAACCCTTTAGGTGTTTCACAGGAATTAAAACAAAGTGTAGGTGAAATTTCAAAATTTAATTTTTTTTGCAGATTTGCAATTTTAATACATTTTTCTAAGGAACACAGTAGATTTTACTAGAGAAATGTGACTAAAAATTGATTCCCCCAATTCTTTTGTTTTCATAAATATCCTATATGTGGCCCTAGTGTGCACGTTGACCAAACCACAGGCTTCATAATAGAAGGAGCACCTACTTGATTTTGGAGCCTCCTTTTTATGAGATTATTTTTTAGGCACCATGTAGGTTTCTAGGCACCATAAGATGCTAAAAGTTAGGAACCCCCCCACAAGTGACCCCATTTTGCAAACTACACCCCTCAGGGAATTCATCTAGGGGTATAGTGTACATTTCAAACCCCCAGGGGTTTCACCAATTGTGGTACAACTGGGCAGTGAAAATGAAAAATTAATTTTTTTACACAAAAATGCAGTTCTGGCTCCAAATTTTTCATTTTCACAAAGAATGAAGGAGACAAAGCACCCCAAAATCTGTGCCCCAATTTCTCCCGAGTACGGCAATGCCTCACATGTGACCAAAAAATACCATTTGGGTGCATGGCAGGACTCAGAAGGGAAGGAGTGATTTTTGGATTTTGCAGCTCAGATTCTGGTGGAATGTTGGTGGGTGCTATGTCGCATTAGCAAGACCCCCGAAGCACCAATACAGTGGAACCCCCCCACAAGTGACCCCATTTTGCAAACTACACCCCTCAGGGAATTCATCTAGGGGTATAGTGTACATTTCAAACCCCCAAGGGTTTCACCAATTTTGATACAACTGGGCTGTGCAAATGAAAAATTACATTTTTTACACAAAAATGCAGTTCTGGCTCAAAATTTTTCATTTTCACAAGGAATGAAGGAGACAAAGCACCCCAAAATCTGTGCCCCAATTTCTCCCGAGTACGGCAATGCCTCACATGTGACCAAAAAATACCATTTGGGTGCATGGCAGGACTCAGAAGGGAAGGAGTGATTTTTGGATTTTGCAGCTCAGATTCTGGTGGAATGTTGGTGGGTGCTATGTCGCATTAGCAAGACCCCCGAAGCACCAATACAGTGGAACCCCCCCACAAGTGACCCCATTTTGCAAACTACACCCCTCAGGGAATTCATCTAGGGGTATAGTGTACATTTCAAACCCCCAAGGGTTTCACCAATTTTGATACAACTGGGCTGTGCAAATGAAAAATTACATTTTTTACACAAAAATGCAGTTCTGGCTCAAAATTTTTCATTTTCACAAGGAATGAAGGAGACAAAGCACCCCAAAATCTGTGCCCCAATTTCTCCCGAGTACGGCAATGCCTCACATGTGACCAAAAAATACCATTTGGGTGCATGGCAGGACTCAGAAGGGAAGGAGTGATTTTTGGATTTTGCAGCTCAGATTCTGGTGGAATGTTGGTGGGTGCTATGTCGCATTAGCAAGACCCCCGAAGCACCAATACAGTGGAACCCCCCCACAAGTGACCCCATTTTGCAAACTACACCCCTCAGGGAATTCATCTAGGGGTATAGTGTACATTTCAAACCCCCAGGGGTTTCACCAATTGTGGTACAACTGGGCAGTGAAAATGAAAAATTAATTTTTTTACACAAAAATGCAGTTCTGGCTCCAAATTTTTCATTTTCACAAGGAATGAAGGAGACAAAGCACCCCAAAATCTGTGCCCCAATTTCTCCCGAGTACAGCAATGCCTCACATGTGACCAAAAAATACCATTTGGGTGCATGGCAGGACTCAGAAGGGAAGGAGTGATTTTTGGATTTTGCAGCTCAGATTCTGGTGGAATGTTGGTGGGTGCTATGTCGCATTAGCAAGACCCCCGAAGCACCAATACAGTGGAACCCCCCCACAAGTGACCCCAATTTGCAAACTACACCCCTCAGGGAATTCATCTAGGGGTATAGTGTACATTTCAAACCCCCAGGGGTTTCACCAATTTTGATACAACTGGGCTGTGCAAATGAAAAATTACATTTTTTACACAAAAATGCAGTTCTGGCTCAAAATTTTTCATTTTCACAAGGAATGAAGGAGACAAAGCACCCCAAAATCTGTGCCCCAATTTCTCCCGAGTACGACAATGCCTCATGTGTGACCAAAAAATGGCAGGACTCAGAAGGGAAGGAGTGATATTTGGATTTTGCAGCACAGATTCTGGTGGAATGTTGGTGGGTGCTATGTCGCATTAGCAAGACCCCCGAAGCACCAATACAGTGGAACCCCCCCACAAGTGACCCCATTTTGCAAACTACACCCCTCAGGGAATTCATCTAGGGGTATAGTGTACATTTCAAACCCCCAGGGGTTTCACCAATTTTGATACAACTGGGCTGTGCAAATGAAAAATTACATTTTTTACACAAAAATGCAGTTCTGGCTCCAAATTTTTCATTTTCACAAGGAATGAAGGAGACAAAGCACCCCAAAATCTGTGCCCCAATTTCTCCCGAGTATGGCAATGCCTCATATGTGACCAAAAAATACCAGTTGGGTGCATGGCAGGACTCAGAAGGGAAGGAGTGATTTTTGGATTTTGCAGCTCAGATTCTGGTGGAATGAATGGTGGGTGCTATGTGGCATTAGCAAGACACCCGAAGCACGGTGAAATGATGAACCTAATAATCCATAGATGTGTGGTATATTTTAAAACACTCCTTTATACATAGGCCGGGTTTGTCGGGGCAAGTTTCACAGTGGAAAATAGTATCCTTTCTTATTCCCTTTTTATAGCAAACTTTGCACCTTTTTTGTGTCCTGCCCTTTCTTGCAGTGGAGGGGATTTTGTTAGGAAAATGCTGCCTTGGTACAATACGGGGGCCAGTACTAGAAGTACTGGGGCCCTCTGCCTGCTGGTTCCCAAATATTAGGCCCTTTATGACTTCCTCTTAAAAGTGCATAAATGTCCCCCTCTGGCTGGTAGAACGGAATAGCACGTAAGCGTTATACAGTGCCATCTGGATGATATACACGGCCAGCTTCTTGTACCAGATTTTTGTTTTCCGCAGGGGACTGTACGGCTTCAGTACCTGATCTGAAAGATCCACTCCGCCCATGTACTTATTGTAATCTAGGATACAATTAGGTTTTGAGGTGTGGGTACTGGTACCTCGTACAGGGATGGAGGTGGTACTGTCTCCATGAATTGTTGTCAGTATAAGGACATCCCTCTTGTCCTTATATTTGACCAACAACATATTTTCGGTGGATTGTGCCCTGCTTTCACCCCTTCTCAGTACTTGGGCAATGTGCGTTTTTGGGAGGCCTCTTTGGTTCTTGCGCACAGTACCGCAAGCTGCTGTACCTCTTGAACCAAGGGCCTTAAACAGGGGGATGCTAGTGTAAAAGTTATCCACATAGAGGTGATAACCTTTATCCAGGAAGGGGTGCACTAAATCCCAGACAATTTTTCCACTAACACCTACGAGGGAGGGGGGGCATTCTGGCGGTTCAATTCTTGAATCCTTCCCTTCATATATCCTAAACCTGTGGGTGTACCCTGAGGTGCTTTCACACAGTTTATACATTTTTATGCCATACCTTGCCCTCTTACTGGGAAGGTACTGGCGGAGTTTAACCCTTCCTTTAAAATATATAAGGGACTCGTCGATACAAATAAATTTTTCAGGGATGTACATCTCTGCAAATTTGGCACTGAAATGATCAATGACCGGCCTGACTTTGAATAGCCGGTCAAAGGTGGGATCATCTCTGGGTGGGAACTGTGCATTATCGGTGTAATGTAAAAATTTAAGGATTATCTCAAAACGAGTCCGAGTCATGGCCATACGGTAAAGTTGGGTGCTGTACAGAACATCTGTACTCCAATATTGCCTAATTTCTGGCTTTTTTACTATGCCCATATGTAACACCAGACCCCAAAACGTCATCATCTCTACTGCATCTACAGGGGTCCACCTAGCAAATGATGACGTGGGGTTTTGAGCAATAAACTGCTGGGCATATAAATTACTTTGGTCCACCATTAAATTTATAAAATCATCAGAGAAAAATAATTTGAAAAAGTCAATTTCTCTGAGACCTGTTGAATCAAATTGGATTCCTGGGATGGCCAAAAACTCAGGAACCTGGGGCTCAAAATTGTCTGGTGGTGGGGTCCATACGGGATCAATCATTTGGGGGGGGGGGGTCTCAGCTGCTCTACGGGGGCGTCTTTGAGGGGGTCCCTCATCACTAGAGGAGGAAGAGGAGCTTAAGACGAATCCTTCAAATTCCCCGCTTGCATCACTGGCTGTGTCAGAGTCAGAGGCAAGCATGGCATATGCCTCCTCCGCTGAATACATTCTTCTGGATGACTGGGATGACATTTGGGATGACATTTGGGATGCCATTTTTATTTTTGTGTTTCTGTAAGTGTAATGTTTCAACACGTGTATAGTGTTGGGGGGGTACAAACTTTATTTCAACACGGGGGGTATGTAGTGTGTAGTGTGTATGTAGTGCAGAAAAAAAAAATACTTTATACAGGAATTTGATCCCAATAAAAAAAAAAAAAATTGAAGGGGTTAAAAAAAAAAAAAAGGTCCTGCGCCAAAAATTGAGCACAGATGTTGGTCAGTAACGTCCGTCACTGAACAGCGCTCAAAGGCAACAGGTGTAAAAACAATTTACAAAAAAAAAAATACCACAGCACTCTCCAAAAAAAAAAAAATTTTAAAAAAACTGCAGAAAAAAAATGATATCAACCCTGTGCCAAAAATGCTGTTCAGTGATGTATGTCACTGATTAGCGGCCACAGGACACCCACAAAAGCACCCACAAAAGCAACGTGGGTGTAAAAACAAAACCCCACTGCAATCCCCCCCCCCAAAAAAAACCTGCAGATCAGTGATGCAGTGATGCGACACTGATTAGCAGTGAGGGGCAGCAGGCAGACAACTGTGGGTGCAACCTGACAGGGTATATATAAAAAAAAAAGCCTGGACCCCCAAAAAGTTGCTGATCAGTTAATTAATTTAAACTGATCAGCACAAAAGGGGGGGCAGCAGTCAGTTGCACAGGCAGCACAACATTTGGTGCAACTGACAGGTATATATATAAAAAAAACAACCCAAAAAAGTTGCTGATCAGCACAGATATACTGATCAGCACAAAAGGGGTGCAGCAGACACAAAATATAGCACTCTCTATCACTCTCTATCACTCTCTGTCACTATCTCTCACGATCTGTGACTCTATGACACTGCAGCAGCAGGACACAGGAAGTCACAAGATCCAGGAAGCATCCAACTGCTGGCAGCACGCTACCAGCGGTGATCAGCGGTGATCAGGTAAGTATCAGGCAAGGTTCAGGTATGTATATCACGAGAGAGTGGCCGGTGACCGCTCTGCACGCAATTCCAGACCGGAATGGCGTCTGCAGCGCAGTCACCGTTAGTTTAAATGGCGCGCCTTGGCTGTGATTGGTCCGTCGGTCCGACATACCAATCACAGCCTTGGGGGGCAGGTGGGGTGAGGTGTCGTCGTCACCGATGACCCCCTCATGCCCCCTCACACCCGGCGGTGATTGACACCTGTGTTACCGAGCGTCTGATTCGCCGGTAACACAGGAAAACGCTGCGAATGGCTGTTCACATTGAACAGCCAATCACAGCGATCGCCGACGGGGGGGCGGCATCGCCGCCCCCCCTGGGCATGCAGGGACATGTCTGCTGTCAGGGACAGCAGACATCGTCCCTCTGTCACTGCGTCTCGAGACGCAGTGGCACTTTGAATTCATGACGTATATATACGTCATGTGTCGGGAAGGGGTTAATATCGGCATGTGTGTAGGCCGTATAATTAGCATCCCGATGTGCAGAAGATACATTTAATAGAAAAAGAACAGGAAAAACACTATTACATGTGCAGGAATTTGTGCAAATTATTGTTGTTAGAATTTTGGCCAAAAAAATCGCACCCTATTAGCTTTGGACCTATGTGTGTAATACACTATGCTGTGTTCCTCTGTAATTTAATAAGTTAAACAGGCACCATTCATTTTAAATAGAGTGAAAGAAAATTTCCGTTTTATATCTGTGAATAAGATAAATGTCAGCATTGCATTTTATCAACAACCTATGACAAGATGTTTCATGTGTTTTATTATTTATATAGGAAAATTTGCTAAGTGACTGGTTTCATTTGTGAGAAATGTGCTCTAATACATTCCTATGGCCCATCTCAGCTATTATACTCTGATGCGGATAGCTCCCTCTTCTGTAGTATGTGTGATACTACAGGCATCACCTTTAAAAGTATTCAAATATTTCTTTACTATGTGAAGGTGACATTTTTAATGTTGTTCGAAGTTCCTGCATTGAACATTTACCTCACATCAGAAAGACTTTTGCAACCAGCTATTAATAATCCAGAACTTTTACAAAATCTCAGATTCTTAACATTTCAGTTTTAATTTTGAAGTCTACTGGGTTTTTTTTTCTTTTTTTGCAACACATTTGAATTATTCACCCTGTACTTTACTCTCTTTTCTTCCATAGGATATATTATGTGATTGACATATATTATGTATGAATGACATAATAGAAATCACTGTCAGCTACCCGGCGTCTGGCATAAGCTGTTGAACAGGTACTGTGCTTCTGGAGCAAGAAAAAAAATGACATTATGATAATAAGGGAGAAATTTAATAGGGTGAGAGACTCAGAAAGTGAGAGATTTGGTAAAAAAAATCTCCAGTCTGTATTTTGTTGTTTATATTATGGGTGCATTATTCCCCATATTAAATCCCAAATCACAGTATGTAATCAGTAACATCAGAACTTGCCATATATGGATATGACTTAAAGCGCTTTATGCATATCTGAGCATTACTTCTGCATGATAAAAATAATTAACAGTTGTTTGTACTTATGTTTTCTGAACTTCAACGTTTAATCCCCGTACACATGGGGGAGAAGGGGGGGGGGGGGGTTATACTGGTTCATACGCATGCATGCGAGCACAATGTTTTTCATCTGCGCATGCGCATTTCTGTGCATGTGCACTGCGAGCGGGGGTCGGCGGCGGGTAGTCGAGACCATGGGAACGCCCAGCGTTTCATGGGCGTTTTCATAAAAATGCTGAGCGTTCCCATGGTAATCACCCAGTGACATGGGTGCTGACAGAGGCCAGATGACATCACCGGATGTCAGTTGCCCGCCATTTTCCCCTTAGGGATACAAGAGACCTGTGTCTTAATTTTGCGTGTACCTTTCACATCGGCGACCATCGAATGATGTGGGTGTTTCACCATAGGCTGAAAATGGATGTTTATGCAAGGGGGGGGGGGGGGGGGCGACGGCATATGCAAACGGCGGGCGGGTGGAAGGTGGCATGCAGTGCTGCTGCATGCCAACCAGAATAACCCCCATGGAGTGACACCCCCTCTGTGCTGAGTGAGGTGCTCAACCCTTTGAGCGCCAACGTTGCTGTGAGCGATCCTCAAAATACCACAGCGACTTGCAGTGGCGTAACTACTGTAAGGCAGCCCCAGCTGCCGCTTGGGGGAGCAAGCCACAGTGGGGTCTATGTGGGCGCCAGCACCCGTTGGATGCACTGACATGCTGCTGCCTGCCACTGTCCGCTGGCTGAGCACCGGAGGAGAGTCAGACGCAGCGCGGGTGCGGCCATGGCAGAGAAGACAAGTCCCCCCACTGATTCAATTGACTGTACACAGAGCCGGCTATTGGCTATTGTGTACAGGATGGGTGGGCGGATGGGCTTGCTGGGGAGGCCTGGGATGAGTCGGAGCCAAGGGAATCAGCAGTGTCTGCTGGTCACTCTCCCTCTATCCTGCTTCAGCTTCTCCGTTATGCATGTGACGTCATCACGTCACACGCTGGTACAACACGCTGGAGAGGAGCCCTGGGGGGGCACAAACTTTTTGGCAGGGGGGAGCAAAATTTATAGTTACGCCACTGGCGACTTGCAGGACCGCACATCGCCATTGCTATGGGGCAGACACACGGAGCGATCCATGCGTCATTTCTAAGCAATCTAGTAAGTGCAGCTTAAATCGCCCTTATTTAGAGTATTTAAAATGACTAGCTTTTCTTCCATACTATAGGTTACACATTCTATAGAATGCAGCTATATTGTAACAAGAAGGAACTTGTCTGTCTGCCATCTTCTGTTTTAGCTAATAGGCAAAATCTTGTTATTATTATTATTATTTGTTTAATGCCAGATTGATAAATATGCAGCCTGTGCCTCACCAGGGCACCCTGGGCAATCCCGTGCCCCATAACATCTGTACATACAAGGAAGCCAGGGGTCGAATGCCGGGCGCTGCACACACCTCTCCAGGCAGTCGTGTGCCTCTTAAGGTGTGCCCATCTGTGTGGTGTAACTTAAAAGGTGCCCATCTGTGTGGTGTGACTTAAGAGTTGACCAACAACATTCTTGTCACCCCCTAGGTGTTTTTTTGCGACTAAAATATTTAAATGCATATTTAATAATATGGGCTTAACTTAATCAAATTACTAAAAATAAATTAACATTTTGATTATCTTTTGGGGGGAAAAGATTTGCAATTGATGTGGATGAAGGAAAACCTGCAGACGCTTGGTTTTATATGGTTAGGAAACTTCTTGGGTGCAAATACATATCAATTGGTAAATGTTACATCCGCACCCATGAAAAGTATATACTCATCATGCTGTATTTTGTTACTTCATGCCCTTCCGTTCCCCCAAGGGTCATTGTGTGAAGTATGAAAACATGACCCAGTTTTTTAATAATGCTTATCACTGGCTTACTGGGAGCCCGGCCACCTGAATCTATCTGACAGCAGATAGAGATACACTCTCTCTAAAAGCCCCTGTTTTCTCTGTTTCGTCATGTGAGTAAAAGTGTTGTCACAGCCCCTTTGGAAGATCAGACAGGCCATGGAAAAATCGTAACAGACGGCTTTTCAGTTACATTCCCATCTAAACATGTCTAGTGCTGACACGCAGCTTCCCTTAGAGAGGCTGACGCTCCAACACAGACCGTGAGTGAGAGGCACATTTCTGATCAAATTCCCTGTGACAAGCCATAGCACTTAAGTTGTCAGATGGGTCTCTTCCTCCTGAGGGAAAAAAGGTCACATAGGACAGAAAGGATAGAGAGAAAGGTGCTGAGTTGATAACACATGACTAAAACTCCCAGGATCCCCCAAACTACACTTATAGACAGTGTAAGGGCTTGGACAACAAGCCCCCTAAATCTGCAGAGAAGCCAGCATTTCAGAGGATCCAAAATTATGTTGGTCAAGCATCTAGTAAACAATTGATACAACTAAATCTAATTTGAAGATAATAAACAGCAATAAGAAGAACCGGGGATGAAACTCCCAGAGACATTGGAGGCACCAGCTTCTGGGCTCCAAGCCATGAAGGGGCACCTGCATGTATAAAAGTACCAGTGTGTTTCACAGTGGGATCCAAATATTACTGCTGCTCTTCCAACAGAGCTCTGCGATGCACCCACCTAGTTAATTTGTCCTATCCCAAGAGCCCTGCTAACACCTGCCATAGAGGACAGGATGGCTCCTGCCTGATACCACTCAACCTGTGCTGCAGCAAGCAATGGTGCACCTGCAGCTACTGCTGCTGGACTGTGAGATGTGATGTACCAGTGAGCGCTTATACTGAATGTTCGTGGGTCTGACCCTGACCCACCGGCCATTCTCACACAGCACAGCTGAAGCCCTTTATTTTTTAAGGGGGGGGTGCCAAAGTCCAATTTGCCTCAGGTTGATTGGGATGAACTTACGCCTCTGGGAAGAACATTGTGAATCCTCGATTGTGAGCCTATTTCCTATCTGCATGAAGAATTGGAGGCAGACGCATCATTAGAATCTGGGCTTATACCAGCCCCATGCTTGGGGCAAAAGATCCAGCTAAAACATATTTCCCATGGAAGACAGCTGACACACCCATGACACTCCTCCCTCCGAGATGCATGAGAGCTTCTTGTGATTGCATAGCTTCCGCCTAGTAAACGCCCACAAATGCAAATTTTATGTATAGTAAGGTCTATGGTCAGATTAAACATTCCATACGCTTAGCAATATCCATCCACAAGCGGATACCTGACCCAGCACTGTTTGCTGGAATCCACAAAATCCCTACGCATTGTGACGTGCGTGCAGCTCAGAATAAATACATCCAGTTAGAAGTCGGAACTGTGTACCATGGCAATATTGTGGTGCGTTGTTGGGGGAAGGCGGCAGATTCAAAATAGGGGTGGTGCATAGCTCATGTCTCTAAACCGCAGTGTTAAAATAAAGCTGTCCGGGTACTGTTCCTGAATTGCATTGCAGCATTGTTTGTCCAGGTGCAGATTTGGTGCTTTAACTGGATTTGCTTCAAAACCTAAAGTTTGCAGTTATATATATGTTCTTCAGGCCACTCACTGACAAGGACACCCACTGGCTATTATAGAGAGGGTGATAGAGATTGTTAATTAATGCTGTAGTTTAAGGCTACGTGTTCACGTGTGTATAGAAATAATGCCTGTTGTGTAGGTACAGTAGTATGGCTTTGCTTCAGAGGCGCTGTGAGACGTGCTCATTAATGTGCCTTAAAGCGGCACTTACACAGTGCTCTGACAGATGTTCCTATAGAACACCATTATATTTTACTGAGCATTAATGATTATGAATCCTGCAGCCAGTGTTCTAATTAATAAACAGGACTGTCATAATGTTCATTCACTTTCATCATTATTTGGGGCTTCAGCTTTAGAGGGCAATTACTAGGCTTTGGGTCTGGTTCAGAGATGTATGTTGGTGTATTAGCAGCTGCAAAACCAGTATTTGCCAATGCAGTGGCTGCCCAGAAATGTATTAAGATGCCCACTGGCAGCGATGGTCGCAGAGCCTTCTATAAAGGCCGCTATGGTTGCATAGTATGGCCGCAGGATCTGAGAGGCTGGCGCCATGTTTCAGCATACTCTACATGTTGTAGGCACCCTGAATACGGTCATGTCACACCTGTATTTTTACCACCAGTTCAGTGTGTGCTTATGTGTAGCATACCTCCCAACTGTCCCAATTACAGCTATCTATTGTCCCGCTATTTGGAGACTGTCACGCTGTCCCCGACTGTGTGTGGCAATGTCAGCAGTGATCGCTGAAGAGGTACCGTGCGCCTGCACATGGCATCTCTTCAGTGCAGGTAACTGGGAGGCAGGGAGGGGGCTTCCCAGTCACTCGGAGATCGCTGGGCGCGCCGCCGAAAAATTATAAAACGGGGTTCGCAGCACTAGGCCATGCCCCCATTTAACCCGAGGCCCCACCCACTTTATCCTTAATCCCACCCCTTTTTGGAATGGCCGCACCATCAGGTCCCAACTTCAGGGATAGCAAACTTGGGAGGTATGGTATAGTGGTATAGCTCCCGGACAATGTCTAGCGGACAGTCAATAGGTCTACACCAAAAGTTAGACGTGCATTAGTTAGATATTGACAAAAGTTTGATATGCATTAGTCCAACAGTGACAAAAGTAACGGCACAAGTAAAATGTCAATGTGAAAAGCATTTTATACAGATCCTTAGCTCTATTAAATCTACTCTCAAAGACCTCAACCCTTGACTATGGGAAGTATTCAATGAGAAACGTGTTTTATGGCGAGTTTGTGCTTTTCTCGCGTTGGACGGAGACTTTTGCTCTCAAAAAGCGAGCAACGATTTTCGCCGTGTCTCTCCGTGTAGCAATTCTCCATCTTTTCATGGAGAAGTGGAATGTGAACTTTTAAAATAAAAGTTTTTTTGTTTTAATTTTGGTGTCAAAACATCAGGAATTTTAATCTGTGAAAGGGCATGCTATTTTTATATATTTTGCTATATATTTAATTAAAAAAAAAAAATATTTTTTATTTTATTTTTTACACAGAGCAGCCAGCAGGGGGCCGGGAGCCGAGCCGCTCATTAGATATTCATATATTCACTGCACCCGATCATTACATATGCATGATCGGGAGCAGTGAATACACGGTCCCCTGCTGGCACCCACCGGGGGGCAGCCTGTGCTGCCTGGCTCCCGGGGAGCCCACCTCCCCCCCACATACGTTCTGGGGCAGGCAGGGAGACTTCCATCTCCCTGCCTGCCGCCGTCCTCAGGCTCCCTGCAGAGTCACCTCATATGCTGGATTGGCTGAGACTCGCCGCGAGGGACGGCGAGTCTCAGTCACATTGAATAGTGTATAAAGTGCCGTGACGGAGAGTCTCCAAACATGGAGAATCTCCGCAAAAACACGCCGAGTGCATGGCGAGCGGAAAAAAAAGCGCTTGCCATGCACGGAGAATATTGTCATTAAATACTGCCCTATGTCTATTTAGATTTGATTATTGAGCCGTCAACCTACACCTACCAAGCACCCATCACAACTAACTATCAAGTCTCCTCCCGGCTGTGAGTGAAGTGCACAGAGCCAGCAGTGAGCGTGACTCCGGGGACCAAGATCTCGCAATACCGCAACCCGGAAGTCGCACACCTGCAGGTTCCGTGGACCCAGGCTGGTTGTGCGGTTGCTGCGCCAACCCAGCCACAGCTGGCAGAAGGAGCACGTCGACGGACAACAAGGACGCTGAGGAGGATCAACAAATCACCCACAGTTTATAGGTGCACCGCAGAGGGGATGGGACACCAGCCCTCTGCACCACCAACCTGTGAACCTTCTCACTGCATCTTCTTGTTACCGACAAGCACCAGTGATTCTGCCCTTTTCCCCAAGAGCACCACCTATTATACCTCACCCCCCCCCCCTTTGTTTATTATTATTTTTTCTCTTTTTCGGTATGAAAGGATTTTTATGCTCACATTAAAACAGCACGGCATAAATATTCTTTATTTATCCTTTAAATAAAATAGGAAAGATTTCTCTGTTATGCACCAGCTTTGTAAACGTGGACTCTAATACAATTTTGGCATTGTGACCAATCTTTGGAGACATTATGCAAATGAATTGCTTGCACATTATATTAAGTGTCATTACATTTGTTCCATAGTTCACTTTTGCATAGTGTATTCACAGGTGCATTGTGTTTCTATGGAACCCACTGGTAGATTGTGTTTCTACGAAGTTTACGATTTATCCACACACGTGAATTGAATCAAGCGCAGGTCTCCATTCCCCCATGTGTTCATATTTCCATTAAGAGGGCAGCCCCCCTCTTTGGGGACCAGCAGCTGTTAGAATCTGTATCCCTGACAGGTGAGTGCCACCTTCCTCTGTTATTAACTAATGCATGTCTAACTTTTGCCATTGTCTAACTAATGCATGTCTAACTTTTGCCATTGTCTAACTAATGCATGTCTAACTTTTGCCAATGTCTAACTAATTCATGTCTATTTTTTGCCAATGTCTAATAAGGCATGTCTAACTTTTGTTCATATCTAACTAATGCATTGAGCAATCCAGGTGGCTCAACCACTGTTCTCCGCTTGTCCGCCCGCTGCTGACGCCGCCTTTCCCCGCACTCCTCTGCTGCTGACTTTATCCACTGCTGTCCTCCTCTGCCTTCCCACACAGGCACCCACTCCTTGCTTCGGAGGAGATAGACACTAGAGGTCATATTTAGCCTCTAGCGTCTGACAGGAAGCACCTGCTCTCTGTCAGATGCTAGACATCAAATATGACTTCTAGCATCTGTCTCCTTTGAGACAGAGGGGTCTAGGGGAAGACGACAGAGGTGGGAAAGCGATGACCCCTTGGCAACGAGCATTAACCCCTGGCAAAGAGCGTTAAACCCTATAAGTATTGACCCCTTGGCAATGTGTATTGACCACGGGCATTAAGGGAATTTACAATTTATTAGAAACCTTACTGTGGGACATCGTATGCAGCATTTTGTCAGGGGCATTGCGGTGTGACACAATGCATTCCTCCCAACTGTCTTGATTTTTGCGGGACGCCCCGTTTTTTGTGACGGTCCAGCAAGGATTAGACACTGTGCATGCGTATAATCAGGCAGGCAGAGGGGCTGGGGGAATGACCAGCAGTTAACACAGTACTGGCCATGCCCTCACAGTGACAAAAACAGTGCCCCCAAAATTTCGGCCACGTGCAGGAGGCACGCGCATGCATTCCTATGTCCGCTGGTAAAGTTGGGAGGCATGCATTAGGTGTGTGGGTCATTGCAATGTGTAGCAAAAGGGGCATTACAGTGTGCAGCATAGTAGCATAGGCATTGTGGTGTGCGGCATGATGTGTCAGAGGAATTGTGGTGTGTGGCATAAAGCGTTGAGAAATACAATCTGCAGCATATTGTGCAGGGGCATTACAGTGTGCGGCATAGTATCAGGGGCATTGGACAAATTTTAGCAGCTCTTCAGGAGGTTTATTTTGTCTCGAGTAGCTCACGCTCGATTAAGGTTGGAGACTGGTCTAACTAATGCATGTCTAACTTTTGCCAATGTCTAACTAATGCATGTCTAACTTTTGCCAATGTCTAACTAATGCATGTCTAACTTTTGCCAATGTATAATAATGCACATTTTTGTTAATGTCTAACTAATGCATGCCTTACTAATGCATGTCTAACATTTGTCAATGTCTAACTAATGCATGTCTAACTTTTGGTGTTGACCTATTGACCGTCTGACTAGACATTGTCTGTCAGCCATCTGGAACCCGTGTTCTACACAAATCCTCTGCTTTCATATTGCACACATGGGAGCCTTGAATCATTTTAAAGTCTACACCATAATTTTCCATAGGTAATTTATCTTTCTGCCTTTTAGGCCATTTGTTTAGTTTTTCGGTACTTTTATATTTAATCTTATTTTCTTCGAGCTATGTACCATCATGGCCTCTACCTTTCTCTCACCCCCCCCCCTTTATTTCTTTCCTAAACCTCCATATCCTAGTCTCACATTGTAGCGTTTATGCCAATTGTTAGATAATGTTACCTCATGCTGTTTGTGTTAACTGTCATAATACTTGTGCTGAGAACTGGAAATGTATGTTGTGTTATGTAATGACATGTGGCTTCAATAAAAAAGATTTATTAAAGAAAATATTAATATCATTACCGTTTATGTATAAGGCGCCACAAAACTGCAATGTCGGATAGTTGGTATAATAAATCGTACAAAAAAAAACTATTTGTGCAGAGAAACAGAACAAGGGCGTACAAGGTTGATGGTGAAGGCACAGAACTGAGATAGAGAGAGGGTAGGGATCACTTGAGGAACCCTTGTATCTTCTCCTTCTCGTATTGCTGGTCTGTCTCAATGCTGACCCCTACTGGTTGTGTTCTGTGTGCTTCATGTCATGTTAGCTCTGTCTTAAGCATTTGCCTCCAAGCAAATGTTGACAAGGTTGACATGGTTTAGGTCGACCTTCACCAATCAAAAAAGATTGACTCGAAAACAATCGACACAGGAAAAGGTTGACAATAGTTTTTACTTTTTTTTTTGGTGTCTATGTCGAAATCTGACATCATGGACCCCGTAAAAGTGTACCGCGTCCCCTCGCAAGCCATGCTTTGGGAACAGTGCCCTCAGGACACTATGATAATCTAACGCTATACCCACATGGATCATGAAGCAAGTCAGTTTAAACAAAAACAAAAAAAATTAACATTAAAAACCTCATGTGGACCTAAAGCCTGTCTACCATTTTTCATGTGCTGACTCATTGATTGTCGACCTACGTAACTACTGTCATCCAATCGACCTGATCCCCATGCTGTACACCTCTCAGGGGTACCTACAGTACCCCTGCAAGCGTTGAACCAAATCTTTTGTCTACACCTGCAATGCAGAAGATTCGCTACATAAATGATACTGTGTTGATTGGACAGTGCCACCCACATGACTGTGTGTAGCCAGTTCCTGTGTTACAAATAAATATAGAGATATGTGCACCTCTTCTTCTCCATGGTGCGAACACAGCAAGAACTCAGATGCACTGTATTACCAGATATGCTAGGTATGGGCAGTTCTATATTCACTGTAGTAATATTAACACTTTGAGTGCCAGCATCTCTTTGAGAGATGTGCAAAATATACCGCTAAAAATGCCAGCATTGCTCACATTTGTTATATTAATTCAAATAAAAAATGTTGTTTATAAAATATGATATATCCTATGTAAGGTAAACATTACTGGTCATTATGATGAATACAAATTCTGACCAGTTGGATTGGCACTCAAATCAGGGCCATAACTAGGGGGGAGCAAAGGGGTCACATGACCCGCGTGCTGGATAGAGGGGGACATACTTTCTGCCGCTGACAGTAAGGAGCTACGTAGTGGTGGAGCCAAGGACAACCCCAGCTGTTGTGAGGACCCAGGAGGAGAAGCAGAGGACCCCGGTGGCTGCCAGGTTAAGACCGAAAACCAGGGAGGAACAACCCGCGTGGAACATGTGACAAGAGAGACCAAAAGAAAAACCTCCTTTTGTTTCTTCATGCCTCAGAAGAAACAGAAGGGCGTGAAGGCACTGCGAAGGATGACCGCAGAGTTCTGCAAAGGACCCGGCGTCACTCTCCAGCAGAAGGACAGCACCTGCAGAGGAAGTTACAAGTTCCAGGGCTCCGACTGGTTCTTCGTCGACCCTGAGCCCTGTACAAAGAGCACAGCCACGAGCGGTGCTCTGCATCCCCGGCAGTGCTGAAGATTACAGCAGCCGGAGATCGAGGGTGAGTCTCCATAAGCCATAATGCTGCTGCATTACTCTGCCCTTGTTACCCCTTCCACTGCAATACTCTGCAACACAGAGTGCATGTCACTCACTGGTCCAAGAAGAAAATACTTATAACTTGAAAATATCATCTTTAAATTATTCTAATTATGTTTATAGTCCAAACTCATAAAATTTGTAGAAATGTAGGGACTTGGTAGGCCTTTAACCTCCTTTGAGACTACCAGTATGGAGGTGCCTCTCAACCAAGGGGTTTGGTATTCTTGGGGATCCTCTGTGCAGATCCTGACCCTACACAAGACTCCCACAAGCTGTCTTGGAACCAGATCTGGGGAAAACTCGTGACAACAAAGAGTGGTCAGAAATGTGGAACCATTTGTGTTAAAATTGTAGTAATTGAGTATTTACAAAGTATTGCATCACTGGTATTACGTTCCTTCTCGGCTGGAAGCTGTGTTTCGTGATACTTTCAATAGGTTCTGGAGGAGGTTCTCTGCACAAGACACCTTATACCACAGATTTATACTATATGGAGAGAGGTCACCAACGTTCTCTCCTCCCCTTGGACTTTGCTACCCTTTCTGCAAATAGCCATTTTCATATTATTAGATGGTAAGAAGAAAAAAATAGGGATAGATGTTATTATTTTTGCGTTAGTGATGTCATGTTTACATTCTGGCACATTTGCACTGATCTTTTGTAATCTGGTAAAGAGACATGATCCAGAAGATGATGATCCCACAAACAGACCAGAGAGAATCACTATGCTACTACATTTTAACATTATTGTTGTTATGATTCATTTATTATTATTATTATTATTATTATTATTATTATTATCAATATGGTGTCACCTTGTGTCTTTAGCGCCATACTGAAAAACCATTACATTAAAAACTAATTCACTTCAATATGAACAGCCCCCCCCCCCCCCCCCCCCCCCCAAAAGGAAGATAAGACAAGCTGCAGCATTGAGGATAGATGTACGATGGGATAGTTGGGAGACAGAAGGCGACCAGAGAATAGGAGGTTACAACAGTCCAAATGCAGTGGTGCATGTGGGGGGTATTTCCAATGGTGAATCTGCCATTGCCATCTCTTTGCCTTTAAACCCCTTGAGAGTATTATCTACCCCATACCACCACTCTTCCAGACAACTCTATTTGACTATATTCATTCAAGCTTCTCCCCCCACCCCCTTCCGTATTTCATTACAATAAATGCTTTTGCCAACACTCAGCAGGGCAGAAATGGTTTGGGTGACTATGCATCAGCATGCTGCAGGGACCAAGAAGAAGCCGGGCACTTCAAGCATCCTTAGAATACCGCAAGTGGCAGCTTTCTACGATGCAGTGTTCTGTTCCATTAATTGTAAGCTTGCATACCAAACATAGGTGCCACAAAGCACGAATGCTACTACCACCAATCCCTGTGCCAAAGATAGTGGCGCCACTCTTCCAACCCAGTAATGGCCCTGTTTACCATGGTCAGAACTGACCTTTTCACCAGGAAATCTAAGGGGCTTTACTCCTCTCATCCTCCTTGATCTATCTGCCCCATTCAACACTGTCAGCCTCCCTCATGCCCTCCATGTCAATGGCCATTGCCAGTCTCTCCTCTTCTGTACTATATCTACTTAAGCTTCTACCATGAGATGCAAATGACATCTAGCTAGGTGTGGGGTGGCCAACCACAGTCAATGGGGCTTATTCACTAAGATGGGAGTTCTATTTCAGATGGTATGTTGCTATGGGCAACCAATTAGAATCTACTTTTATTTATTTAGCACCTTCTAGAAGATAATAGATATAATCTGATTGGTTGCCCATAGCAACATCCCATCTGAAATAGAAATCCCATCTTAGTAAATAAACCCCAATGTTTCTCAAACATGAATAGTTAGGGCCTAATTTCAAGTGTTTTTGGCATAGATGGTGTAAAAAGCCATTGGTATTTGGTTTGCTCCAATATAATTACTTTTGTGGTAGTGCTCCTTTGTGCAGGTGATACCATCTCTCTCTCTCTCTCTCTCTCTCTCTCTCTCTCTCTCTCTCTCTCTCTCTCTCTCTTTCTCTCCTTGACCATTCTCTCCCCTCCCTCTCTCTCTTTTCCCCCTCCTCTTCAACCTAATTTACTCCCTCATACAGAGACCTCTCTCTACCTCTCCCCAGCTCTCTACCCTTTACCCTCTGCCTCTCCCTGTCTCCCACTACCACTCCCTTTCACCAGCTCCCCTCACTCTCCCTCTTCCTGTCACCCTCTGCTTGTCACTCTGTGTCTCACCTTGTCCTCATGTCATTCATTGCGTATCCCAGGTTCCCTGTTACCTTCTGCCTCTTCCTGACACCCTCTGCTTATCAAGCCTCTCTCCATCACCCTCTAACTATCCCTTTCACCCACTCTCCATCCCCCTCTGCTTTCCCTTGTTACCCTCTCCCTATTACCCTTTCCCTGTCACCCACCGCCCCTCTGTCACTGATCTTTAGGTACTTGTGTAGTTTCACGGCGCCAGATGTAAACTCCATGTCAACGTGGATAGTTCGTACCCCCACTATCCACGTTGGCATGGAGTTGATTTTAGATAGCGTGGCGAGCGTAGCGAGCCACCGAGCCTGTAGCGTGGGCGAGCGCAGTGAGCCCCACAAGGGGACACAGACGCACGGCACCATGCTGGCGCCGTGAAAGTACACAAGTAGCGATCTTTATTTTTGAGTTTTAACAAATTGCATTTGTGTCCCATGCAGCCGATATTCTGTAAGGCGACACCCCTTCTCTGGGTGCACACGTGCCTTCAGCATGAGCAAATGTTTCTTGCACTGCTAACCACCCTCCCCCACTTCCCCTTTAATGTTGCCCTCCTAGTCATACAGTATTTTTCATGATCTTGACACACCCATGTCCCCTTCTATATAAAGGGCTCATTCTTCATGCCCTCTCTAATGGTTAGCCAAGTGCCTCTTTAAGCTCAAACTTGGACCCCTACCACTGAATTTCTTCATGCCACAGTCTGATACTGAGCCTTCCCAATTAAGAACATTTAGGGGCCCATTTCCTATTAATTATTTGCAGCTAATTCCCAGAAAACACACGTTTTCAGGAGTTAGTCGTAAATATTAAGTACCCGTGCATGTATCACTGAGGGACCACAGCAGGAATCTCCGAACCCTGCTGTGATCCCTACTGCCTCGCCGCCAGTCGCATCCCCCTTCAAATGGGGACGCGATGCTGCCCGATGTATCAATATCGGGCAGTATCTCAGTGGGTCTCTGGACTACCGCCATTCTGAGATGGCAGTAGCCCCTTGTAGCCTATTAGCTATGGAACGCAATGCAGTCAGCGGGGTCAGCCAGGGCCGTATTAAGGTCTGTGGGGGCCCTGGACAACAAATTTGTGGGGGCCCCCCACATATCATGCCGACGATGCCCCCCCCCAGTAAAGTTAGCTACCTTCCCCCAGTCAGCCCATGCCTCCCTCGTGCCACCTTACCCCTCCGTTCAGCAGGGACCTGCAGATCTTCTCTGTGCGGTCCCGGCTCCTCTCCTGCTTCTGCTATGTAAATGGTCCATCACAAAATGTCCGCCCCCGTTTCACAGAGCTGTCTGCTGTATGGGGTGGACATTTTATGATAGTCCATTTCCAAAGCAGCTGTAGGCAAGGGGGGAGCCTGGACCGCACCGCAGAGAAGATGTGCGAGGGGGGCATGGGCGAACGGGGGGGGGGGGGGGGTGTGGAGCGCTGCCGACGAGGTTCCCGTCTATGCGGCAGCGTTACAATAGCCCTGCAGACCCCCAGCACCCGCACTTACACAGCGCCTCCCCGCGACCGCGGGGTCTGCGGGGCTATTGTTACTCCACTGGCTGCCCGGCATCATTTTGCAGCTGTGCCGTAAGTGTGGGGGCCCCTGATGTGTGGGGGCCCCGGGGCGACCGCCCCTGCTTTAATCTGACACTGGGGTCAGCAATGACCATGCATGCGCAGACCCTCTAGCATTCAGCTAAGCAGATCTCAGGGACGGACTCCTTTCAGAGCCAGTGTCAAGGGCGTAACTACCATAGGTGCAGGGGGTGCAGCTGCTATGGGGCCCAGAGCTGAGAGGTCCCCACTTTGCCTGTCAAAGTATCATGTGCTGTATACATTTTTCAGCATTAGTTGATGAATAGGGGCCCTTACAAACTTTTGCTATGGGGCCCACATGTATCTAGTTATGTCACTGGCCCCTGTCCCTGCAGGCATCTACATCCCTGTGAAAGGATTGCATATTGCAATATGATCCTTGGCGGTAAATGCTGCTCAGATCGCATTGCATACAGTAGGTGATCAAATATTAAACGGGCCCGTTAGCCACTCTGTCCCAGGGTGATCAGTATATGAGAAAAGCATTTTCAGAGTTAAAATAAAACAAACTTTTACTTAGAGGAAGCTTATTTAGACAACAACTGGTCAGAAAGTTTGTAAAAGTTTTGTTTTAATTTATCCCCTTAGGTGGAGTGATACTTTAATTGACATGATTGCCTAATAATTTACCACAATGGATCAGATAAAGAGAAATGTTTTGCTTTTATTCAGAGAGAAAGTGGTAAATTACTTACAAATGCATGGGAATTGCCAAAATGTTCAGGGACCTTTTGATGTAATAGATTTGGATGAGGAGGAAGCTCGGAAAAGCTTTGCAAATTACTCGAAATTTGAAATGTCTGCAAGGAGAGGGAATGAAATGAATAACAAACAAGTAACTTTGTGGTAGAAATTAATTAGAGGCTTGGATGTAAAACTTCGCTGAGGGACAAATTTTATAGATATTACACATTTCCATCTTTTTACAATTTCGGACACCAAAGTTTCTCTTTAGACCCTTGCCCGATGAATAAGTCCAAGCAAGGCGGAAAAGTCTCATTGAAAATACTTGTGGAAAAAGAATATTCCCCATTTTGTAATCTAATGAAACATTGGTTCTGTATGAAAATTGCCGGTATTTGTGTATTATCACGGCGCCCCCGATATTAAGTCGCACGACTTTGAATCGCATCGCATGCCATACACCGGATGCACAGCGATGCGATAAAAAATTGTATAAGCCCCCTATTCGATTTTAAATTGTATAAGCACCCTATGTTAAATGCACCCCCACGCCACCCCCAATATGAACGCCAACCCGAAGCGTGGCGAGCGCAGCGAGCCCGCGAGGGGCGGCGGTACGCATCCTCCGACCTTTTCATACCCCCACTATCCACGTCGGCGTGGAGTTGATTTTATATAGTGTGGCGAGCGCAGCGAGCCACCGAGCCTGAAGCGTGGCAAGTGCAGCGAGCCCCGCGAGGGGACGTGTATTACTTTACATGTATTCCGCGTCCGCTCGCCACGCTTCGGGCTCGCTGCGCTCGCCACACTATATAAAATCAACTCCACGCCGACGTGGATAGTGGGGGTATGAAAAGGTCGGAGGACACGTATCCCCGCCCCTCGCGGGCTCGCTGCACTCGCCACGCTTCGGGTTCACGTTCATAGTGGGGGTGGCGTGGGGGTGCATTTAACATTTTTTTTTTTTTTTTTTTTTTGCATTTAACATTGTAAGCCCCCATTAAGGTGCTTATACAATTTATAATCGCATCGCATCGCATTGTATGGCATTGTATGCCATATACAATGCCATACAATTTTAACATTGTATGACATCGGGGAACATCAAGGAACATTGCATCGGATACCATACCATCGCATGCCTTATGGTCTGCGATGCGATGGGCGCCGTGATAGTACACAAGTACCAAATTGACCAATCAGCAAATTTTTTTTTTGGGGGGGGGGGGGGGGGGGCAGCTGAAATGCTGACATGCTAAGAAATTATTTTTCCCTAATGTTTAAGAATACAGCCTATAAGTTTACTATGACTCACTGAGATAATACAGGTACACCTTGCTGATAACAAAAGCCCCTAAGAATTGCAATGTGATTAATTGTTTATTGATAGGGAAAAAATGTTGGACCTGGATTCAGAGCCGGCCCTAGCCTAAATGACGCCCTAGGCAAGATTTTGGCTGGTGCCCCCTAGCACCGCCACTAGTTCTGCCTCTGACCCTGCTCCACTTTCCCAGCACCATTAACCCTCATCATAGCAGTAATCATTTTGGTGCTCCTACCCACAATATTTTTAATAGAAACAGTGTACACAAACAGGGGTATGTTCTTGCTGGTAAGGGGCATGGCCACACAATAGTACCCCCAATTCAAATTATGCCACACAGTAGTGCAACTTTTTTCACATTATATCTTGCGATGGTGTCCCTTATTCACATTACATCACACAGTAGTACAACTTTACCTTATATACATTACTCCTCACATTATTCACATTATACCCTTAGAAATAAATACTGAGAAAATATTGTATTTTAAGCACCTCCATGGCCACACTGCAACCCAGCACAAAGCAGTGTGTGCTGGGCAGAGGAGAAGAGCTGCAGCTGCTGCTGTCACTTAAGGGGAGGGGGCCCAGGGCCCCCACTGGACCCTTCCATCAGACTTTGGCCTGGGTAATTTGTACCCCCTACCCCTTTCTCTCTGTACCCCTGATAATTCCACACAGTAATGCCCCTTACACATGACACACATTATTAATGTCCTTATAACCATAATTATTACACATTATGCCAACCTTTATTAATGCCCTTCATACACATAATGACACACATAATGCCCCTTACACATATGTTGCACATTATTAATGCACTTATACACACACATAATGCCTGTTACACATATGTTGCACATTATTAATGCATTTATACATGACACACATAATGCCCCTTACACATATGCCGAACACTATTGCACAAGCAACCCACTCGCAGATAGCACTCGCACACTGTGACCTCTCCCTCTGCTTGGATACAGATGTTTCCTCATACATCTTGACTCAATAAGCCATGCAGCTCCTGGTCAGTTCTGCTAACAATGGGTGTCTTTTTTGCTGAAAATTCATCTTATTTGCATTGTTATGACCAGCACACACAAGGAGCTTCAAATGATTAAAATGACATGCGGCATGCCTATATTCTGTGTGTGACTGTGGCTGTACCTGCATACGGTATGCTATGTTACAGTGGCTTCCCTGAATACACTATTTCATATGCAGATACAGCCTCACTTACACACAGAATATAGGCATGATGCATATCATTTTAATCAGCAGAAGCTGGTGATGCCCCTAGGCATTCCAAATGCCCTAGGCAATTGCCTAGTTTGCCTATGCCTAAGGCCGGCTCTGCCTGGATTTTTTAAAGGATGGCAACAGGAGTCCTTCACTACAGACTACTTTAAAAGGGGAACATTTTTCAAAGTCTAGAGTTTGCTGAATATTGACGTAATGCAATTACATTATCAGGCATGTCCAAGCAATGGCCCTCCAGCCTGCCTTGCCACAGTTTTGCTAATAGGGAATGCAAAAACTATGGCAAGGCATGATGGGACTTGTAGTTTCACAACAGCTAGAGGGCCGTAGTTTGGACATGCATGCATTACAGTACATCACTGTCCATTATACTTGTTGTTCTTTACTGATTTACCAAGCACAATTCAGTTTCTGTATGCGAATGGTGAATTCAATCATGAGGAAAAAGAGGTTTCATTTTCCATTTATATTTTTTGCCCAGAGGGGAAGTTGTTAATGACACTGGACAGGGTGTTGTAGAATAGATTGACAATGCTATGGCCAGCAGTCAATTGGCACCAAATAGATTCAAATAGATTGATTGACACAGCATACCTCCCAACCATCTCTCTTTCCGCGGGAACGTCCCAGTTTTCGGGGACGTTCCCGTGTCCTGCACGGGGCCGCCAGTGTCCCGAGGTGGGGGGGGGGGCAGTTGGGAGTCCCCCCAACCTAAAGAGAATAGACGCTGTGCGCATGCACAGAGTGCCTACTCAGCGCTGCCACGCCCCTGTTTGGGCATGCGCGAGTGTCCCATTTCACACGGGCTAGAAGTTAGGAGGTATGGACACAGAAATGGTTGACACTTTTTTATCCAAATTTTGTAGTGCCTTAAACACTACTACTGGTACTTTACTTAGCTAGTTTAGACCATGAATATGGGACTCTGCTTATTTTAAAAAATCAATATATTTCCCGCTGCAAATAATTATGGGTTTTAAGTTTAACCTCTTCAGTGGTATTCCCGAGAATTTTCCTGGCTATGCCTTAGTGCCCAGACTGGCAAGCCCAGAAAATTCTCGGGATTGACGCTGGTTAGAGCTGACTGCTCGGCGGCGCGTCACCTTCCCCTACCGACCCCCTCCCTCCCGGCTGTGTGACAGTCTATGACAGTGCACAGACGTCACGCCGGTTGTCGGAGGCAGGGCCGGGTTGCTGGGAGGCAGGGTTGGGCAGCGGCTGATATACAGTTCAGCGGCGCTGCCCGAACCCGGGGACACCGGTGTTTTTCTTTAAGGAGTGCTTCCCCAAAAAACTCGCCCAGTGGGGAGCGCTCCCTAAAAAAAAACCACACCTCTTTGTGTCCCCCCCCCCCCCCCCCCCCGATTTTTTTACTTTTTCTATCCAGCCAAATCTTGTCTATTTCATTTTATGTGACCACCATCAGTACATAAGTAGACCCGTACGGGCTTGCTTTGCTCGTTGCGCTTTGGGAAAAGTTAACTTTCCCTGTAGATGTCCATGTGGTTAGTAAATAAATTAAATGTTGGGAAAAAAATATGAAAGAAAGAAACACATGTTGTGTACGTAGACAATTGTCATGTCCTTTTTAATGGGTGCATTGTTTTAATACTCACCTTTCTAGAGCTTCCAACATGGTAAAAAATCACTAGGGAAATGGCCACCTCGCATATTTAGTAGGAATTTTTGTCTTTGTATCTCAAAACCATACAATCAGAAATAACTACCCCTGGAACATGATCAATATATACACTCCTTCCGTAACACGTTACTTGCTATTCTGTGATATCGTGTTGCCTTGCCGTGGTCTCTTTGGCCTGGTTTGGGGATGTTCTGCTGCCCCCTAGACTTGAACCATTAGAATGTTAGGGAGTTAGGACTTAACCTATTTGAGGTTACCAGGACATGATGGGTAAGCCACTAATTTTGTCCAAGATTATGCAAAAAAATCTATATTGGCAAAATCTATTGCAAAATGTTGCATCATTATAATTTATAGTGATGGAATAGTGCACATTGCATGTTTTCTCATTGTGTAGCACTACAAGTCTCAGCAAGGTAGCAACTCCTATAGAAACAGAAGGTCGACAGGTTGAAACGGTTGGCATGACCAGGGGCATTTTATCAGACTTCGTGTGGACCCCATAGTGATGGCAGCAGGTAAGTTTTCCTTTTCTTTAAATTTTTTAGAATACTGTTTATTCAGTGGATCACATATACATAGGACATACAGAATACACCACAACAGATATCAAACATACTGCATACTGATTACTGAACATTTCAAAGTCTGTCAGTTGTAGTAATAATATATATATATTTAAAAAGGTGATCCAATTTTTGTAGAATAAAGGGCCTTATTTTGGTTCATTCTTTCTGACAAAATCCTTCTTAGATGGACAAAACCATGTGCACTGCAGGGGGTGCAGATGTAACATGTGCAGAGAGAATTAGATTTGGGTGAGTAATTTTGTTTCTGTGCAGGGAAAATACTGACTGCTTTATTTTTACACTGCAATATAGATCTCACTTTGAAGTAAAACCCCACCCAAATCTAATTCTCTCTGCACAAGTAACACCTGCCCCACCTGCAGTGCACATGGTTTTGCCCATCTAAGAAGGATTTTGTCAGAAAGAATGAACCAAAATAAGGCCCAAAGTGGCAAGAAGTAAAGGTATCCTGCCAGCAACGGAGTGGCACGCTGTCAAGAGAGAGAAAAGACTGTAAAAGAATAGAGAGAAATATGAGAAAGAAAGATTAAAATAAGGAATTAGGGGGGACCTCAATGCTATACAAATACAATGTACTGAAAAGGCTAAATACCAAATGGACATTTTTGGGGACTAAACAAGGGCTTCATACTTAATATATTCCGTAATATACTCCGTATGACATACATCCGCGATACAACTGGCATGGCAGAGATAGTGTTCCGTAACAATTCATTTTGGTGTCTAGAAAGCAAAGGGAGGTTCAAGGGGAGGAGAAATAACCTGGATTCTGGGGGAATCACTGTCAGCTACTTTTTCTCGTAGATTGTCCTGAAATGATTTTCAATGACAGCGAAAAGCAGCAATATATTTGAAGACTGTATCTGTAGATGCAACTTATTGTCTCTCTGGAAATGACCTTCCATTTCTTTGTCCTTGCCTTGGAAGTTCTTGCCGATGGCCATGTTGTGTATGTATTATGTAATTCATGCTCGCATGAGTATTGTGGTAAGCTCATTTCAACTCATTCCACAGGATTCCACATTATTGATAAATACGTTTCTGGGGTCCTAGCCAACAGAAAACGGTGAGTGTCATTGGTCTATGTTGTAATCTAAACTAGGATTCATGATAATCTACTAGTGACCAGTGACATCACTGAGAAACGAGGCCATGAGTGCCTTTGTTTAAACCACAAAATGGCTGCCTATACTCTAAAACAGTTTACAGGTAACATTTAAATCTTCACAACGCTGACAAACCTACTATACGAGTTCTACAAACTATGGGGGTTATTCTGCTCTACACGCTCGCATGTGAATTCGCATGGAAGCAATGTTTTTAAATGTGCATGTGCATTTCTGCACATGTGCAAGCGCTGGGTGCATGCGCCCACACCAAACAGAATGTTCGCCAGGCGCATGCACCCAAGACTGCTTGCGTGGGGCGGTGAGCCGGGGATTCGCCTATGGAAATGCCCATCGATTCATGGGCGTTCCCTTGAAAATGATGGGCGTATCCATGCAAATTGCCTGGTGACGTGGGTGCGGGCAGCTGACATGACCGGATGTCAGCTGCCTGCCCAGTTCCTGGTGAGTGTGCACGCAAATCTAAGTGAATGGGGGGGCGGTGGAATATGCGAACGTTGGGCGGGTGAAATATGACACGCATCGCTGGGTATGAAGCAGCGCTGCGTGTCAACCAGAATAACCCCCTATGTCTGAAGAGCTTATATATAATAGATGCTATGTCTTTGTTCGGTAATAAAGACAGAAAAGTACTACATAAGGGGTTTTCTACATCTTGTCACGCGGATATTAATGAGGCAGGGGTGTACCTCGGTTTGACGATAGATATTCCTCTCTGGGAAATAATGACCCTGAAACTGACACATTCTACACCGATGCCAACAAAAACATCTTTAAATAAAGAATTCCCCCCCTCAGAATGTGGGCTTAACAACCCCCCCTCTCCCCCCCCCCGACACACACACCCCAACACACACACACACTAAATAGGAGGGTATAGAAAACAATTCAGGCTCAATGAGGAGCTGTTTTTCCTAATCCACAGCACATTCTATCATCTTAACCCCCTGGCCACTGCAGTGTGGAGCAGACGCCATCATTACGCTAAAGAACCCCAGGATTATACAGTGCTGACAAATGTAGCTTGGATCATAAGGGTTAAGTGTCATAAAATAGAACAGAAATAACCACTGCGCTAATGGCGATCTAATGAAAAACAAATGCTGAAACATAGAAATATTTTAGCAAAACATTGGATGACACAAAGCAGAGAGCTCAGTGAGAAAAAGCGCAGAGGTACATGGGAGAAGGCAGCGCACGCTACTCTTACTGGGATGTGTGAGGTCGGTTAACAAGAAAAGCAGCATTATTTATTGGATATATAAGTATTTTAATATGTGTAAAGTTATAAATATATTCAAGATGCATAAAACCGTTCCAGTTCAGTATTCTTTGGGGAGGGGAAGGGGGTAGCAGGGGAAGGGAGGGGAGGATTCCGTTCAGCATGATGGCTGCATCGTGACTACAGGACTGAAAGCAGTTACACCAGTTTACCCTCACATCCCATAGGGCTACACAGGAACATTGGTAATACTATCAAAGACAGTTATGTAAGTGTTACATTATACAGTATAAACTCCTCCCTTTGAGTCTTATGCAGGGTACACACCAGAACAATTTGGCTTCAATTCACCCGATTTTGATACAATCGCGACCGATTGTGCGTAAATTTAACATGTTTTGGGCCATTTCCGACCCGATTCCGATCCCATGCTCATCCCCGCTGGTCATTTGGTCATTTTTCAGATCCTACCTGCTGCAGTCAGGATTTGAATAAGATCCATTGAACTGGATATGGATCGGATCGGGTCATATGCAGATTGTGTGCTTCAACAGATCGTGTGACGATCGTAGGATCGTCTTACGGTCTGCTCATGATCTGCATCGTTCTGGTGTGTACCTAGCATTAGGAGGAGACATATCAAGCCTTCTAGAGAAGAAATTGTGCCTCGAAATCAGCTTCTACTTATCACTTATCAAAAATACTTTGTAAAATGACAGCTCAAACCTGATTGGCTGAGGGCAACTTCTCCACATGCCCTTTTAAGAAGGTTTGATATATCTCTGCTTTAGTGAAGTGTCAACCACTGTAGGTCTAGATCAATGCATAAGGCTGCCCCAACTTCCTTACCGTACCAGGGAAAACCTTTCACTGCAGTGTGCACAGACAGCAGTCATGCACGCCACCCTTCACAACTGATGATTAGCATGATGAAAGTACAGTCCCCGCAGATTTGGCCTAGTCCCTGCAGATCAGGCCTATCCTACCTAAATAGGGACAGTTCCGGAAATATGTGAAATGATTGTTGTAGATGGCACTGTTGTATATTTACTATAAATATTACCCACTTCACTTCAGAGGGCCCCGGAGTGCGTTCTACAACTCTGGATGAGACAGAATTTAAACTACAGATAATTAAAGTGATGCAGTAGTCATATGTTAAATACACAAAGGAATTCGCTGAAAGGTGGCGCTATAAATGTCCAGTAAGCTTATACATTGTAATGTCCAATAACCTGCACATAGATGGTTAATATGGGTGCTCAATATTTATTTCTTAACCTTGCACAGAAATAGAACACACACACACACACACACACACACACACAGTATACACGTGAGAGACGAGCTGCTTTGAGGTTCTTCCTATCTAGGTATTATGACTAAGGGCAGTATTCAATGACAAAAATTCGCCGTGTTTCATGGCGAGTTTGTGCTTTTCACGCCGTGGAGAGAGGTTTTTTTTCTCCAAAGGCGAGCCACCCTATTCAATGTGAAATATTCTCCGTCTTTCTAAGTTATTCTCGCCGCCTCTCTCCGTGTAGAAATTCTCCATCTTTTGATGGAGAGCAGGAATGTGAACTTTTAAACTAAAAGGGTGTTTTTTTTAATTTTGGTGTCCAAAAATCATGTTTTTTTTTTCTGTGAAGGGCCATGTTATTTTTATTCATGTGCCTATAGCACATGAATATATATTTAATTTTAAAAAAAATATTTTTTTACATTTTTTTTTTTTTTTTTTTTTTACACAGTGCAGCCAGCAGGGGGCCGGAGCGCTCGAGCCGCTCATTAGATATTCATATATTCACTGCACCCGAAGCACGTTCGGGTACAGTGAATACTGGGTCCCCCGCTGGCTATAGGGGGGGCAGCCTGTGCTGCCTGGGTCCAGGGGAGCCCTGCTCCCCTCCCCATATCCCCTACAGCAGCCAAGAGAGACTTTAATCTCTCTTGCCTGCTACGTCCCCCGGCTCCCTGACAGCTCCCTGCCGCGGACGCTCGTCCGCTGCAGGGGTTAAGACTCGCCGCGAGTGGCGGCGAGTCTTTAACACGTTGAATAGGGGGAGCAGGAGTGGCAGCGAGCCCTCCGGAACACGGAGAGTGCACGGCGAGCAAAAAAAAATGCTCGCCGTGCACGGAGAATATTTTCATTGAATACTGCCCTATGTAGTGTATTGTGACCCTTCTGTCCTCATTGTGTCAGTGATGAATGCTGTAAAGAATCAGAAGGTTAAAAAAAAAAACATTGCCTCCTGGAGTTCTGAAATGTTTGGTTTCCTTTGCCAACAAACCACCACACAATGGGGCTAATAGCAGCACAAATTATGTTTTGTAACCTAAGCATCTATTTTTGTGCCAATGTAGGATATTTGCAGGTCAAGATGATGTCATTTGCAGGAATTCAAAAGTTTGCACTGAAAGATAGTTGCTGATCAGATCGTGGCTGTACCTTGCTGGCTAAATGTATGATCAACTCCTTGTGTGCAAACACACAAATATGTAATTCTAATTTCATTGGATACAAACGACTTTAATTAGATAAAGAACATAAAGCAGAGCAGTTAGTGACCAGCCCATGAGGTCTGTGGGAAGAGAGTATTTATCCTAGCTAACGGAGGGAGACATAAAAACTTTCAAGCTAAACTTTCTACCCAGGGAGCTGATTAGCTGTTTTGAGACCTATAAAGATAGCTTTGGCATACCTCCCAACTGTCCCGCTTACCGCGGGAACGTCCCGGTTTTTGGGGACGGGCTTTGGCCTTGTTGGGTAGTCGGTGTCTGGATCCTGAGAGGAGAGCTGGCAGCTGAAAGGCAGAACAAATGGGATTCTGACAGGACATATACTATGCAGAGCCGCCAATAGGGGGGTGCTGTGGGTAAAGCTGTCCCAGGCCGGCCTTTGGAAGGTCCCAGGCAGTTCATTTTACCCACTGCAACCCCCTCAACTGCCTCTGCTGTGCTGCGCTCAGTCCGCTGAACAAAACAGGTCCCGGAGCGCAGGCTTAGTCAACCCAGGAAGCCGGCATCCAATTAAAATGCTGCACCGGCTTTTGAGCCAATCAGAGCTCGTGTACCAGCAGCCAATCAAAGCGGCTGCCAGTATGCTGCATTTTAATTGGCCACCGGCATCCTGAGTTGAAGAAGCTCCGAGGAGATGGGGGAGCAGGAGCCAGGTTACAGTCCAGGCCTGGACTGGAAATGAGTCCCGAGACCCAAAATTCCTGATGGCAGCCCTGATACAAGGTGACTACTTCTACCAGTGCATGTACAGTATAGTCACATTAAATACAGTTAACTTGATTTCCAGATACGAGCGCAATTGTGGCCACTTTAAATGCATTGCGTAATGTATTATTTTAACTCCAATTTCAAAGTGGCATATGTGCAGATCCTATATACTTGCTACCAAGTAGGGAAGTAGCTGAGCTAGCCAAGAGATACCTTCATTGGAAGTGCACCCACATTGCTGACACCTGGAAATGGGCAACAGTTCATATGTAAATGATGCAAGGCCAAGCATTATTTAGGATGCAACATTTTTACTGTTTTAACTATGCACAGTTATCAAGTGGACTAACAACCTGTAAACGTGTGCACACAAAGGCACTGTTGCGATAAAGATGCAAGTACAGTATCAGAAGTATCACGGAAAAGTAATAGCCGTTCCTGAGAGCATGCACTTCCATCATATAGGCCTATTATGGGCGTGCCAGAAGTGTGTCGGGGAAAGCAGTAGTGTACACAGATGCTCACCTGTATAGGAGGCCATATAAGGACTTGAATACTGCACTTGGCATAGGGATGGTGCGAGTTTCAATTGTGCGACTGATGGTATGTTGAAAGGTGCCCTTATTGCCAAGAGAGGTCTCTTGAACATTTGTATGCATGGTTGTACACCAGGGAAGGTTTTTGTAGCAGCATTTGCATACAGTAGATGTATCTCCAGCCCAGTGTTGCCTACCCTACCGTAATGGCCGGGAGGGTCCCGAAAATCGGGTCCCCCTCCTGGCCCCCCGGAAAGGTGGACAACCCTCCCAGTTTCTGTGGGACCCCCGCTTACCCCCCCTGATCAAGGCTTCCTCCCCCCTGACTGCGCCATTTAAATAACCTGATCTGCTTATCTAAGATGAGGGGGTGGGGCTAAAGTGTCATAACGCAGAGATCGGCAAAATGGGTCCTTTCCCATCATGGGGACTGGGCTTAAAAATGGGTACTTATGTAATATCTGGGCTCCCGTTTTTCTTATGAGACCGCATCCCCTCGCGGGGCTCGCTGCGCTCGCCACGCTTCGGGCACGGTGGCTCGCTGCGCTCGCCACACTATATAAAATCAACTCCATGCGTAGTTGGATAGTAGGGGTATGAAAAAATGGGGTGCATTTAACATGGGAGTCCAGATAATACATAAGTACCAAAAATGTCACTGTCAAGCCCCGCCCCCGAACTCCTGCTGGAAGTCTCCTCTCCAGGCTTCTCCCGGAGAGGAGATTAAAAGATCCGGCAACCCTGCTCCAGCCACATCTCAGTCCACCTCTGAATTAGCCCCAAAAAAGACTTTGTTGGTCCATAATGATTGGCGACTGACTGAAGGTAGAAAGTTCTTAGGTAGAGTTTGTGCATAATCTTTTTTCCTTTACATTTTGTAACACGGCTGCAGTTGTGTCCAGTGTACAGAATGTCTGTGTCTGTTCACACGGATTTATTAATCTAGAAAATGAATTGTCTTCCGTTCCTTATGATTCTTCTTTGGATAATTGTGGAACAAATTTAGCACTAAAAGTCAAACATAACAAAATTAGTTAAACAGTAATGTTCTAACAAACTCCTTTCGAACAGTGTGTTATTCATATGATAGCTTTCTTTCCTCCCTCTCTCTCTCTCTCTCTCTCTCTCTCTCTCGCTACCTTCCCCAGCCCAATTAAAGCATTTTTGAGGTTTCTCTCTACTTGGCATGCAGATTCTTCTGATTAGCCACAAATTAATTTCTGGAACTGTAAGAAAATCTTGCAGAGACCCAGAAAAACCACATAACTCACAGCAAATTCTTCTCTCTTTTTGGGCTCATGAGTTCAGTGTGGGAAAGAAGCAGAAAGAATGCAGGGAGAGTCGTGTTTTTTCCTAAAGTCCTCTCATATCCTCCAATTACAAAACAGAAAATACTGAACATTCTTTCTTGGTTTTTTTCTTTTTGTGCTATTTTCCTATGTGGTAGAAAAGGGACCATTATCCATATGGCTTGGCTGCTATTTATCTCATTATAGGTTTGGTAGTAACTAAGTAGCGATTTTAAAGAGGAAGTTAAGTGTTCACTACGGAACCTTTATTATAAAAGAATTTTGTCAAACAACTTCAACTTTGTGCTGACTGCATTCAATTACTAGATTGTATACTCTTGGGCTATAATTATATGACCTGCATTGTACCTAGACCTAGTAGTAAGAAATGCCGGTACTTATATGTTAGTTGGGCACCCACTAAGCTATTTATTTATTAACTGTTTCTTATATAGCGCATACATATTACGCAGCGCTATAGTTGAACATTCACATCAGTCCCTGCCCAAGTGGAGCTTATAATCTATATTCCCTACCACATGTACACTCAAACACAGACATCCTAGGGTTAATTTGGTTGGGAGCCAATTAACCTACCAGCATATTTGTGGATTGTGGGAGGAAACTGGAGTACCCTGAGGAAACCCACGCAAGTACGGGGAGAATATACAAGCCCCAAACAGTTAGAGCCATGGTGGGAATCGAACCCATGACCTCATCGTTGTGAGGCAGTAATGCTAACCATTACACCATCCATCGCCACACTATATAAAATCAACTCCACGCTGACATGGATAGTGGGGTATGAGCATACTAACTATAGTGGGTGCCCAACTAACATACAGTATAAGTACCGAAATGCCTTTCCATCCACATCCAATCAGGCATCACATTTACTTGTAGGAGTACTAATGGAGGTCTCCGTCTGTGTTCATAGTAGGCTACATTGATGCCACTGCACCTCTCTCATTCATCTGCCTATATGTGTAGCCGCCATCACTATCAGTGCAAGAGATCCATCTGAAACCAACCAGACCTGGTTGTATGCTCACCAGAGTACCAGTCACACACCAACATTACACTCACAAAAGACATGCTAGCCCCATTACTGCGCAGTTACACCCACTGAGACGCGGTTGAGATGTATATGGTTCGGATTGCTCAAAGATGGGCATGCAGCTGAAAATGCGGGGGAAAAAATGGAAAAAACGGATTTGTGTGGCAGTTTGAAATCTTTGAATCAGCCCGTAAGTTCAATTTGCCCAAGTTTACCTTATAAATACAGTAATGGTATAGTAGGCCCAATTCGGACCTGACTGAATACACACTAAGCGATGTGCCCCTGGCCAGCCATTTTCACAGGAGGTGAATGGCTTTCCATAGCAGGACACTATGGTAAGGTGTAAAACCCACAGACAAACAGCAGCCGCCGGTGATGATGCAGGAGAGCGCATCAGTCCTCACCGCCCGGCCATACACACTGTATATGGGCCCAGTGTATGGGCCCTTAAGATCTATGTGCAACGATGTAGACCAAACTATTACTTTTTTCCTCTGAATTTCCTTTGCTGGACAGCAGGGGGCAGATGTTGCATTGTTTATAATCAGCTCAGAAACTCAGCGCTGATTTTGATACAAAGGATAGTTACATTACATACACAAAGGCATCCACAAGTGCCTGAAAGAGAGTGGCTTAAGGCTTTATTTAAAAAGAATTATGTACGTGCCAGGTAACATTTGTGCCACTTTAAAGTAGAGATGAGCGGTTCGGATTCTCCAGAATCCGAACCGAACCGAACTCAGCCGGCTCGACGCCCCGCGAGCCGCATTCGCAAGTTTCCGGCTTTGTTTGGAAACCCAAGTGCTGCCGAATGCGGCAATCTGGTGTAGGATTCACGCAAGATGCCAAATCTATAAAGGCACGCTTCCACAAGCTGCGCTCAGGAGTCTGGGCAGAGGGGTGTTGTGCTTGCAGAGGGGTGTTGTGCTTGTACAGTGCAGAGGGGTGCTGTGCAGTGCAGAGGGGTGTTGTGCTTGTACAGTGCAGAGGGGTGCTGTGCAGTGCAGAGGGGTGTTGTGCTTGTGCAGTGCAGAGGGTTTTTTGCTGTCCAGAGGGGTGTTGTACAGTGCAGAGGGGTTTGTGCTGTCCAGAGGGGTGTTGTGCAGTGCAGAAGGGTGTTGTGCTTGTGCAGTGCAGAGGGTTTTTTGCTGTCCAGAGGGGTGTTGTACAGTGCAGAGGGGTTTGTGCAGCGCAGAGGAGTTTGTGCTGTCCAGAGGGGTGTTGTGCAGTGCAGAGGGGTTTGTGCTGTCCAGAGGGGTGTTGTACAGTGCAGAGGGGTTTGTGCTGTCCAGAGGGGTGTTGTGCAGTGCAGAGGGGTGTTGTGCTTGTGCAGTGCAGAGGGTTTTTTGCTGTCCAGAGGGGTGTTGTACAGTGTAGAGGGGTTTGTGCAGCGCAGAGGGGTTTGTGCTGTCCAGAGGGGTGTTGTGCAGTGCAGAGGGGTTTGTGCTGTCCAGAGGGGTGTTGTACAGTGCAGAGGGGTTTGTGCTGTCCAGAGCGGTGTTGTATAGTGCAGAGTGGTTTGTGTGCTGGGGTTTGTGCTTGGTTATATTATATACTTATATTGTACTGGTCGTGTGTTAGGAAGGCTGTCAGTCGGTCAGTGCAGTGGGGTACAGTACACAGGCAGGCTGTCAGTCAGCTTTTAAAATTTGTTTTCATTGTGGTGTGTGATGGGCTTCACTGCAATCCAATACACCATATACTACTGTCAGAACAAGTTCTGTGTGTGATTGTTCTGCCTCCACGCAGTGTTATACAAGCCCCGTCCATTAAAAAAAATACAATATAAAAATAAATTTAGCTTTTCTTTATTTTTTTGGTGTGTACTGCACCCATACTATACTGTCAGAAGTTCCGTGTTTGATTGTTCTGCCTCCACGCAGCATTATACAAGCTGTGCTTTACAAAAAAATAACAGTACAAATGTACTGTAAAACAATTTTTATCTTTATTGTTTGTGTGTACTGCACCCATACTATACTGTCAGACGTTCCGTGTGTTAATAACCAGCCAGCTTGCTGCAGAGCTTGGCCTAAAAAGCATTGTGAACTGTAAAGTGGTCAAAATTGTCTGGAAAGGGCTGGAAGTTAATGTTATTGAGGTTAATATTACTCTAGGGACAAAAAAAAAAAACGCTAAAATTCCGTGATTTGGCCGTTTTTTTTTTACCAATTTTTAAAAAATTCCAAATCCAAAGCTTTTCACCGCCACTTCACAAAGCGAAATCCAAATCCCGGTGATGAATCCAAATCTTTGGCCCCGGCCCATTTTTGCCCAGTGTACATGGACATCGATGATCTCTGAAATCGCTGGGCTGCATACACACTGAATGATTTCCCCCCTGCACAGCGATATTTGCTGCTGTGAATGGCTTTCCATGCGGGACGCATGGAAAGCCATTCAGTTTGCTGGTAATACCGACAGATGAACGTCAGCCACTGGCGATGTTGCGGAAATGCGCACCACTCATTGCCTGTCCAGACAAATTGGGCGGCTCAAACGACAAAACTGAGCTGCTTTCAGCTCAAAATTGCCTGGTTTGTATGGGCCTTTAGTTGCAATTTACTGTTAACATTTTGTGATATGGATTTATTTTGCAATGCTGTTGTTATATTGTTTACAAATGCAAACAACGTAATAATATTCCTCTTGCCCATTGTGTAATGGTTTTACTTTCTCACTGCACAACAGAACAGGTAGTGGTGCAAGGCATTCTGGGAGAAAGCAGGAAGAGACAATTTCACTACTTTTTTGCAGTACACATATCTCACTATCTTCACACAGCGTTATGCTATTTACCATAGATTTGCATGGCAAAACTATGTTCTTCTTCAAACTGCCAAAGTTCTTGGACGCCATTGTTAGCTATGAGCCTGGCAATTCCACACAGTGCAAAGCAAGACAATGTATAATGGACATAATGGTTTGCATAAGCCTGGTGCAGTGTGTCCAATGGGCGCTACCTGGCGCAGTGTGTCCAAAGGGTGCTACCTGCCACAGTTTGTTCAAGGGGCACTACCTGGTGCAGTGTGCATAATGGACACTACTGTGTGGTATAATGTGAATTGGTACTATTAGGTGGCCATGCTCCTTCCCCATGAAGCCACACCCTAAGTTTTTGACACGCAAGGCATGCACTTTAGCTCTTTTTGGAGTATCGGGTTGTTTTGCCAGACCCCCGTTTCACACAGAAAAGCAAATTATCGGGTCAAGCATTTCTCTGTGTGAAAGATAATATGTGAATGCTTGAGTTTAATTATGATATGAAGTGGATTAATGACTAAGGTAATGCTAGAATCACACGCTGACTGGTTCTAGATATCCTCACAGCTAGAAATTTATTGACGGAGGTTCACACCCTTATTTAATGATTATGACCTGGGTGCTTGTCTTGCTTGTTATGTGCCATATAATGTCACATTTATATCAGGGTTGCCTACCCTCCCGGAATGGCCGGGAGGATCCTGAAAATCGGGTCTTCCTCCCGGCCCCCTGGAAAGGTGGGCAACCCTCCCGGATTCTGGTGGACCCCCACGCCACCCCGCCCCCCCACCACCGATTGCAGCATCTTACCCCGGACCTGATTTAAATGCAGCAATCTGCGGGTCTCTCAGAGGAGGGGGCAGAACTAAAATGTTCACAATCGCGTCATTTTAGCCACGCCCCCTTCACGGAGATCCGTGAATTGGGGTATTTTACATCATGGGGGCCGGGCTTAATGATGTCACGCTCAAGACCCGTCCCCAGAACTGCAGCTGGAAGTCTCCTCTCCGGGCTTCTCCTGGAGAGGAGGCTGATAAAGTCGGCAACCCTGATTTATATAATGTATACAGCAAGTAAACAGCCTGGAGCCTGATTCCTAGAAGGTTAACCCTCATCCAGTGGGGCTCATCGGGGGTTTCCCATGTGCCCCCTTAGGCCAGTCCACCCCTGGATGGTGTTACAGATGAACTCACTGTATAGGAGGAACATGAAGTGGGGCTTACCCTTTAAACTTTAAACACAGTAGGGAAAAGAGCCACACTGGGCAGCCAGCCAAAAGGGCACCAGAGAACACACCCTCTGCAGGATACAGATACAGAGACCATCACTGCGGACTCTAGAAGTGAATGCCAGGCTCTGCAAAACCTTCATGTCGGGAGAAGCCTGATCATTGTGCCAACTGGAGTAGTTTCATACATAGGTCCTTATTCAGATTTGAGCTCAGTACAAATTTGTTTGGAAAATGGGAAAAACCATGTGCACTGCAGGTGGGGCAGATGTAACATGTAGAGAGAGAGTTAGATTTGTGTGAGTTATTTTGTTTCTGTGCAGGGTAAATACTGGCTGCATTATTTTTACACTGCTATTTAGATTTCAGTTTCAACACACCATACCCAAATGTAACTCTCTCTATACATGTTACATCTGCCCCACCTGCAGTGGACATGGTTTTGCCCATTTTCCAAACAAATTTGTACTGAGCTCAGATCTGAATAAGGCCCATACTGTAGATCTATTTCAGAAATGTTTTTCCAGGAGGTAGCTTTACTTTGTTGGTTACAGATACAAAGCAAACAGGATTCAGCATTGGTTTATTTTCAAGTTTATTTCTTCTTCTGGGGATCTGAATGTTCCAGAAAGTGCTTCAGCCTTGATGGTGATGACCAGGATTGATTGGAACAAAGAACAAATACGGCCGCTTAGTAAATAAGGATTCACCATTCGACTGAAAGGTGATTCCTACTCGTTTACTGTCGATGTTATATACTGTTATCACGGCCGGAGGATCTTGAGGACCCACCTCAGGTTCAGATTCAGGCGAGACTGGGGCTGGACGCCCTTGGAACTTGGCAGGTTGGATGTACGACCTCTGCATATATTTTGGGCAGTGGGTTTTGACGAATACTCCAAAGCGAGGGCGCGGAGTCTAACTGCCCAGTGGTCTTCTCCAGGGACCCCCGCAAGGAAGTTTGGTTTTCGCTGCGTCTGGACAGCAGGTCGCGGCCCCTCACTTGGAGCACCCACGGGTGCTCTAGATGGAGCGGACAGGATGAGCCACTCAGGTTAGGGATCGGGACAGGAGTAGGAAGGTCGTAGGGAGTACCGGGATGTTTTGAGGCAAAAACTGAGATGTGGATGACGTAAACCAGAGAATGCTGACGGAGAAACTGACGACTTGACCAGATGACTACTGTAACTGAAAACGGCACACTTGGCTTTAGAAGAATAAACGAGAACTGAAAAGGACCAGACTTGGTTTAAACGTAAACTGACAACTTTGTCCAAAAGGCGAGGCTTGAAACTGAAGACTGCCGACATGGCTACAGGAGATGATGACGGAACTGGAATATCAGGATAGCAGGGAGGAACGGGTTAACACACAGGAGCAGGAACAGGATCAGAGCTGGGACAGGAGAGCTGGATCTGGCAGGAGAGCAGGATCAGCAGAACCACACACAACCAGTGGAGCTGCAGAGAGATGCTGACAGCTGACGAGTTGTTCCAGCAATGAGGCTAAGAGCCTCCTGGAACTTATACCTCAGCCCAGCAAGGTCCGGCCCCCTAGTGGGGGAGGAAGGTATCAAATAGAAGCACTGAGTGCCGATCACGTGACCTGCCCAACATGGCGGCGCCCAGTCCCGGGAGCCGGCGTCTGTGCTGCTGCCGGACCCGCCAATAGACTGGGGAGCCTCCGGACTACCCGCCGCCTGCATCCAGCCAGCCCCGCACCATCACGGCGCCAGGACCGGTGAACGCGGAGGGGTGAGTAGCCGGTGCCGGGCCTGGCACCGCGCCGGGCTGTGACAGTACCCCCCCTTTTAGGAGTGGCCACTGGACACTTAGCTGGGTTCCTGAGGAAGAAACTCTTTACCAGGTTTGGCGCATGAACATCCTCTGCTGGTACCCACGATCTCTCCTCCGGACCATACCCTTTCCAGTCTACCAAGAACTGCAGTCTACCCCGGAGTTGACGGGCATCTAGAATCTTTTTGATCTCAAACTCCACCCCTTTCTGAGTCTTCAAAGCGAGGGATCTGGGAGGAGTCTTCCGAAAACGATTCAGAATCAGGGGTTTGAGCAGGGACACATGAAAGGTGGAGGAGATCTTCAACGAAGATGGAAGCCTGAGTCGGACGGCCACTGGGTTAATTATTTGCGTGATGGTATATGGGCCTATAAATCTCGGGGCCAATTTCATGGTGGGCACCTTGAGTCGCAAATTCCTGGTAGATAACCAAACTCGATCGCCCACCCGATATGCGGGAGCAGCAGATCGTCGCATGTCTGCAAATTTTTTGTATTTAACGGAAGCCTTCCGTAGGGCAGAATGGACATTTTTCCAGATGTCCGAGAAGAAACGTAAAGAGGTGTTAGCAGCGGGTACTTCGGTGGCAGGCAATTGAGGGAACTCAGGTACTCGGGGGTGTCTACCGTAAACCACGAAAAAAGGAGTAGTTTGAGAAGAACTGTGGTACATGTTGTTATGCGAGAATTCGGCCCAGGGCAGCAATTCCACCCAATTATCCTGAGACGAGGAGAGGTATAACCGAAGAAAGGTCTCGAGGTCCTGGTTTACCCTCTCAGTTTGCCCATTTGTTTGGGGGTGGTATGCGGTTGAGAACTTTAACTGAATATTAAGAGCTGAGCAGAGGGCACGCCAGAACCTCGCCACAAACTGCACTCCGCGGTCCGAAATGATCTCTTCTGGGAGGCCATGAAGACGAAAGACGTGAGAAATGAACAACTGGGCTAGTGATGGGGCGCTTGGTAAGCCCTTGAGGGGCACGAAATGGGCCATCTTCGAGAAACGGTCGATGATAACCCAAATGGTGTTGAAACCCTCAGAGGAGGGTAAGTCCGTAATGAAGTCCATCGCGAGGTGAGACCAGGGACGGGATGGAATGGACAGTGGGCGGAGTTTTCCAGCAGGGGCCTGGCGAGGTGACTTATGTTGAGCGCACACTGGACATGAGGAGACATAGGATTGAACGTCCTTGCGAAGAGAGGGCCACCAATAAGAACGTCGCAGAAAGTCCAATGTTTTATGAACACCGGGATGACCTGTGAATTTGGACTGATGAGCCCATTTCAGCAGCTTCGGTCTTAATTCAGTGGGCACGAAAGTTTTGCCGGTCGGAGGAGTAGGCAACTGAGTAACCGCAAAGACCATGGAGTCCAGCACTGGTGGCGTTAATCTCTCCTCCTCAGAGGGTGAGAAGGACCGGGATAAGGCGTCTGCCTTGGTATTTTTTGAGCCAGGACGGAAGGACAATTTGAACTGGAACCGGGTGAAGAAGAGTGCCCACCGGGCCAGGCGAGGATTGAGGCACTGGGCTGACTGAAGGTACAGCAAATTCTTGTGGTCGGTGTAGACTGTAAACGGATGTTGCGCCCCCTCTAGAAGGTATCGCCATTCCTCCAAGGCTAGTTTGATCGCGAGTAGCTCTTGTTCTCCTATGGGGTAGTTACGCTCAGCTGGAGCGAATCTGCGGGAAAAGAAACTGCAGGGATGAAGTTTCCCATCCTCCCCATACTGGGAGAGAACGGCTCCTACTGCCTCGGATGAAGCATCGACCTCAAGAATGAAGGGGTGTTTCATGTCAGGTTGTCTGAGGACAGGTGCTGTAATAAAAGCTTGTTTTAATTTTTCAAAAGCATCTACGGCTGTTTGGGACCAGTTGGCAGGGTTAGCCCCTTTTCTTGTGAGGGCCGTGATAGGGGCGACTATGGAAGAGAACCCTTGGATAAATTTGCGGTAGTAGTTTGCGAACCCCAAGAAGCGTTGAACCGCACGTAGGGTTGTGGGCTTCGTCCAATCTAGAATAGCCGCTACTTTCTCGGGGTCCATCTGTAAACCCTGCCCAGACACAATGTACCCTAGGAAAGGTACGGCAGTCTGTTCAAAGATACATTTCTCCAGTTTACAGTACAATTTGTTCTGACGGAGACGACTTAGGACCTCCTTGACTTGATCCCGATGGGTGTCCAGATCCCGAGAGAAGACCAAGATGTCGTCGAGGTAAACCACAACTGACGTGTATAGAAGGTCCCGAAAGATCTCGTTCACGAAGTCCTGGAAGACGGCCGGGGCATTACAAAGTCCGAAGGGCATTACGAGATATTCGTAATGCCCATCCCTGGTGTTGAAGGCCGTCTTCCATTCATCCCCCTCTCGGATGCGAATTAAATTATAAGCCCCACGGAGATCCAACTTGGAGAAAACTTTAGCACCTTTAATTCGGTCGAAGAGCTCGGGAATGAGAGGCAGAGGATATCGATTCTTAATAGTGATCTCGTTAAGTCCCCGATAATCTATACAGGGACGAAGAGAGCCGTCTTTTTTTTTTACAAAAAAAAATCCGGCTCCCGCGGGGGAAGAGGAGGGGCGAATGAACCCCTTCTGTAAATTCTCGGTGATATAATCTGACATGGCCTGAGTCTCAGTCAAGGATAGGGGGTAAATGCGTCCGCGGGGAGGACTGGATCCAGGTATCAGATCAATAGGGCAATCCCACCTCCGATGAGGTGGTAAGATGTCGGCCGCCCTCTTGTTGAATACGTCCAGGAAGGATCTATAGGGAACGGGAACCTCAAATTGTGGTTTAGTCTCGGTATTACAGAGAGGAACTACTCTATTCAAACAAGATTTAGCGCATGAAGAGCTCCAGGAAAGGATCTGCATGGAAGACCAGTCGATCTGCGGGTTATGTCTTCTTAGCCAGGGAAGGCCTAGGACCATGGAAAAGGAGGCTCGGGGAATGACCAGGAATTCGATTTGTTCCTGGTGGAGTACGCCTACCCGAAGGGTCAAAGGGGTAGTACAGCAGGATATCAGGCCTTGTGGAATGGGGCTACCATCGACTGCGGTTAAGCGGATCGGGGTCTCTAATTCTAATAACGGGATTTTATGTTGCTGAACAAACTCTTGAGACAGGAAATTAGCAGCTGCTCCAGAATCTAATAATGCTGAGACGTTGATGTTTTTCTTGAGGAAGAGCTGAACCGCAAGTAAGGAATCTAGACAAGTCGGAGAGTTTTGGACTTGTCCTAATCGGACCTCTCCGGACCCTATTAGGACCGAGAGTTTCCCGGACGCTTCACACATTGGGCGATTAGATGGCCGGCCTCGCCACAATATAGGCAAAGATTCTCTCGTCGACGTCGCTGCCTCTCCTCGACTGACAGATGAGCCCGGTTCACCTGCATCGGTTCTTCAGGAGTTGGAGTGGGCACAGGAGGAGGACGAGGTACAGGATAGGTACGGGGACGCTCTCCTTTGTTTTTCTCCGTCTGTCTCTCACGGTATCGTAGATCCACCTTGTTACAGAGGGAGATCAACTCGTCTAGAGTCTCGGGAAGATCTCGTGTCGCCAGATCGTCTTTAATTCGCTCTGATAAACCGCTCCAGAAGGCTGAGAATAGAGCCTCTTCGTTCCAACTAACTTCCGATGCTAAAGTTTGGAACTGTACCACGTATTGAGCTACTGAGCGGTTCCCCTGTCGTATGCGCAGGATCTCCATAGCCGAGGAAGTATTGCGTCCGGGCTCGTCAAAGATACGACGAAATTGAGCAATGAAGTCACGATAGTTTGATAGAAGAGGATCGTCCCTCTCCCACAGGGGAGAGACCCAGTCCAGAGCGGTTCCGGATAACAAAGAAACTATGTATGCCACACGTGTCTTGTCTGACGGGAAGAGACCAGGCTGCAAAGTAAAATGGACGTCGCATTGGTTTAAAAAACCGCGGCACTGCTTGGGTGTTCCATCAAACTTGCTTGGAGAAGGCAAATGGAGCTGATTGGAGGCAGAGGATGCGCCAGACTGAGAACGGGCAGAATCAGCTGGAGGCCGAGATGATGCCTTAGGTAAGGATGTCTGTAGAAGATCTTGTCGGTGCGCGATGTCTTGAAGGCCCTGAGCCAACTGCCTCTGTGTATTCTCCAGCCCCTCCAAACGGGCCGCAATCTGCTGAAGTAAATCGGCCCCAATACTGGGTCCTGAGGCGGAATCCATGTGGCTGGAACAAACTATCACGGCCGGAGGATCTTGAGGACCCACCTCAGGTTCAGATTCAGGCGAGACTGGGGCTGGACGCCCTTGGAACTTGGCAGGTTGGATGTACGACCTCTGCATATATTTTGGGCAGTGGGTTTTGACGAATACTCCAAAGCGAGGGCGCGGAGTCTAACTGCCCAGCGGACTTCTCCAGGGACCCCCGCAAGGAAGTTTGGTTTTCGCTGCGTCTGGACAGCAGGTCGCGGCCCCTCACTTGGAGCACCCACGGGTGCCCTAGATGGAGCGGACAGGATGAGCCACTCAGGTTAGGGATCGGGACAGGAGTAGGAAGGTCGTAGGGAGTACCGGGATGTTTTGAGGCAAAAACTGAGATGTGGATGACGTAAACCAGAGAATGCTGACGGAGAAACTGACGACTTGACTGGATGACTACTGTAACTGAAAACGGCACACTTGGCTTTAGAAGAATAAACGAGAACTGAAAAGGACCAGACTTGGTTTAAACGTAAACTGACAACTTTGTCCAAAAGGCGAGGCTTGAAACTGAAGACTGCCGACACGGCTACAGGAGATGATGACGGAACTGGAATATCAGGATAGCAGGGAGGAACGGGTTAACACACAGGAGCAGGAACAGGATCAGAGCTGGGACAGGAGAGCTGGATCTGGCAGGAGAGCAGGATCAGCAGAACCACACACAACCAGTGGAGCTGCAGAGAGATGCTGACAGCTGACGAGTTGTTCCAGCAATGAGGCTAAGAGCCTCCTGGAACTTATACCTCAGCCCAGCAAGGTCCCGCCCCCTAGTGGGGGAGGAAGGTATCAAATAGAAGCACTGAGTGCCGATCACGTGACCTGCCCAACATGGCGGCGCCCAGTCCCGGGAGCCGGCGTCTGTGCTGCTGCCGGACCCGCCAATAGACTGGGGAGCCTCCGGACTACCCGCCGCCTGCATCCAGCCAGCCCCGCACCATCACGGCGCCAGGACCGGTGAACGCGGAGGGGTGAGTAGCCGGTGCCGGGCCTGGCACCGCGCCGGGCTGTGACAACTGTACAATCATATTTGTAAATTACGAATGTGCCATGAATACGAATACCAATTGGTGTATTTTCGGCATAGTAAATGCCGAAAATACATGTAGGCAGTCGTATTTACATACACCTGCCTACAAATATATGCCAAATAGTGGAGTATTTTTGGAGTAAATTTCCCCCATTGTATCCTAAGAATGCAATCTCATCATGCTTGAATGTGTCCTTTTAAACTTACAATACAATTGGTTTTCAGGAGAAGACTTTGCATACATGCTTAGCCTGGTTCAGCTTAACAGTATTGTAGGCCCTGTGCAAAACAATGCACTGGGGCCCCTACCCATCCCTTAAAGGAAATTTTGTTTTAAAAAAAATCATATCATGCCCCTCCTGTAGTCCTGCACCATCTCTCCACTTGCTTCCACACAGTAATTGGCTGTCAGTACGCTGAACACATCTCAAAAGGATTGATATGATGCTGACCAAGAGTGATCCTGAGAGATGGTGGTACTCTGAATGACCCGATGGGTAGGGTTATTCAATGCTGTCACCTCTGATGGCATTGAGAACTCCATGACAGAATTTGGGGTTTACTCCAATGTAAGATGGGAACGTGTAAACATAAACCTGGTATTCCCAAATAAGGATTCGGCTGATGGGAGCATGTAGAAGGAGACTCCCTGTGGAGAGTGCTAACCTGCATGGTGACATTCTGAGTTTAGAAGCAAATTGTAGCAGTAGGAACTTTATTCCCATCTATGCTGATTATACAGAGAGGAGTCTGCAAGTTTCACAAGAGCTTTTGAACTTTCTTGACCCTAATGAAATGACCACTAGGACCATTAGGTGTTGAGACTGTTGCCTTTCTCTCTCTGGGGGAGATTCTCTAAGAATCTCCGCCCCCCTTCGCCGCCTATCGCATATTTAATTATCGCATATGCTGTAACATATGCGATAATTAAGGCAAAGGACAGCTCTTGCGTTAAGAGCTGTCCTTTGCGGTGAGAGTCGCCGGGTCCCAGCAGGTCCCGGCGGCTCCCCCCTCCCTCCCACACCCGGCGCTGCTGCTGCTGCGCCGGGCTCTCCTCCTCCCTGCACCCGGAAGAGGATCAGTGCAGGGAGGAGGTCACAGGTCCGGGCAGCACTGCGCTGTGCTACCCAGACACAGGTGAGGGGGGAGGGGGCGATGCGGGGTGGCGGGGGGTCGGCGCAGGGCGGCGGAGGGTTGCGATAGAAGCCCATTGGCTTCTATGGGGCATCGCCAGATTTTTCTGGCGATGCCCCCCGCCGCGATAACCCGGCGGGGGATGCTTACAGCATCCCAAAATGAATCTCCCCCTCTGTGAGATCCACCCTTATACTCAAGGATATAGCCTATAGGATCATCAAGGGATGATGGTAATTCTCTGGAAGCTTGCTCCTCTTCACTTGTTCCGACTGTCCTCTAATACATGCTGCATCGAATGCTTCATTGTTCCACCTGAGCTCAGAGGCAAGAGTTCTGAATTGCACAGAGAACTGTCCCACTCACTGGGTCTCTTGTGTCAGACGCAGAATGGCTGTTGCAGGAGATGTCACGTGTGCAGTCTTCCAAGAAGTGTGTACAGTTATAAACTAAAGGATCATTGCTGCGCCACAAGGGGCCTGCCCAGTTAACAGAGAGATAATCTAAGCCAGTGTTTTTCAACCAGTGTGCCGTGGCACACTAGTGTGCCTTGAGCTGTTCTCAAGTGTGCCCCCACATCTAGAGATGCCCAAACCCATTTACAGCCACCACCAGTTTAAATGTTATTTACTGGTCTCTTCTTTTCATGTAAAGGGCCAATGTATTTTATTTTTGTTACCTGTGGGCACCAGTGTGATTGTTTTTAATGTGGGGGCCAATAGGTTTGTTTTTCTCCTGTGGTGGCCAATGTGTTTTGCCCTGTGGGGATCTCACGGTGTGCCTTGGCAATTTTAAAGTCTTATTTAGAGTGCCGCAAGGTAAAAAGGTTGAAAATCACTGATCTAAGCCACCTTTGTTCTCTTAGTGGGACATTTGCAGCTTGGATCTGAATACCGGATAAAGCATGTGTACCGAATGTACCGGTTTTCTGGTGGCTCCCTCTCAGCTGTCACAGTTGAGGCAGCATGGAGGTAAACAACCATGTGCTGGTGTCACTGAAGGTGCCGGCGGCACCGGGAGAAGAGGGGATGGCTGCAGTGCAGTTAGGCGTTCAAACTGACAGCAGTGCAGCCAAAGGTAGCCGCCTCAATGCACCGCGGCCAATCACAGTGCAGGCACTGTGGCCAATCAGAGCGCAGGCACTGCGGCCAATCACAGCAAATAGGTCCGGAAATTTAAAATGTGCTCGCCCCATGTGTTAGCAAAAGTGCGCCAGCACAGGCAACGGGACCAGGGGGCACCATCAGCATAGGTAACCAGGGTACATATAGCCATGGCGGGTGTAGTAGTTGGTGCACAGTACACATTCCGAAAGGGGATGTGGTTACACCCCTTTTGCCCATGGCCATGCCCCTTTGTTCAAGGCCACACCTCCTTCCTGAATGTGTACCGATTTCTTCATTTCAAATGTTGGAGAGTATGCACTGGCACAAGAACTGCCGTTAGGCATGCAGTAATGTAGTGGGCAGACTGGGATGCATTACAGGTACAAGCAGGAACCAGGCAGGGAACTAGCAAGGAACAAACAAGGATCAGAACTCGGGAATTAGGAATCAGGAAATTCACTAGTGAGCCATAAAATTGGACTCAACTGGGTTATTGTAGGTGTGCCTATTCTCTGGCAATGGGTAAAGAGAGAAACTTGTAATTGGCCCCAAATGTGGCGTTACGTTTTGGCACTACTGGCCTTTTACATTTTTAACAGAGCAGTGAGCACATCCCTATGAGAGTCGTGGATGCCTGTTACTGCCAGGAACAGAGCCACAGTGAGCAGCCGGCCAGAAGAGCAGAAGAGTTAATGCAGCAGATGCTAGAGAACAGCTGCATTAACTGGCCACTGCTAATTCGCTTGGCAGCGATCCGGTCTGAATTGGGCCCACAATTAGCTGCTGTAATTTACCTTAAGGGGAAATAGGCGGTAATCTCGGCTTTAACACCCAGAGCTATTCAATCAGAGCACCTTTTCTTTGCACTCTAAATTACAGTAAGTATCAAGGATCAATTAGCCCGCCGTAATTAACCGCAACTAATTGAATTCAGCCCTGAGTAACCAGAATATATATGCGTTCCACTGGGTGCAACCAATAGGTGATTACCTATACAGGTGACTATGCAAGTCACCGAGTCCGTTCACCCAGGGACCCTGCACATGCGCATACACCAGTATGCGCATGCGCAGACTGAAAACATCGCTCCCCTGTGCGAACGCATGGGGGAGCGAATGATTCAGAATACATTAATTTTTAGACGTGGATATCATCCCTAAGATATCTTAATATAGAATCCAAATATTCCAAAATACAAAAAAAAAATATCAATATCCAAAATAATTCTGTCCCAAGCATTTTAGATCTGGGAGATTCAACCTGTGGTATATAGTATATTCAATTACATATATGTTTGGCTATAAATAAAATGAATACACAGACATTTTTATTAATTGAATATAGTTAAATATATATATATATATATATTTATTTTAATATGAGTGGATTTTTTATTGTATAAATTGTGGATTGTTTTTTTAAGCATTTTCTTTTTGTTTATATTCATTTATAAAATCTTTAAGATTTTTGTATTATGCATTATATGCATTATTTATTGAAATACTTATGTCATTGTTGTCTCATATTTGTCTCCTCCAAATTCAGATTCCTTCCGGATTCCCAAGAGATCAGTCAATTTTCCTAGAAGAGCGTTTAAGTACCTGACTGCAAGGTGTCAATGTCGAGTTTTACACACGCAATTTTAGGATAGTATGGCCGCATTTTGGTTCGCAGAGTTGCGCAAATAAAGTATACATACCCGAGTCTGTGTGACAAAGTGGACCAGAAGCGCAGCCATACTATTACACATAAATTCATAATACCATATTTACACCAAATAAAATACAGTTAATTAAAGGTTTAGAGCACTACACATAGTTTAATCAGCATTACATACTTCTGTCTGTATAATGTTTGGTACCGTTACGTTCCGTTTCCCATGTGCAGTATTCCGGTCATTGCGAATAATTTGCAATTCATACGGTCCGATAATTACGGACAAAATCCATATTCCAAGGACTATTCCTGTTAAAATGTGTGTGTGAAAAGAATCCAGTTATAACCGGTTCTTGCTGCTATTTACGACCCCTGACGACGATGCCAACACACAAAGGACTCCAAAGTTCACTCCCCCCCGCACCTATGCAAACCAGTTGTATTACTTTGCCCCAATCACTGAGGACTGGACATTCGAACCCGGACCAATAGGAACGGCCTTTGACCTCCCCCTTCTGACCCTATAAGTTAGGTGACCCTGGGTGGCCTCGGTCACTTCGGCACTGCTTCTATCCCTTACCATTGACCGGGCTATAGTTCAATCTGAATATAGCGAGCTCCGACCGGACTGCGCTGCGCTATTTCCCTGACGGTAACATTTGTATTCACGTTTTATGTAATGTGGCTGATTATGATTGTATCTGTTGCTGCATCTTTGTAAGTGTTTTAAAGTATTTATTATTGTTAGATAAGTGTATCACGTGTTAACCTGTATATTCATATTTCTGTAATCCCCTTTTGTCCATTAGGGACTAAATACACTGTTTACGGAGAATCTATCTCCTCACCTTTATACCGTGGTCTCGTCTATTATTCGCATCTAGCGATAAGGTATATTACGGACATTGTCCTTAAAGTGTATTCGCAGATTAGAGACAAAGTACTGCGAAGGGATCTCATATTAATGCATTGATTCATCCGTGTACAATACACTGTAAAGGTACGCTACGCTGCGCTACGTTTTGTTCGCATGTAGCTAGGAATAAAGGGTACGCAGGTTACGGACATAGTACGTAACCTACGCTTTTCACTTATTGTTCTTTGATCATATAAATATCGGCTTTGATAAAGGGTATGGCTGTAATTATCTTATTATATGAAATTTTTTTTACATGTATTTTGAGCTTATACGAATTGATTTATTTTGGTTATTAATTTAAAAAGTTTTAATTTAAATATTGTCGAATGATATACTTTGAAAGCAGAAAACATTGGGGATTATTCATAACTAATCGCTGCTCTGCTTAATTGCCCAGCCCTGTGATCAGGTATATGCCACCCAGCCAGAGTGAAATCCTGCCCTGTGCAAGCCTATGATTTGCTTAGCACGGCTTGCGAAAATTTTCTGGATCAGCAATTCCATTCGGTCACTATCAAATGATTTTTCCAGTGTGCGTAGCGTAGGACTTACTCAGTGACTGAGATAGTAGTGGTCGAATCGGGGCTGTAGCTGATGTCACATGACTTCATTTTTCTCGGACACTCCCATAAAACGACAGTTACTACACTCAAATGCCGGCTTCCTGTCAATCAACTTGCGTATGGCCAGCGACAAAAAATGATTAGGATTTTATTGCAGGGTGGCCTAGCCTATGTGTACCATGATCCTCATGCATGCACAGTCTATTGATAATTGCTTGCCCTGGGAATTTACAGCCGCTGATGGGTAAAAGTAAAAACCTGCCTCATGCCAGTCTGCGTCTAACTTGGGAAAGTCTCGCTGATCATCAGCCAGCCACAAATCCATGTGCGACTCACTATCGAATGTTTTTTTCCAGTGTATGCAGTCTGTGCGTAACTCTGACCCTTCCCCAACTGTGCGATAGAAACAGTCTGATCGAGGCTGGAGCTGATGTCACTAAGCCTCCCTGAATACGCTTGGGAACGCCTGTTTTTTCTCTGACACTTCCAGAAAACGGCTGGTTGACACCCACAAATGGCGGCTTCTTGTCAATCAGCTTGGCAAAGCCTTGTGTCATCGCCGATTTTCCACTGTTTGGCGTCGCGCCATGCATGCTACAATCCGTACACATGTGCAATCTTTCGATAATCGATAGCCGTATGAATTCTCACATCAGCGATCCGGTCTGAATAACCCCCATTGCTCTGAACAACATTGCCACCAATCGGATAGTTGCTGTCATTCTTTGCAACGTACTAGATACCGAATAGTTAAGTTCCATACACACTAGCTAATGAGCTCCATGAACGATATAGTTATAGATATTTTCGGAGCTCTTGGCCAATGATATAGCACGTACGGTACACACAATGAATATAGTTAACTATATTGTGTAGTGGTGTCACCCGCCCCTGCTGCTAGCGTGCATCGTTAATGATATAGTCAGCATTGTGCTTACAGACAATGGAGTGGGGGGGTTTCATACAAACGTAACCACTAGATGCATACACACGAGATGAACGATATATCATTGATGATATTGTCATTGTTCATATCATTAAAGATATATCATCTAGTGTGTATGGGACTTTTGAATGTGATGAGCTGGTATTGGCTACACATTGACTTTAGAAAGGTTGAATAAACTCCCTTTAAGAGACAACTAGGTCTAGGAGACAGAATGGGGCAGATGTGTTAAGCCTTAACAAGAGATAAATGCAAGGGTGATAAAGAGAGATAAACGTCCAGCCAATCACCTCCTTGCTGACTTTTTTAAAACACAGCCTGTAACACGGCAGTTAGCAGTGATTGGCTGGGCGTTTATCTCTCCTTTTATCTCTTTATCTCTCCTTATCACCATTTATCTCTTGTTAAGGCTTAATACATCTGCCCCAATATGAGAGATGAGGAAGGTTTGCTTAGGATTGTAAAGACAAACTTGTATCAGCAAAACATTAAAGTGCAAAATATCAGTCTGGATGTTATATTCTTGACAGATTTTAAGTGATATGGCAGTAACTTACAGCATGTGGTTTTATAATTGTTCAAGAGCTGGGAGCACAGATGACATGGGGGTGTTTAATAGTCAGAGGGACTTCTTTGTTGAGAACTGTGGGGAGTGTTGTTGCAATGAGGAAAGGCTAAGTTCCAATAAAGAAAAGGAACATTATGATAAATACTGGTTTATCATGGAGATACAGGATATGTAGACTTTGTCGGACTTCAAGATGGTAGTAATGTAGTCAAGCTGTAAATTAGTTGGTGGTAATGGCAGATTTTTCCTAGGGGCTGCAGGGTTGCAGCCCCCCAGTAAAAATGAACCCCCACCAATAAGACCATTGATTGCAGAGGCTTCCTATTGGAAGCATTATCTGCTAATCGCATGCAGATATCCAATCCAGTCCAATGGGAAGCCTTTCTGCCAGCTCAGCTCTACTTCTAGGGCTGCAAGGGAAGAGAAAGGGGTGCGGTTGCGCATGCGCAATTTCCCCCCGGCCAGCCATAAAGGTCTTCTATGGGCTGCACAGGCTGCAGGTGGCATTTATGAAGAGGCAAAGAGGAAGTTACTGATAACACACAGGTATGGCAGATCAGATCCAATTCAGCCACTAGGTGGGACAGGTGGCCCATGGTTTGAGGGCAAAGTTGGAAGTTAGAGAAATCTCAGGGCATCGCTATTCTTTGGATTATCATGAGGAATGTTAAAGTCTTAAATAAAAATCTTAGGAATGTGAAGAGCAGCAAAATTGGGGAAAAAACAACAGTGCTTCCATGAAGGGCCCACCAGAGAATGCAGATATAGAGGCCCTGGTTTAAGGGTGTAGCCTTCAGAGGGGGGTGTGGTCAGCTCAGAGGCTCGTCTAATCATTAGAGAGTGCATGATCTGGGCCTCTTGAGAATCCTGGAAATCCGGGAGAGGTGGCAACCCTAGATACAACGTATACATTAATCAGAAATTGGAATGTTGAGCCACAGTCAAAATAACATTGAAATACAAGATTGAGAAGATGAATGGAGTAGAGCTAAGCTGTAGAGAAAACTAAGGGCTTAATGTGAACAGGCACAGGGAAAAATACACTCAAAGCGCCACCTGGTCTGTTATCAGGTCTGGAAGTGTGATTAAAGTGGAGACTTGAAGTAAAGTACATCAGAGAAACAATATCTGAGTAGGCATGGCACGTTCCGGAGATAGATTGGGGATTGGGACATTTGTTTATAAGAGAGAATGATGGCATGTGGTCAGCAGTTGGAGGTGGCTGTACAGGTGCCCATACACGCACCGATTCCGGCGGTGCGATCTGTGCTTTGAGGTGCGCGCTCACGCAGCACCTCATCGCACAGTACAAAAACTAAGTGCTGCACATACTTTTTGTACTTGCTTTTCATTGCATTGCATGCACAACGCATGCACAAGGCATGCAATGCGATGCTATTTTAGCCCAGAATGCACGCCAGGATCGGTGCGTGTATGGGCACCTTACCCTTCCTCGCATATGATCACCCTCACATAAAACAGTTAAAAATGGGTATGGAGGGGTGCCATTATAACACCAGGAATGGGGATGTACTGGAATACCATCTTAGGGCAGCTGCTCGGAGCTGTGGAACACATGGTCTTCCTACTTCCACTGCGTATAAGAGCTCCTACAATGACCCCTTCATCAACAAGTTAAAGAAAATTTAGGCATGGTGGTATTAGTGAGTAGACATTTACAAAGACCACACAACAAATAGTAACTGGCTACACAGGTGCATAATCCATTAACAAAAGCAGCAATATCAGGGGCGCCTAGTGGGGAGCAAGTACTAAATGCCCTGGCCCATCACTATCTGGTGGGCTCAGCAGGGTCCATTGAACAGAGGAGGAGAAGAAATGTCTCCTTCCCACTGTGTTTTTCTTTTTCTCCCTAAAGAGACATGATCATGTCTCTGCCCAGAATTTGTCTGTCTCTCCTGGGCCCGGAGCTCTGACCAAACTGGGCAAACATACAGATTTACCGGGAATGGCTTTTAGTCCTTCTAGAAAGTTTATGGTGTAAAAGTTTTAGAACACTCCGATCGCAGTGAATAATAGCCTGAAATGGTACAAAGCAAACAATGGAAATTAAATAAAATAAAAATGTCAGGGCACAAGTGATGTGGTGAGAACTTACAGCTGTTATGCAGCAATAAAAAAGAGGATTGCTTGGGCCCTATATCAGCACCAGTGGAATTCAGAAAACTGGAAGACGGTCTTATGGACCAATGAATCGAATTGTTAAATCTTTGGTTCATCATGTTTGGTTCATCATGTACTGTCTGATGAAAGGATAGATCCTCATAGAGTGGTGTTTATTTACTAAGTGGAGGCTTGTAAAAGCTTCTGGCGAATGGTTCTAATAGCAAAATATGTCACAGTTTGCTATGAAAAGTATTACCCATTTATATTACAGGCTAAAACATGCAGGAGAAGTCAGGGCCATCTTAACAGCAGTGTGGGCCCCTGGGCAAAGCAATGCACTGGGGCCCTTACCCATTCTCCCCTATTAGGGGTGGGGGTGCTATCAGCAGCAGCTTTGATGTCCCACGGGTGGCAGGGGGTGCTCTATCTTCCATTCAACATGTAGGACCTGGAGGACACAGGTGGTGGGAGGGTGAACATTAACGTGTGGAAGGGGGCACTGAGCTGAATAAAGGGTCCCTTGTAAATGACTTCCAGGGAGGTAGGAGATGTTATATATATGCAGGGGAGGGTTGGATAATGGCGTGGGCTTAATATTTGTCATTTTCCGGTGGAAAGGCAACTTGTTTGACTGCAGATATCGCCATTATCTGGAAATAGATTTCTTAGCCTTCAATGGTATAAAAACCTAGAGTCCCAACTTTCAGGAGGTGCTGGGGACTTGGGGATCAGAGATCAGGAGCCAGAGCAATCCATTGGCAACTGTACACCAGACGTTTGGAGCTGGAGCAGGGACTGGCTGCTGGAAGGCTGATATCTCTGGTTCTGGGCATGAGAGAGACAAGACGCTAGTCTCGACAGAAAGGGGAAAGTCTCAGCTTTTGGAATACACTCTCAGAAAAACTCTAAGTCAGTGAAAACCTGAGAAATATGACTGGGAACTGTAATTAACAGGTCAGATGTGGACTGCTGAAGTTGGATATCTCCAGTTCCCCAGGGCCGATTTTCAAAATTCTGGTATCCCTGGAAAAGGGGGATACTAAGCTATCAGAATAGGACCCTTATACACCTGGGGCCCCTGGGCAAGTGCCCTTTAAGCCCATACGAAAAGACAGCCCTGGGAGAAGTGGTGGATTTTAGAAGTCGTAGCTTAGTAAATAAACTCCTGTGACACCCACCGTTAAACAGGTTGAGGGAATCTTGATGATCTGGGACTCTATTGCTGGACTTCCATTTGTGATTTGGACAGAGTGATTGGCACCGTCAACCCAAATGACTACCTCAGCTCCATGTAATACCCCCTGGTGTTGGTCAAGAGTTATGGTATGCATATGCATGACCCGCAGTCATAATGCCAGTGGTCAGAGAGACAGCGGCATCCCAATGAGGATAATCCAGACAGGGGATGGGTACCCTCTCCCCTTACCCCCAACTCTCCCTACCTAATGACTAACTCTAACCTCCCCCTGCAGCCTAAAGCTCCCAGTTAGTGCCTATACATAATGCACCGTTCCCACAGCATAACCCTAATCCTCCCCCTTAGTGGATAACCCCATTCCCCACCCCCCACCCCATTTTAGTGTCTAACCATAACCTTCCCTCCCAAAGCTTAACTTCATACACATAAGTTTAATTTGAATACTTTTCAAACGTTTTTCAAAGTTCTCCTGCGCAACATTGACATCTTTTTTTTTCGGCGCACCTACCACGCTCCAGAACAGAAATATGGAGATCATGTACAGAGCGCTTGTATGTTAATGGCAATGTGTACGAGATGTAAGAAGTACTGTCTCCCCGGACCCTGAATCATCACACATCGCTGGCTCTCTGAAATCTGGCAGCATCAATGATCATCTGTCCCAAACAGCATTCAGGAATAGTACTCTAGCTTTTTCCTGCTTCTGAAGTACGACTCCGTACCAGGCTGTGAGGACTGTGACTTTATCTGAGTCCCGCAACTAAAAGGCCTCTTGGGTCCAACACACTTTTTCTTAAACTGGAGAAAATTGGCATGTTCCCAGTGGTTTAAGGCTTTTCGTCCCTGCAGGCGTCTGGCAGCCATTTCAGATCTTCCTTCCCTGACTTTGCAGCACTCCCTCCCCGCTCCCCCAAATAGCAGTAAGGAAGTGGAGCAGGCGGGATGTGTTCTCATGAATTAATCAGCTCTGCTCAGGGGATACATTATTGAAGCTCTCTGGTTAGTTCTTCATGGAGTGATCCGAGGAATATAGGCCACTGGTTTATTTATCAGGAAATATAATGATTTCTCTTTGTTGTCTTCAGCCTAGCCTTGCCTAAGACAGGCAAAAGGTGCAGAGCGCGGATATGACAGCGAGAAGATGGACCTAGGTAACTCACCTCATCTCTCTACATCTGGTTACTGCATATATGCAAAAATAAAGAGATTTTTTTTAACTCTCGCCTCGCTGGAATCCTCACTGGTTTTCTGTTGTCTGCAGCAGTGTCCATTAATATTTGATATTTAGTTCAGAGAGGCAGCTTGTGGTTCATCTGTTGAGCACAACGCTGTGAGCTAAAATATACTCCTCAGGCTTTAAATTCATAATAGAAGGCATTATTAAGTCCACACAGACTGTCTACCTGATCTATGCAACTCTTATACAAACTTTTATAGATGCGAAGGTTGGAAAAAGGGCACAGGCCCATAAGAAGAAGTTATCGCTAGGGATAGGCAGAGCTGGTCAGTGTGAGAGGCCAAGCTGGGAGATGGTAAAAATGGTGAAGGTCGGAAGAGTTTTATCAAACTTTCATATAGTTTGGCTTCTATACAATTGGAGAGTTTGCCCAACCAATCAGATTATCACATTTATCTAGTACATTTTACAAAATGGCACTTCAAACCAGATTGGCTACTATGGGTTTGAAATATAATTTTGTAAAATATACTGGATAAATTAGAGAATCTGATTGGTTGCTATGGTCAATCCCTCCAGTTGTATCAAACCTCATAAAAAGGAAAGAATGAGGCATTTCCCATAGAAGCCAATCAGGTTCTAGTTATTATTTTGTAAAATGTACTGGATAAACGTGAGAATCTGATTGGTTGCTATGGGAAACCCCTCCAATTTTTCTTTTTAAAAGGTTTGAAAAATCCCAGCTGCAGTTTGGAGGCTGGTGGAGTAAATCAATGCAAATGTAAAGTAATTCAAATGCATATGGGCCAGATGCACTAAGCTTGAAGTGATAGAGTAGAAAGTAGAAAGTGATAAACAGCCAGCCAATCAGCTCCTACCTGCAATCAGGGCCGGATTATAATGGGGGCACAAGGGGTCAGTGCCCCTGGGCCCCCCTCTAGCTAGGGGCCCCTTGTGGTTGGCATGTATTTTTTAAAAAAAAAATACATGCTAAAGGTTTTGTGCATGGGAATGGGGTAGTGCTGCAGCTTCACCCATCTGCCAATGTGACAATGATTAATGGTGCTGAGCATCAGGAGCCAAGGCATACTGATTGCACAAGTGTGCAGTGCATTACTGGGAGTTGACTAAGTCATGACACTTTGCACCAGAGGGCAGAGGCTGAGACGTTTGTGCTGAGCTCTGATTGGTGGAGCTCATTACATGCTTCTCAGGCCCATGGAGAACAGCAGCAGCAGCCTAGTCATGGGAGGGTTTTTAATCAGTGGCAGCACAGGGACAAACACAGGCTTTTCATGTGGTATGTATGTATGTATGTATGTATGTGTGTGTGTGTGTGTGTGTGTGTGTGTGTATATATATATATATATATATATAATATATATATATATATATAGATATAGATAGATATAGATATATAAATAGATACGTTGTTACCGGCACTCCAAGATACACATGACAACTGCCCGGGTGCTGCACTCAAAGAAATGGTTCTATCCTTGAAAACTGAGTAAAATCTGAAATGTTGGAGCTGATTGCGTCTGCATAGTCATTTTTGTGAAGTCCAAAGGAGTGCCACTTACCACACATCTCTCTCTCTCTCTCTCTCTCTCTCTATATATATATATATATATATATAAAATATTTATCTATCTATATCTACTGTATATATCCTCTGCAGTTACCCATTGACCAAGTTTATACTGCCTTTACTCTGTGTTTTGACAGTGTAATATTCTCCTATGCAGTTTGCGGCCAGTAATGACAAGTGCAAGGGGGCCCCCCTGTCTAAAGTGCCCCGGGCCCCCCGAAGGCTTAATCTGGCACTGCCTGCAATGCCACAGACTGTGTTTGAAAATGTCAGACAGGAGAAGCTGATTGGTTGGTTGTTTATCACTGTCCATTTTGTCACTTTTCAAGCTTAGTGCATCTGGCCCTATATGTGGTAGTGTTGTATTATAGTGTTGTGCTTTGGGAGGATACCCTTAAATGTTCCCAGCATAATGCTCTGATACCAAAAAGAGACCCTGGAGAAGTCTACCATAGCAACCAATCAGCTTATTCTTATGTTTTTGTTTTTGTAGAATGTACTTGATGAATGCTATCTTGAAGCAGATTGGTTGCTATTGGCAACTTCTCCACTTGTTCACTTCTCTACTCTTTAGAAGGTTGGATACATTTCCCTCCCTGTGTGGTGCATAGCAAAAGGACTGGTCGCTTATCCCAGCAGTCATTAAACTCCACCGTATGCAGGCCTCCTCCCAGTAGTATCCTAAACTTTTTATCTATTTTATGAATTCAATTCTTATAATATATTGTTTTTTTATGTATGTGAATAAAACCAACTGTACTTCACTATATACATATATATTTTTATCCTTTTATGCCCTTATGGAATGATGGCGGTATAAAGGATTATCATCATTGGAACATACCAGCGCAGGCTAAGTGGTATTATCCGAATTTTTATGTTTTGTAAATTGAGAAGCGGTGCCCAATTGGCATGTGAAAAAAATCTAGCACCTGGGAGGGGATCAGTCAGCACCCCCTCAGGCACAATCCAGATCGTCAGAATACCGGCAACAGGATCCTGACAGATGGAAATTCTGACAATTTGAGGAGGTAAGTACGAGGGTTAGGCTGCATGTGTGTGTGTGTGTGTGTGTGTGTGTGGAGGGGGGGGGGGGGGTTTAAGGTTAAACTACAGGAGAAGAGGGTTAAGGTTAGACAATGAGCTGGGGGGGATTTTAGGCTACAAGAGGGGAGTGATGGGCTGTCAGTGGAGGGGGTTGGGTTATGGGGTCAGGCTGTCAAAGGTGACGGTTAGGCTAAGGGCAGTATTCAATGAGAAATATCGCCGTGTGCAGCTGTGTTCCAGAGGGCTGGCTGCCACTCGCTCTCTCCGTATTCAATGTTGGAGGGGCGAGTAGCCCCTCGCGGCGAATCTTAACCCCTGCAGTGGACGAGCGTCCGCGGCAGGGAGCCGTGGGACGGTGGCAGGCAGGAAGATTGAAGTCTCCCTGCCTGCCCCAGAACGTATTTGGGGGGGAGGTGGGCTCCCCGGGACCCAGGCAGCACAAGCTGCCCCCCCCATGCCAGCAGGGGACCGGGTATATTCACTGCTCCCGATCATGCATATGTAATGATCGAGTGCAGTGAATATATGAATATCTAATGAATGGCTCGGCTCCCGGCCCCCTGCTGGCTGCTCTGTGTAAAAAAAATATATATATTTTTTTAAATTAAAATATATATTCATGTGCTATAAGCACATGAATAAAAATAGCATGCCCCTTCTCAGAATAAAATTCCTGATTTTTTGACACCAAATTAAAACAAAAAATCTTTTATTTAAAAAGTTCACATTCCACTTCTCCATGAAAAGATGGAGAATTATTACACGGAGAGACACGGCGAAAATCACTCAGAAAGACTGCGAGAAGTGCACGTTGAATAGGGTTACCCGCTTTTTGAGAGCAAAAGTCTCCATCCAACGCGAGAAAAGCACAAACTCGCCATAAAACATAGCAAATTTTTCTCATTGAATACTGCCCTAAGGCTGTGGGAGGGGGTTAGATATAGGATTAGTCAAAGAATTTTTACCAAAGATTGCTGCCATGTTTTCACCATTGGGAAAATGCTGTAGCAATTCTGAACGCCAGTATTTTGTTTTCTCTTTGCCCATGTGCATTTCTGCGCATGCGCTGGGTGCGTGTGGCCACGGCGAACACACTGTTCGCTGGGTGCACGTCCCCATCCTTGCAATTGGAGGGCGGGGGGTTGAGTGGGGCATTGAGAATGCTGGGCGTTCTTATGCTAATGGGCCGGATGTCAGCTGCACGCCCACTTCCCTCAGAATGTGCACGCAGATTTAAGGTTGCTCTGAGCGATGTACGTTCCACAACATTCGATGGTCAGCGACCATGGAATGGCGTGGGTGTTCCCCCGCAGGCTGCGAATGGATGTTTATATAAAACATCCATTTGCAGCAAATGCAAACATACATGCCTTGCGAATTGTGGGCTGGCGTACCACCATTCGCAAGGCAGCATCTGCTTGAGTTCGCATCCGAACAAATCAACCAGAATAACCCCCTTTGTCCGGCATCTCCTGGCTTTCCATCTTCTTCCTCTACCCCTTCCATTACTTAAATCTATACAACATTCATGAACTTAACTTGAGAGCTATTTGCTATTTAGTCACACTATACTTTATTATATTTCAATACGATGATACACCAAGGATTCAGACCTATTGCCTGTGGCATTGCAGTCAGACACTCTATTAACTCTGCTATCTGGCCCAGTGGCATAGGGTACAGCCAGGACACCAGGAGCTCATGTCACAGGGTGGTGTGGCCACAGTCGGGGGCAGCAGCATCAGGGTCTGACTGCTGTGACGTGAGTGACAGCGACGGCCATGACTGGGGGGATTGGCGGCAGCGCGACATGCGTGCAATCATGTGCGGTGCGTGCCAGCCTATGTGTGCTTAACAGACAGGCGGGTGAGCGGCCGTGTCGGGCAATGTACGGAGAGAGCATGCAGTGAGTCATTGCTGCTCACTCCGTACATCGCCCGCCACAGCCGCCCGCCCGCCTGTTAAGCGCACATTGGCTGGCACGCACCGCACAGGACACAGCAGGAGGGCTCCATGCAAACCGTTGGCGCCCGGAGCACAAGCTCCGCTGGCGCCACCCTAGCTACGCCTCTTATCTGGCCCTGCAAAGAAGCTAGAGAAGTCTACCGATTTGAAGATCCCCTTCCACTTTGTGAAAAAATGATCAGCATTGCAACTGAGCAATTACAATGATGATTGTTTTTTCTACAAATGATATGTCACTTCATATAGATAGAAATCTCATAGTTTTTATCCAGGATCAAATAGCTCAGTGATGAGGGTGTTTAAAAAAAGGAACAAGTTATGGGTTTGAATCATGGGTATGGCAGTATATTCAAATGTGTTAATTTCTAAGGTGTTGCAACTGAATTAAAAATAGCTTTCAAGTTAAGTGCATAAATGTGGTATAAACTGTATTTGGGTGCCGAATGACTGCCTGACAGGATTCCGATGGTCAGTACTCTGATGTCGGAATCTTGACAGTTTAAATGCTCGACAGTCGGGATCCCGCTAGGGCAGGGCTGGGCAATTGCGGCCCTCCAGATGTTGAGGAACTACACATCCCAGCATGCCTTGCATCCGTTTCAGCATGGCCACATAGCAAAACTAATGCAAAGCATCCTGGGATGTGTAGTCCCTCAACATCTGGAGGGCCGCAATTGCTCAGCCCTGCGCTAGGGGCTATTCTCCCTTGTCCCGCAAGGGGCTTCTTTGCGCTCGCCCCCCTGTTGGAGCACCGGCAGTCAGGATTCCGATGTCGAGACCGCCGGGATCCCGATTGTCAGACCGCCATACCACACCCACCGTATTTATGTCCAAACCTATTTTCTTGCAATGTTCTATAAGTGTGTGTATAAAATATATATATATATATATATATATATATATATATATATATATATATATATATATATAGGGCGTAGAGGGGATACGCACACTCCAAGTAGGGATACCAATCTGGGTGCAGGGACATTCAATGAATATTGTGTATCAGTCCTTAATCAGACAACTCCAATCCAAGGACAGACAGGTCCAGCACACCATAGCATATAACATGCAGATAAAAACGATTTATTGAAGCAAGGTATAAGAATTCATTATACTCAGCACATCCGTGGCAGTAGCATGAGACAGCTTAACACTTCAATTCCACAGGCTTAGCCCTGACGGGCCGTTTCGGTGTCAAATCACCTTCCTCATAGGGCATCAACCATACAATGAATCCTCAAAGCATATAAAACATGGACATACACCTGAATCACATAATGAATAATTACTAACTCGCGCCAGGACTCCAAACTCACCTTTCCCGCACTGCAGGCATGCTCCCACGGCGTCCCGGAAGTCTCCACGGGACCCGGAACTAACTTGCCTGTTCCTAGTGCCTGGGGAAGCAGAATGGGTTCCTAGGCGCCGGAAGTCAATAAGCGGTTGCCGTGACAATGCATCTCCCACTGTAAGCGCTACTAAAAACACCGCTGATCTGCAGCTAATAGCTGCTATCTCACAACAATGTGCCAATACAGCGGACACCTGCTGGGAGACACTACTGTGCCATCACAGCCTGTAATCAAAATAGAGAAAAACGCCGGCATAACGTTGCCACGGCAACCACCACACCTCCATAAACAATACACATAACAAGTGGCAAAAAGGCTAAGTGATTAAGTGCGCACGACACAAAAGCAGCCAGTGAAACAGTTTTATGGTGTCATTCAACGACCACCAGATATAAACATACAAGCAAAACAAGGGTTAAAAACTGTTCAAAGTGGCGCTGATATCAGCGCCACTTTGAACAGTTTTTAACCCTTGTTTTGCTAATACACATAACAACATCACGAAAACAAGGATAATAAGCAGAAAAGGATCAAAAAGACATAGACAATAAGAAATAGAGGTGGCAAAAATTTACATAGTCATTAATATACAATGGCAGAGATAGATATAATCTATATTGTTGGTTATAAAGCTCATTGAACTGCCGGATCCCTATCTAGAGAAACACTGCCAAATTCAATTCTTCATTAAGACCTAATGGTGCCATAGCTTGTAACGTGTAGGTCCAATAGCTCTCTCGTTGTAGCAACAAGCTGTGTCTGTCCCCACCCCTCTTTAGTGGTGGAACGTAATCGAATGGGAGAAATCTGAAGTCACACATATAATGTGGTAAGGGACATTATAGCATGGGTTTTCTCTAGGATGCATTTTGTCATGGCTCTACCCATAAAGGCATGCACCTTAAAAAAAATGTGGGAGCACCAGTTCTCTTTTTGACAAAGGGCACCAAAAGTTGTAGTTACGACTCTGCACTTTTCCCATCTAGACTGCCATTTTTTTTAACCATATTGTTACCCAGTGACGAATTTGTGGGTGATGATCCCAGGTGCAAAAATATAATTTGGGCCCCCCTCCCTCACCTCAACCCAAGTTCACCATATGCAACATGGCAGTGGGTGACAGGGAGAGGCAGGGGGAGACAGAGTGTGACAGGGAAAAACAGTGGGTGAAAGGAAGAGGGTGATAGGGGCAGCTGTGGGCCTATTAGTCCTCAGGGGCCCAGGTGCACTGAACTTGCTTCACCAAAGGTAGTTCCGCCTTTATATGTTACCTCTTATCCTATTTGATCTTTTATTCTTTGTCTAATTTATGCATGTTTACATTTCTCTACTGTCTTACCACCTCCAACGGGAGGCTATTTCACTTATCCATTACCCTTTTGTGAAGTAATTTTTCAGTGCATGTCCTCGTATCTATTACTTCTCTACCTTTGAATAATGTCTCCCTACTGGATCTTGTTAAAACCCTTGATTTATTCAAAACTTTCTATCATGTCCCCCCTTTCTCTTCTCTATTCCAAACTACACATTTAATGTGCGTACACATGGAGCGATTTGACAAATGAATCAATGTCTTTAACGATTTCCTCTGTACCAGATACATTTATTATGTTGCAATTCCTATCTTTTAGAATGCAGTTTGATCAGGAATATGTTAAGTGATTACTGCAGTAGGTCCCACTGTCCTATCATCACAATAGCAATAGTTACAATGCCCAGTATAGGTTTATGGCATCCAATCCAATGACCTGGATTGGATGCCTGTACCCAGGTTGGTGAGACCTGGCTTCTGATTCTAAAACTTGTGGCCAAGAGCCTGGATAAGAGACCTTGGAGAAATCTGGGAGGAGAAGTGTGCCCTGGGCCTGATCAACCAATAGGTTGATCAGGCTGCAGCCTGGTGGACTGGATTATGTGGGGGTGTGGGTCTCTGAAGATTCTGTGATGGAAGGCATGGAATCTGCAAACGGCCTCACAAAAATGGCCGTGGCCTTCATGTAGACAGACATTGGAGATCCTACTAGACCTCTAATGTCTGCCAGGGAAAGACAGCTCACCCAGCATTACCCAAAAGTGAGGATTCTGGAAGCGCCTGAGCTCTCTGAGCAGTAACCCACCCCTGGCAATGAGCATGTAACCCCCTGGCAATGAACCTGTAAGCCCTGACAACTAGCAAGAAACCCCCTGGCAATAAGCATGTAACTTCCTTGGCAATGAGCATGTGCATTCCCTGGTAACAAGCATGTAACCTACACCTGACAACAAGAAAAAAAAACCTGGCAATGAGCAAGAAACCCCCTGGCAGCGAGCATGTAACCTCCTGTCAACTGGTATGTAACTTCCTTGGCAACGAGCATGTAACCTGTCCTGACAACAAGCAAAAAAAATCCCCTGACAATGAGCAAGAAACCCCCTGGTAGTGAGCATGTAACCCCAGGCAATGACCATATGTAATACCAGGTAAGGAGCAAGTAAATACTGGCAGGAAACATGTAACCCCTGGCAACGAACCCGAAGCCCCTAGCAATGAGAGCGTAGGTAAAAAATAGATATAATTAATGTATGTGGGTGGCGGGCACTTCTGTATTAGCCTAGGGCTGCTGAAACTCTTAATCAGGCCATGGGTGTGCCTGCCCACTCAATAAAGGCATGATGAGAATTCCATTTAAACATTATCAATAGCAAGCTATACCATACTTGCCAGCTCTCCCTAAATGCCAGGGGGGCAGGGGCTGGCTGGCAACTTTTTGCCTGGGGGGCAAGTCCAGAGCACTGGCCCATAAGTACCAGTATAAAAATATGGATCACGATAATAGTTTGACAATAATGTTATAAAAACAAAAGAACACAACACTATACTGAAGAAACATTTGCAGGGAAACGTAACAGGGGCTGAGCTTGCCGAAAGGGGTGTGGTATAGGGTTCCGACAGTCGGGATCCCAACAGTCATTAGCCCGATGTTGGGATCCCGACTGCCCGGACTCAGACAGCATGGTGAGCGCTACTAAGCCCCTTGCGGGCTCGCTGCGCTCGCCACTTATTCTATTCTCCCTCTATGGGGGTCGTGAACCACCACAAGGGAAAATAGCGGGTGGCCTTCGGGCACCCGTCTGTCGGCGTTTTGACAGTCGGGATCCCGACGTCGGGTAAATGACTATCGGGATCCCGACTGTCGGGACCGCGTCCGGCAACCGCCGAAAGTGAGAGAAGCAAGACGATCTCTGACTTTTTAGAAAAAAAAATCCAATTAGTGACCCTATTACAGGGCTCGACAAATCTTTTTAAAATATAGGAGACAGACAAAATAAAAAACAGGGGCCGTGCACGTGCCAAAAATTTACACCGTAATACATATTACACATGTCATAATGTCCATTTCACATTATGCCACACACCGTAATGCCTATAGCATATTATACCACACGTCATAATGCCCATTACACGTTATACCAAGCACAGAATTGCCCATTACACATTATACCACATAGGGTTAACATGCTCTGCTAGAGGTTACATGCTCGTTTTCACAGGGGATTACCCCCTTCTCTTCCCTCCCCCTTTATCCCCCAACAATACCATGCACGGCCAGAGCGGTGGACAATATAGAACAGATAGGAGCGTATGGTTTATGTGGTAAATTCTTGATAAATAAGATAAAAATAAATAAGGAACAATAATAAATGAAAATAAAAATAAGCAGTCAGCTGTCACTCGCTAGCCCTGCAGGACACAGAGAGAGGTTGATGAATCACGTGACCATCCACGGCTGGCTGGCGCAGCTAGGGTTGCCTCCTCATGCATCGTCGGTTCCTGAAGATCCAACTCCCGAAAAAATACATAGAACAATTTAATAAGAGGGCAGAGCTAAGCTTGTGACCCATGATCAGACAACCCCCCCAAAAAACTTAAAACAGTTGCTCCATCAGAGGTGAGGTGAGGTGGGGGGTGGGGGGGGGGGGGGAAGCAGCTCAGATAAAAATGTATAATAATAACAACAGCAGGACACCACAGGCTGCTCCCCCTGCATAAAATGAACAAGACACCACAGGCTGCCCCCCCCCTCACATAAAATGAACAGGACACTACAGTCTACTCCCCCTGCATAAAATGAACAGGACACCACAGGCTGCTACCCCTGCGTAAAAATAACAGGACACCACAGGCTGCTCCCCCTGCATAAAAAGAACATGACACCACAGGCTGGTCCCTCTGTATAATTATACCAGGACACCACAGGCTGCTTCCCCTGGCTGCTACCACAGGCTGCTCCCCCTGTATAATTATACCAGGACACCACAGGCTGCTCCCCTGCATAACATGCACACCACAGCCCCCCCCCCCCTCATATTAAAAGAATAAGACACCACAGGCTGCTTCCTTTGTAGAATTATACCAGGACACCACAGGCTGCTCCCCTGTATAATAACAAATGGACACCACAGGCTGCTCCCCTCCCCTCCCCCCATTATAACACCCAAAACATAATGTCACCTGCCTGTCACAGGCACTGCCAGTGCCTTTCAAGTTTCGCCGCCCCGGGTCCGTAGCTGTGCTGCACTGCTGCGGCTTCCACCTCTCTGCCCTGCTTTGCTTTTACCGTCCCACTTTGGGCCATCCTCCGATTATCTGTCCTCCTCCGTCCGTTCCAGTGGCTCCAGCGTCATGACGTCACACATGCGGTATCCGCACACTGCAATGCTAGGAATCAGGACAGAGGAAGTTACAGGTGGCCGGGTCCTGCACATATGTATCCTAGGAGGCCGGCAGCCATGTTCCTGTAGCCGCGGCACCGCCGCCTGCAGGACATGACAGGAGGAGGTAAAATACGAGGCGGCCCGCGGCATTAGTTAGAGCGGCCCGGGGGGCACATGGCACCCTGCCCCTGGCCCAGCCCGCCCCTGCTGGGGGGTCCCCTAAATTATTTTTGGGGAACAATTTTAATGGATCATTTCAACAGGACTGTCCTGTGAAAATTGGGACAGTTGGGAGGTATGGCTTAGTAAATAGACCAATTAATCACTCTCCCCAAGGTCTGATACATCTAGGTACCCCTGAAGTGCTGGCTCTGTAGGAGGATGCCTTGGTACACCTAATGGTATTGCTGATGAATACACTAGTATATCTGTCGTTCCCTTCTGTGTGCCTATAGCCCTATGCATAAGGCCTGCTTCCCTCTCTCAACAGTTAAACAGCATCTCTGTAAACTGTAATATTACACAAGAACCGCTCTCATGTATTTCCTACATTTTCATATCCCACTTGGATTTCTATTTATTTACATTCTCTCCCTTTACATGTCAGTATTTATTTTCTGCACAGCAGCCTGGATGCCAGCGCCCAAGTTTTAATTAGAGAGATGCAAACAGCAGCGAGCAGGAGGAAGTTTTAAAACAACGCAATCATGGCAACAATTTAATTATTTATCAGAGTAAATAAAATTAAATATTTTTCTACTGGAATGTGAAGTAATTACACTGCCACATTCATCAAAAACCTTCACCATCAAAATCAAAGCGGCAACTTTGCTTAATAATTCATATTACAAATACTCAGATTCAGGGATGTATTACATATAGATGCTGAAGGTGGGAGACTTGTCTGATTTCAGCTCTCGCTTCCTCAATACTTTGTCAGGAGCACTATACATTTTTAATTCCAGATATTTTACATTTAATTTACATCTACTGGCACAATGGGACTACAGAGACAGAGTAGTGTGACTGGCACCAGCAAACAGCCGGTCTAACGATTTTATGAGCCGAAGCGGAGACAATATTCAGTTCAGTAGGGGCAAGTGACAGAACTTTTCTCCTGAGATGCGATTGGATTAACCTGGAAATCACTGTCCCCAATGTGTGCAGGTCATGGGTAGCGGGTGCGCCCTAAACAGGTCGACATCACATTGGCCTAGAAGTCACGCGATGAGTAATAATAAAGGGGTAGTGAAACAGTGATAAGGGAGAAGTGATAAAGTGCCTGGTACTATCATTATCACCAATCAGCTCTTGACTGTTAAGATACAGGCTGGGTTTAAAAAGGGACAGTTAGAAGGTGATTGGCCGATGATACTACCAGGCACTTTATCACTTCGCCTCCCTTATAACTGCTTCATACATCTACTCCAAAGTCTCTTGTGGCTTTACAATTCAGTGATTCATCTAGTGATTTCAAATGCAGATCCCTAAATCTCTGGTGATTTACATGTCGACCCGATAGTCAGTTGCTTGAATGGACTCTTACTGTAGCTACTTTGTTGCTTTGTTGACAGTGTCTAGATTGACAGCCACTAGATTGACCACCAATGGTCGAAAGTGACTAGGTCTACACCTGAAAATGGTCGACTTACCACAGTCAACAATGACAGGGACACAAGCTTAAGGTCGACATGGTCAACACGCAAAAGGTCAATATGAGTTTTTCACATTTTTTAGGTGTCTCTGACAACATACAGATAGAGCGCCTCCCAGCCAGCTCAGGGACTCACCAGCTGAGCTGGAGCAGGCTGGCGGTCAGGCGCTCCATCTGACGAGGACGCGCAAACATCTCACACACTTGCGCATCCCCATCAGCACGGTGGGTGGCCGGGAGATGATTCCCTGCCGGTCTCTGCTTCAGGGAGACGGCAGGATTATTGGCGGCTGCGGGGGGTAACAGGGGAGCAGCGGGAAGCCGGCGGAGGGCTCCAAAGGAACGGGGCTCGCAAATGGTGAATGGCATTAGAATCCTCAGGAGCATCTCCAATGTTAGCTGCTCCATCTGTATGTAACACTGCACTCACCATGCCACACTATTATATCCTCACTCTATGCCCACTTGGATAGTAAATCATGAACCAAGTCGGTCTAAAAAAAACATGAAAAACTCCTGTCGACCTTTTGAGTGTCCATGTCGACCGTAATCTTGTGTCAACCTTCTGTCATTGTCGACATAAGGTATGTTGACCATTCTTAGGTGTTGACCTAGTCACTTTTGACCAATAGTGGTCGACATGGACATTTTGATGTGATACATCGCATGTGAAAGGACTGCATGCGATATATAGCATGCAATCCTGCCTCTCAGGAAGGTCCCCTGGTAGCTCAAGGGTGGATCAGGGGTGACTTCTCCCCTAGGAGAAGTTGCCCCCTTTTAGGTCTTTATCTCACTCCTGCCACCATCAACTTATTTTAATCTTTCTTGTTCTCTCTACTCGTTAATCTTAACAAATGCTACAGGCCTCTTTCACTTGGCTTCTCACCCCCCCTGATGACATTGCTACGTTTGGATGTTCGGCATGATGATGTCATCAGTAAAGCAAGGATGAGCACTCCTATCTTCCTCCCTTATGGCCGCAGGCCTTCGTACCAATACAGTGGAGGGCCTTGTTCAATGGAGTTTCCAACCATGAAAGTTTTCTCTATAAGGGCGAGATGTATCAAATGGAAAATGCGGTAAAACCCCAGTTTTACCGCATTTTCCAATGTATCAAAAATGATTATAGGCGATACCCTATAGAAGCCTATGGGCTTCTTTTCGCCGCCCGCCGACGCAAACCCGCCGATTCGCCGATCCCCCCCTCTGGCTTACCTTCCTGAAGGGTCCTCCTGGACCCCGGAAGGTAAGCCCTGCCTCCCCCTAGTGAAGCAGCCGGACATCCTTCCGGCTGCAGGGGGGAGGAGGAAGCGCCGCGGACAGCATGCATAGCTGTCCCCGGCGTGAGGGGAGAGCATGGCGGCAGGGAGGTGACGGAGACCCCCCGCACACCAGTGTACAGGTATCGCGGGGGGCCTCCGTCACCGCACCGCGATGCCAGCCGCATATGTTAGTACATATGCGGCAGCATCGTGGCGGGGGGCGGCGAAGGGCGGCAATGTATTTTAATACATCCCGCCCTAAGAGTTATGACTCACCTGCCAAATGTCACAAAAATGGGTGGTGACAATCTAGATCAGGTAACCATAAAATCATTCATATGGATTCCTGTTGTAATATCTAGTTTTCGGTTATATGTTTGCCATAGGGTACTGATATAGAGCCTACCACATACTACACTTAACATAGAACTTACATCATATTTGTGGTACCTGCACAACCAAAAATATTGAGACATAGTAACATAGTAGTTTAGGTTGAAAGAACACTTAAGTCCATCATGTTCAACCTTATACAGGACCCCTGAGAAGTTGGCGTCTAAATGTTAAATCCCTTTTTCCATTTTTTACTTCAATTACACTTTGGGCTAAATTATATTTATTGGTTGAACCCATTGAGGTTTTTATCCAATAAATGCTTGTCTAACCTTAATTTAAATGTATTTATTTTGTCTGCTGACACCATTTCGAATGGAAGAGAGTTCCATACTTTTACTGCCTTGACCGTAAAAAAAAAGCCTTTCCTTTGGAGCGTACGAAATCTTCTCTCCACCAGCATGAATGTACTGCGCACACGGATGGACCCGCAGTACACCTTTACTGTGGGTGGAGTCTGATGGACTCGCAAGGCTGCAAATTTCGCAGCCTGGCGAGTCAATCAGAATAAAATTCCTTAGTTTTATGTGGTGCCTGTAGATTCCATTGCCTGATCCTCCCTAGTAAAGACAGATGAAAAAAATGTATTTAACAGATCATATTTATCTTTATCCTCAGTAATGCTATTTCCATTAACGTTGTTTAAGGGGCCTACAGTATGTTCTATTTTCAGAATCTTTTACTATTTATGTATTTAAAAACTTTTTGGGTTTTGTTTTGCTTTCAGTGGCTGTAATCCCTTTGTTTTCCCTTTTTTCTGCTTTAATTTTCCTTTTACAAATGTTATTTAATACTTTGTACGCCTTCTTGTCCCTGTTAGCCTTGTATATTTTAAATGCTCTCCTCTTATTGTTTATAACTGTTTTCTTCAACCATGACAGTTTGTTCTGTTGACATTTCTCTTATTTCCCTCTCGCATACATTTTGTTACTATCCAGCAACTTTTTGAAAGTTTCCCACATTTTCTCTGTGTTTTTCCCCCTTAAATAGAGCATCTCACTTTATCTCTTCTAAAGAGTCCCTAAAAAATTAAAAATGAGCTTTCCTTAAATTAAGTATTTTAGATGGTCCCTTATATTGTTGTTTACAAAAGCTAATTTCCAGTGAAACCATGTTGTGGTCACTATTTTCCAGATGTTCTATTACTTATTACGAGTAGATGTTTCTACTGATTGTGGAATATACAGTATTGGTCCTTCAGTAATGGGCCTCATACATCAGCAATTAATTATGACAATCCTCAGATCTGGAGATGATTGTCACAATTAATCTTTAATGTGTGGGCTCCCCCTTTTGGCGATCCCGATCAAAAAATTGATCAGGATGGCCAATCGATTGCTGAATCAGATTTTTAAACATGTTTAATAATCTGGTATTATCTGCGGTTGTTTTTTATGTGTGGGCATTTCCGTTTCGTCTTCTTCATCTATTTACATTATGAAAAGAAGTAACATCTGAAATGACAATCGATTGACGTGATGTATGGGCACTTTCCAGATATGAAGATGCAATCTTTAGATGTGAAAAATCTGCCGATCACTGAAATAAATCTGTAATGTGTAGGCAAGACAAATAGATTGTAGAAACCATTTATCTGGCCAAAAAATCACTGGATCTGGAAAACCATTAATTGTGATTGCTGATGTATGGGGCCCTTTAGTTTAGAAACCCCCACTTTTAGCTGAAGTGCTAGGCTCTTTAGTCGATTCAATGCCTGGATAGTTAAAATCCCCAAAATCAGTACCTGCCACTGTTCTGCCAATTGATTTGTTGTAAAAGAAGTGTCGCATCCCTTTCTTTTCAGTCAGGGGGTTTGTAGAATAACCCTATTAGGAATTCATTAGATTTTGCTATTTCCAAGTATCTCTGCCCACACGGCCTCAGTGTTATCCTCAACTATCCCCAAAGCTATTTCCTTTAAACATGGTTTTATTTTTGATTTTACATAAAGGCACACCCCCTCCTATAGTCCATATCTTTACTGTATAGGGTATATCCCTCCATGTTTAAAGCCCAGTCGTGTGTCTCATTGCACCATGAGTCTGTTATATCAATTATATCGTAGTGGTCCCTCAAGGCCAAAGTTTCACGCTCGCCCATCTTACCTGCCAGGTTTTTTAAATAACATATTTTTATTGAGTTTTCAAAACTTGTAAATAACCTTACAAAATCCCGGTATAGACATAAAAACAAATATCACAAAGTGATGAATCATATTGCAAACATACACTAGAAGATACAGTATGTGAGCGAAGACAGGATATACACTCATTTCCAAGGACATATTGGAGTAGCCCGAAGGCGCCATCCGGGCACACTCGCCTATAGAGGAGAACAAGTCATATTCACAGTTGCGTCATAGCTGGTATTGTAACACTGCAGGTAAGGAACACATCAGCATGGAAGTCTATTACCGGGAAACCTAACCCACTAACACTATTAAAATAAGTCCCTCATAAAACCAAAACAAACCTCCCATAAACCCCCCACCCTGTACAAACCACCCCCAACTAAGGCGTACTTGGATCCCATAATTACCCTACTAGCTCCCCAAACTATACTAACCTACCTAACTCCAACTACCCCCCCTCCCCTTAGTTACCGGATAGTATATAAAGGATATATCGGGGGTAGTGGTCTCAGAGCTCAAATTGAAACAGGTCAAAATGTGACTCCCATATCTTCCCACTCAATAACAGAGTCCACAAACGGATATAGGGCGAGATTCTCTATTACAGAAATGCGGTAAAACCCCCGTTATCGGGGTTTTTACCGCATTTCTGTATTCTCTAACCTCCCTCCGCAGTGTCACCGCTGCGGAGGGAATCGCCAGCAAAAGCTGGCGGTTCCCTGCAGAAGCCTATGGGCTTCTTACTGCAGCGGTGTGTGAGGGATCCGTCACGGATCCCTCCCAGCATGCCCTGCGGCCGGCGCGTCAGTCTGCGCATGCGCAGACGGACTCCCGGGTCATAGACCCGGAAGTCCAGCAACGGCGCCGCATCGCAAGGGACAGCTCTTACCGCAAGAGCTGTCCCTTACGTTAATGACCGCATATTTTAGAGAATATGCGGTCATTAGAAATGTGATGCCCGGCGAAGAGGGCTGCGGATTTTAGAGAATCCCGCCCATAGTAAGGAATAAATAACAGTACGATAAACATTAGTGAGATCAGAAGAGTCACAGACATAGGCATGTAACAATATCGAAGTATAAGCATTCAGAAATAAGGATCTTATTACAGATGTTACTAGCACACTAGGGGAACATAAAACTTAGAGGGATCGCAAACAGGATATGAATGTATTGCGCAACAAATTATAGGACAAGGCGTAAGAAACATTTCCATCTCCACTTATATCAGAGACTCTGCGACCCTAGTCCGGCCAGGCCTCAGGTTCCAGGAGTGATATAAAGGAACATATAGTATTTGTCCAGATCATTCAGGAATAAAGGTAGCGTTCCAGATATGTATTCCAGAGAAACGTGACCTGCAGGTGAAGTAAATCAGGGCCCTGTACATAGAGCATATCGTGAATGAGGCAGGCAGGTGTAGAGAGATCTAAATCCACCGGTTTGAATGGGGTCTCAGGAAAGTCTATGGCATGAGCAGGCAGGGGAGTCATAGGAACTCCATGAACATCAAACATAAGTTGAGCCCCCCCCCCAACTCTACTCTCCTGCCGGACAGGAGCAGCGGAGAGAGACAGGACTTTCCGCTGGGGATCAGCGTTATTTGAAGCGCATCCATCAGCAAGGGCATTAACAGGCTCTTCAAACGGAGATGCAACATCCTCCATCAAAGTGTTAAACAGGTTTAGAAGCCTCCGCTCAGATGCAGAAATGGCCTCCAGGATTTGCGATATTTCCATAATGCAGGGAGGCTCACAAAGCGGAAGGAAATCCAAGCCAATCGCCTCGGAGAAGTCTTAAGGGAGACAGGCGGTGGCTAGCACACCGCTAAAAAGTGACAGTAAATGAAGCAGTGTAATTAAATGTAGGGCCACCAATATTAATCCTCCAAGGCACAAATGGAATCAGATAGACAGTTCATGTCCACAAGTATATAGTTCAGCCAGTAGCTAGTGTCTGTGAAAGGGATCAGCAACTCACTTCAATATAGATCCCACCTTGGCAATTTCGAATAAATCAGGGGTGCTTATGGGGCTCCATTTGCAGGGTTAAGTCAGGCCAGGTACCTCAGCCCAGGAACCAGATGAGTAAGATGGCGTCAGCGTCTCCGGCCGGCCAAGCAGCACGCTCCGACTGAGACAGCTCCCGCTATCCGCCGACAATCCACCGGAGGGTCGCCAGTCACCTCCACCTGCTGGGACACCGGACAGGGCCCCGGCGCTGTCAAGCCACGGGGCCGTACTGCAGGATCTCAGAACAACGCTGTCGGAGAAACCAAGATGGCGCCCGCACTCGAGGAAGAGGAGACCCGGATCACCGCAGGACCAAACAGTTGCACAACTCTCCGTCCTCCACACAGCAGAATCTCAGATGACGCCGGGGACGCAGGAGAAACTCCGGAGCCAGTGGAGGTAAGAATACAGCGTCCAGGGGTCGGGGAGCAGGATATATATCAGGATCTTGTCGGAGCTCCTAATCCCCGCACCCGCTCACATTGCCAGTCAGGCCACGCCCCCTTACCTGCCAGGTTTCTTGCATTGGCTCATTCCATGAGCTGCATGTTTCCATGCCCCTACCACTGCACTTCACAAGTGGGAATTGTGGGCTATTCAGAGCTCTGTGTATGGAAAGATTAAATTTCAGATGGACCTCTTGCACCAATGATATGGCTGGTGCAAATATTCAATGATAATAATGACATCTCCTTTGACAGAGACATACAGGGGCAATGCAGAGGTAGAAATGCAGCCCACTCTCATGGAAGTAGAGCGCTGCATTTATTTCCATGCATACAATGCGAATGCGGAAACATCGCATGTGACTCTGAACCAGAGCTAAAGGGGTAAATTTGATAAGATGACAGTTCTATTGAAGATGGGATGTTGCTATGGGCAACCAATCAAATTCTACGAATTATCTTCTAGAAGATGCTAAATGAATTGGAAGTAGAATCTGATTGGTTGATATGGTCAACATCCAATCAGATTCTACTTCCTATTTATATAGCAAGATTTTATCTGATTGGCCGTCCATAGCAACCTATTTTCAATACAACTCACATCTAAGTAAATTTACCCCAAAGAGTTTAGACTGAAAACTGTATGGCCACCATGTTCTACCACTGAGCAGTAAATTGCTGTGTTACGAATTAAGCGCTTCTCTAACCTAGGAGAGATTTGACAGTCACTGGGCGGACTTCTCGGTCAGGCGCCATCTCTTTTGCCGCGACGGATTGCACCTGATCGAGGAGGGGGCAGAGGTGCTCGGGGGGGGGGGGGGGGTAGAATGGTGGGAAAGCTTGAGGAGATTTTTAACTTGGAGGGTGGGGGGAGGGTAGTAAGAAACCTTAAACCAATAAATGAGTGTAGAATAGAGAGCACAAAGACAGCTACATTGTGTAGGAAGCAAAGGGAAGGGAGGAAAAAGGAAACAAGATATACGAAAAGTGTATGAGAGACAGACAGCCAAGTGCAAATATTGTCCATGATACGGATTTATAATTTCAGGAACCTTCTGCAACTTTAACAGGTAACATGAAATGCCTTTATCTGAATGCCAGGAGTTTAACTGGTAAAATGGGGCAACTAGAGACCCTAGTTTTGGAGGAAGATTTTGATCTCATAGGTATTACTGAAACTTGGTGGGATGAATCACATGAGTGGAAGGCTAACATAGAAGATTATAGTCTTTTTAGAAAAAACAGATTAGGTAGAAGGGGAGGTGGGGTTTGTTTATATGTTAAACCATCCTTAAAACCATATATAAGGGAAGACATAAACGAGAGCGCAATGGAGTTGGTAGAATCGGTATGGGTAGAAATCACAGGTAATATCAAAGGGGTATGAATTTCCATTTATTTATATATGCAAAGTATACTTAATTTATTCATGTCGCACGCGATCAATAAGCGAATGTCCAGAAATATAATCAATGAATATTATTTATGAATGCAAGCGGATGAAACTGTATCACTGATTGTACAATATAATAATACAGATATTACAATTAATACGTTTATAACACCAGCATCCTGTGTATAGGTAAACTAAGTGTTATATGTGTGTATGTGGGTACAGTGCTGGGGGCGTGGCTATACAGCAGCATGAAAGAGCCTGATTGTCGGCCATCTTGTGGCCAGATCACATGTTAGAAAAGGCCGCATGGGATCGGCCATTTTAGGGTAGACAATGATGATCAAAAACCTGCATCATGCAATACTTACAATCCGGAATATAACTTGCACATTCAGCAAACACACTAAACCTACAGCATACACAATTTAAATATTTTAAAGCTACAATGTATTTACTCTGAATAGAGCACCTAAATGGCACTATACAATCCAAGGCCTTGCTATACCAAAATCCCATCACATGGCAGTATACTCGCCATCCAAACAGTGCTCATATATATACGATAAAAGTGAACACATGCAAAATACATTACTACATTCATATAGGTTTTATCCGCCAGTTTATCTAGATATTCTCACTGGGTATTACACAAAGCTTTCACACACTTAGGTGGAAACAGTTCAAAGCTAATCCATTCTAGGCCCTAAACACACAATTGATTAAAACTTTTCCACAACCAAAATAGGACACACATTGGCTAGTTCAAACACACAGGGCCGTAACTACGGATGTTAACTTATTTCAATGCACACTGTTCCTGTAAATATCAGGAACAGTTTCTGGAACCGTCTATCTACACAAAGGCCATACTGTAGGCCACAGCTAGAGCACATGTTAACAAAAGAAATTCCAGGCCTCATTCTGCCTAACCTTCTTGTATGATACAGGATAGTATCTCAATCTAACAAGCAAAACACATCATTTCTTAACAGATCAAAACATCACACTTCCAACACAGTAAAACTCCATTTATCCAGGGTCAACACATCACACCAAGATCTTGCTGATCAACATATACTCCACTCACGATTCATAATAACAGGCTATAACACAGCACATTTTAACCATCAAATCTATGTATGATATATTATTACAATGCCTTATCTCAATGATCCTAGCTAAACATTATTCACACAGGTCAATCTTAAACACAGACACAAGCTTTCTTTGTGTAACTGTATGTAGCCATAATCTGGGCCTGAGCACATGTAATATCAGAAGATAACAAAGATTGGAAATTAGCTGCTCCTAAACTTTCTAACATAATCCATTTTCCATAACCGTGGGTCCTAGTACACAATTCTATCAGCTTTACATGTATATACTTAACGTCATGTATCCATCTTGTCCATCTCTCCAGGAGTGCTGCATTGCATCTTATCTGGTCAAAATTCCAATAGCAACTAACTGTAACTATTTCCTTTACTTTCCAAGAAATCTCTCTAGGGGGAGGGGGGATCCTTTTGTCTTTCTAAGGACCATTCAGTTACATTCTACCAACAGCCTGCAGACACGCCCCTTGTTTACTGTATCCTCTGAATGGTTCAGAGATTCTAACAATGGCCACACCTCTTCTGCTTGACTTAAATGATTACTCTAATGTAAACTTATAACTTGTGTAAAATGTGAGTGCAACATGATATGGAGTTCTAATAACTGTCATCTGATGGCTACTATTATTCCAATCAGTTTAAGACCAAACATGGCATATGAGCTAGAATATGTAAGTTAATATGCAATGTTTTCCTGAGTTATGAGATAAAATAATATTTATCTCAGACTATATTAATGTTATGGGCATGGTTAAAATCTTAATTATGGAAATTATATGCTGGGGAAAAATAGGTTTTGACAGGGGCTAAAAAACTTATAGTATGAACATGTTATAAACCACCCAACATAAATAAGGAGGAGGAAAAAGACCTCTTGTTACAGGTGGAAAAAGCGGCCAGCTTAGGGGACATTATTATTATGGGTGACTTTAACTACCCAGAAATAAATTGGAAGGATAGGTCAACTAGTACCGCTAAGGGAAATGTTTTATTGGATGCCCTAAATTACCACTACAGTATTTGTATGAATTTATTGAAAGTCCAACCAGAAATAACAATAGCTAAAAAAAGGAGGGCATTCAAAACATTTAAACAAGATGGGACACCCAAATCATTTGCCGCATATAAAGAATGTAAAAAGAAATGTAAAAATACAATCAAGATGGCAAAATTAGAGACTGAACGTAAAATAGCTGCAGATAGCAGATCTAATCCCAAAAAATTCTGCAGTTATATAAACGGGAAACGATTGAGGAAGGACAATATTTGCCCACTAAAAAATAAGCAGGGTACCCTGGCAATAGAAGGAAAAGTGAAAGTGGAATTATTCAATGGAGTTTTTGCTTCGGTATTTACAAGGGAAGAATCTTCAGAAGATCTCCCACAGATTAAATGCTTGGCTTTTGATTGCTCCCAAACTGTATGTTTGAGTGAGGAAATAGTCAAAAATAGATGACAGAACCTAAATAGCAACAAATCTCCTGGCCCGGACGAAATACACCCTAGGATACTAAAAGAATTGAGTTCTGTCATAGCACTACCATTATATCTGATATTCGCGGAATCAATAAACCCCACGGACTGGTGCATAGCTAACGTAGTACCAATATCGAAGATAGGTAGCAAAACTAACCCTGAAAATTATAGGCCGGTCAGCCGTACATCCATTGTGGGAAAAATATTTTAGGGAATAATAAGAGATAGTATCCAAAATTTCTTAGAACAGGAAAAAGTGATAAGTAAGGCTCAGCATGGGTTTGTCAAAAATAGATCATGTCAGACTAATTTAATTAGCTTCTATGAAGAAGTTAGTAGGGAGATGGACTTAGGGAAATATGTGGAAATACTGCTTGATTTCGCTAAAGCTTTTGACACAGTTCCTCATAAAAGGTTATTAATGAAACTAGGTAATTTAGGGTTAGGATATAAAATTTGTAATTGGATTAAAAACTGGTTGCACAATCGGGGACAGAGAATGGTGGTAAATGGCATACATTCCAGCTGGGGTAAGGTCCAAAGTTTAATATATTCATTAATGCTATTGGTAGTGACATAGTGAGTAAAATTGCAATGTATGCAGATGACACGAAATTGAGTAAGGAAATTAACTCAGGAGAGGGTGTGGAAACACTACAAAGTGACTTAAATAAACTGGAAACGTGGGCGGAAAGGTGGAGAATGCAGTTTAACGTTGAAAAATGTAACGTAATTCATTATGGGAACAAAAATTAACAAGCTACTTAAAAGGCTAAATTGAGTTATTATAAGAAATTCTGCTGTAGAGAAGGACTTGGGGGTCATCATAGATGAAAAATTGGGTAATAGTGCACACTGCTCAAGTGCAGCAGCAAAAGCAAACTGGACACTGGCATGCATTAAAAGGGGAATGGATTCAAGGGATGCCAATGTGATAGTGCCTCTTTACAAGGCATTGGTGAGACCACACTTGGCATATTGTGTTCAGTTCTGGGCACTGCACCTTAAAAAGGACATAAATGAATTGGAACAGGTACAGAGAAGGGTGACTAAGCAAGTAAAAGGTCTTGAATCACTAGAATACAAAGATAGGTTAACCAGGCTGAATATGTTTTCACTGCAGAAATGGAGGTTGAGAGGTGATATGATTAGTATGTTCAAATACAGGATTGGGAATCATATAGAACTGGGACATGATTTGTTCATTAACAGGCCTATACTTAGGACAGGCGCGCATGTACTGAGGCTTGAGGCAAAGAAATTCCGTACTGAATTAAGAAGAGGGTTCTTCACTGTTAGAGCAGTAAAATTCTGGAACTTATTGCCGGTGGGGGTGATTATAGCAACTACTGTTAATGAATTTAATTCAAAACTGGATGCATTTTTGGCCACTAAGGGAATCCTATAGATATGATTTATTCAAGTCAGTAGTTACAAGTTAGATAGGTTGAACTCGATGGACTAACTTCTTTTTTCAGCCTTAATTACTATGTTACTATGGGCCTTATTCTAGTTCACTCTTAGAGGCAAATTCCTTCTCAGATGGACAAAACCATGAGCACTGCAGGTGGGGTAGATGTAAAATGTGCAGAGAGAATTAGATTTGGGTGAGTTATTTTGTTTCGGTGCAGGGAAAATACTGACTGCTTTATTTCTACACTGCAATATAGATCTCACTTTGAAGAAAAACCCCACCAAAATCTAATTCTATCTGCACATGTTACATCTGCCCCACCTGCAGTGCACATGGTTTTGTCCATTTGAGAAGGAATTTGCCTCTAAGAGTGAACTAGAATAAGGCCCTATGTTACTATGTTACTGTTTAGATTTATAAGGGGAGATGTACTAAGCCTTGTACAAAATGTAAGTATCAACCAATTAGCTCCTGTCATTTTCAGACCCAGCCTGTAACATGATAGTTAGGTGCTGATTGGTTGGCTGTTTATCTCTATCCACTTTATTACTCTCCAAGGTCTAGTACATGTCTCCAATAAGAAGGGGTCTAGCCAGGGCCGGTGCAAGGCACCGGAGCGCCCCAGGCGAGTCGGGCTGGGGGCGCCCCGGTGCCGGGGGGGGGGGGGGGGGTTTGTGTGAGGTGTGGGGTGGTACCTGTCCTACCGGCGCTGTCTATTTCAATCTGGCGGCGGAGGCAGCGGGGGTCCCTGCAGTCTATTAAAAATCACGAGCGCTATCCGCCGGGCTATGCGGAAGCGCTTCTAGTGTGAAAACTCTGGCAGCACGCTGATTGGCTGAGATCAGCGTGCGCCGTGCTGCCAGAGTTTTCACACTAGAAGCGCTTCCGCATAGCCCGGCGGATAGCGCTCGTGATTTTTAATAGACTGCAGGGACCCCCGCTGCCTCCGCCGCCAGATTGAAATAGACAGCGCCGGTAGGACAGGTACCCGGGCGGCATTTTCCGCCCTCCAGTGGCCGGCGCCCTAGGCAAATGCCTAGGTTTGCCTAGTGGTGGCGCCGGCCCTGGGTCTAGCTGGTGATGTCACAGCAGCTTAAAGGACTGAAATACCAGCTTTTTAGGCAGATGTATGAACCTGGTGAAGTGATGAACTGGCCGGTAACTCACCAGCCAATCAGCTTCTAATTGTCATGTTACAGGCTTGGTTTGAAAAATTACAGTTAGGAGCTGTTTTATCACCTTCCACTTTATCACTTCACCTTGCTTAATACATCTGCCCCTACACCTGTATATTTTCTAAAACATATGGTAGCAATAAGTATTGTCACGGAGGCTTCATTATTAGGAGCATATTCAGAGTTACAGATCTGTTTTAGCGGTGACCACATTACGTGCTTGGAAATGAACAGTAAATATCCACCTATACTCAGAGTTGTCTGTATGTAACTGACCATCTTGCTTCCATTCATCTGCTTGTGCAAGTAGCAGTCACTGCTATACATGTGGACTTGCACCTGTACTATCCTTGGAGCAAAAGGTCTGTGTGAAAATGGATCTCCTTATACCTGCAACTCTGAAAAACCCTCAATTCTGTCTACTGACTTATGACACACCCACATTTATGAAACACCCACAGCACATGTACAGGTATCCTGCTAACACATAGCTCCTGCTCAGGTGCTCAACTGTAAGTGGACTCATAATCAGGCCTTTAGAGTCAATCCATAAAAAGCTCTACAATATACTTTTTTTAAAAATTATTATTAACTTAAAAATCTTTGGTTTTTAGCCCATACTTAGTGGCGTATTTATTATAGGTGCTGTGTTAATCCGGGGGGCCCTCACCGCACAGTCTGCACCTATTTTATTTCTTTTTCTAAACTCACCCCTTCAGAGTCCCACAAAAACAGCAGCAGCGCTGCAGAAATTGCAAGAAAAATGTCCCCCGCACCATTTTTCTGGAGGTCAGCTCATGCACATTAGAATTTGAGCCCTTACACTCTATAGCGCTGCACAGCTGCAGACAGAGAGAAGGCGCCCAGACAGAGGAGGGGTACACGGACTTCTGAGTCTCTTAAATGCACCTGCCCATACTTCTGTATAACTTCTTTTCTTAAGAAAAATTTCTCTATATCTCCATCCCATTGGATTTGCCGTATACAATCTATTATCTGAAAATCATTTTAACATCTAAGTTTTATATACTTAACATTAAAAAAAAACACCATAGTCATACAGTAAACAATTTGAAAGCACTTTCCTTCCCTTACAGTTGCCTGTGCTCAGGAATTCTGGGTAAGACCATGCAAATGAATACATTCAGTATGTTTTACTTTTTCTGCTTTTATTTAATATGTTCCCTGAGTCTCACAAATGCCTTGGAGGACTACTCATAAAAGAGGTATTTTATTTATAGCACAGCTATTGCCCCCCCATCACACCACCTCTTTTAACAGCCCAATTTGTCAAGAACCAGCTGTAATCATTAATGCCGTACTTGGTGTATAAGAATGATACCTAATGAAGAAATGAGAATGACAAGCTGAATGTTGCCATGTGGGAACATTCTGATTTAGCGTTAATCCTCTTTACTACGCGAAACACCTGTTCACTTCAGTAACTTGGGGTTTCCCCGTGCGAAGCTTTAACCATTTAATGGCCCATACAGTCTAATTATTTGTGCATTTTGGAATGTCTTTGCAGACTATTACCCCTTTTCCTCTAGCTTGAAAAATCTAGGTTTTTGCACAGGTATGCACATCGACTCAGGATTTTTTCTAGTGGAAGCGGCTCCCTTAACAAAAATCCAGGTTGAATGACCTGGGACTCAGACCCAGGAATGACCCAGGTAAGGGCGCTGTGGAAACAGACGTTACCCAGGTTTTCTGACTGCAGTGTTGGACTCAAGCATGAAGGGCCTACCGGGGAATGCAGTGATAGGGGCCCATGTTTAGGGATGTGGCCAGTCTCCAGAGGGGGTGAATAACCTGGGTCAAAGTGTACGACATTTGCACCCCGGTGAACTATGTTCAGAATCCCGGTTCGGATCTTGGATTTAAGGGAACTTCGGAGATATTAATGAAGTTGCCCAAGTTAATCATAACTTCAGCAACTACATGAAAACATGAAACTTTCAAAAATATTTCATTTAAATTTCCTTTTATGAAAGGTTCTCTAATAATTCAAGGATAATTCTATTTATTTAGTAGAGTTTTATTTTCCTATAATCGTACTGCTAAGCTAAGAGCTAATAACCAGCCATAATTATTGGCATATTTGTGATGTAACTGGCAAGTACCTATTAGGCTTCAACGGCCAAGATAAATGAAACCTTCCTATAATTAACTAGTTAATAAATTCAATCGGGATTATTGCATGTGGAAAGAAAAAGATTCGGGGAAAAGATGAATAAGGGCCTTTGGAAATGGGTAATGTTGACAGATCGGCAAACAGCTTTTTCCTGTTCAAATACACATTGAGGAGACAGCGGCAGTCTAAAAAGTTGTGTGCCTCTAAAATGAACTATCTTAACGGCTTATTGGATCTGCTTGCATTAATATAGTAATACTAGATTTATTCAGATGGCTCCACAAGGGTTCGGCGATTTCTGTGATGACAACCTTGTTTCCATCATTTACCGCCATCTTTATGAAGGTCTCTTCAATTTACCATGCAACTCAGGATGGTGTCACTTAAGTTAAACCCTTATATGGTAATAACCATTTGAAGATCAGCCCCAACATGGTAAATACATAGCTGCCTACACTCCTGCATTCTGCAGGAGACTCCATGAAATAGCAGCAATCTCCCTCTCTCCCTCATTAGTCTAGCAATCTCCCTCATTTCCCCTAGCCCACATTACACGGTTACATTACCTGGGGAAAAAAGGAATGAGAGATAGATAGATTTACATCATCAGCACCATTTCCCAGCGCTTTACCAAGCATAGTAGCTCTTACTAACTGCTTTGGGGCTCATTTACAATTGGATGTAAGTAATTTTAAAAGATTCCTCTCACAGCAGTGGATACAAAGCTTGGCCCGTCGGTAGAAATGGCAACTGCGCGCCTTCTCTTCCTGTTCACAATGGACTGGCTGGAGACCTCGCTTCATAAGGAACTCCTCACCCCCAAATTATTTACCTGTTGGAACAAATTCATTCATACCCTCCCCTCCCCTCCCGTACTAAACAGGCCATTCAGGGTTGTTTTCAAAATACATCCTGGTATTCCCTTCAACAATTGCAGAACGCTCCACCCATTATCATCAATCATTGATCATTGATCAAACCCCCTTACACTAACCTAGACATACACTCCCTCCCTCCCTTTTCACTCTTCCACCCTCTCCTCTACTCCTAATTCCTGATTCTCCTTCTCCTCACAATTTGTACACCGATTGAATCTCTCCGTGGATGGGTCGGCGGTCCGGGACGGCTTTGGTTCAAATTTTTTGGTTTGTTTGTTTTTTGTTTACTTTATTTCTGATTTCAGACATTTTGATCACTACTGTATGTCAATTTAATGATATAGCCGGGTTGATAAATGGGGAGTTTATCCTAAAAATGACCTGTTAAAAATTATCAACAACACTGCTTAACGTCTTTCTGAATGACTCTGGGAAGTACTCCTCGTCCTACCTATATAGTGAACCGTTATAGAAAATGTTAGAAAATGTTTTTGGATTCTCATTGATACTATTGTAATATCATCATCCGAGCTTGGATGTGCTGTATTATTGCTTTATTGTATGAGATTCAATAAAAATATTTTGGAAAAAAAAAGATTCCTCTCAGCAGTAGTAGTGCACACCCACGCTTCTAGGTGCCACATTCACAATCTCTTTTCACAATCTCTCCATACATGGAACTAGACATGCACTGTGAGTGGAGCATGACACGCCCCCTCAATGGGGCGCTGTGCAAAATTCTATTACCAACTATAATCTCCCTGAAACTAGTTTTCAAAAATAGGCAAGTATGTGTAAATGGTACACTACTGTGCTAAATTTAGTATCACTGATATATAACAATACATAATGATAGTTTCTGCCACACTCTAACTGCAAATGATAAACAGATCCCATATTAACTTGATGCAAGATGGCTGTTATCTCTGAGTGCAATTAGAGAGGAAATGTCAGCTATTTTGTATCATCCCTCCCTGTCTCTCCTTACAGTATCTTGCAGAAAGCTGATTTGGTGACCCATGGCACCTCACAAATATATGATTTTAAGGCAACATAGTCAGGAGTATTTTGAAATAACAGAAGTTTAATGAATTTTACCCAAATAAAGACAAGGTGCACCTTTACCAAAAAGGACTTTTTGGACATTCCGATTACGTTGCACATCAAAGAGGTTTGCTGTTCTCTTTTCCCCTTATCATAACCTTGTCACAGCCAGGTAGCTATACTTGTATTATTAATATGCTGGCCAGCTACCCTACTCTCCACGCATAATACCTGTCTCACTCTCACGTGAGTCCGCCTCTCGCACACTCTGGGATCTCTCCTTCTGCTAACTGAAAGCTTGTGAGAAGCAGGTCACAATTTTCCATTGTAATAACCCAATTAGCTGCAGTGCGTGTTTGTTTTACGAATCTCTAAGCTCCCATAAAGCCTTAGGTATCCGAGCTGGCGGAGTAATGAGGGCGAGGTGTAGGAATTAAAGGCCTGTCTCACCGGCTCTTTAAACTTCAGCCCTCTTAACGCCTCTAACACTCTGTCCCCAAGCTTATGGGACACAACCCAATTAACATCTCAGCATTTTTCGATGAAGCCCTTTAATTTTATTTCGCCAGCTTTCCTCACCCTGCTCCCTTTCAAGGTGAGAATCCGTCACCCTCCAAGGGGAATTGTGGAACATGCACACACATGCTTTAGAAACACCGTCCTGAAAACATACAGCTCTGTAAATCGACTACAACAGTGTATTGTTCAACAGTACCCTGGTCACAATGGGGTTTATTCTAGTTCATTCTTTCTGACAAAATCCTTCTTAGATGGACAAAACCATGTGCACTGCAGGGGGGCAGATGTAACATGTGCAGAGAAAATTAGATTTGGGTGAGTTATTTTGTTTCTGTGCAGGGAAAATACTGACTGCATGATTTTACACTGCAATATATATCTCACTTTGAAGAAAAACCCCACCCAAATCGAATTCTCTCTGCACAAGTTACATCTGCCCCACCCGCAGTGCACATGGTTTTGTCCATCTAAGAAGGATTTTGTCAGAAAGAATGAACTAGAATAACCCCCAATCTGATCTAATTGCTATAGTATTTTAGAGCTTAGATCCCTTTTATAAATTCCAATTGAATAGCATCATAGTTTGAGTAGGATCTGGATATTAATATACTTTTATGGGATGATTCACACAGAAGTGCGAGAGCCTGGACTGAAAATATACTGTAGGTGGTATTGAGTTTTTTTTTTTCTGATGCAAGGACTCATATCCTGTTAACACTCTAATGCAGATTTGGATACAATATATGCAGTGGTCAGCAGTCATGAATGGGAACTAACAGCGCAGTCCTGTGCCATCTGTCCACATGCTTCCATACAGTGAATGGCTGTCAGCACTCTGATTGGTGGATAGCTCCAACCATCTACCGAGCTGACTTGGTAGACTTTCCGGGCTCCTGATTGGCCGCTAGGCGGCTCCTGATTGGCTAGAATTCATTCTTAGTCCAGACGCCGAGGAGGAAACATCTCTGCGGCTCTGACAGTCGGGGAGCTTTGCTGGAGTCGCCGGCAGCGTGAATAAGAAGCCAGAAGATGGAAGAATGCCTGGAGTTCGTCGGACCATGCCAGAAGAACTTCCATGGAGGACCTGGGTGAGTTGGATTTCCTTCCACAGGTCCACCATGGATTTCTTCGGACCCGGACCTGACGCCGACATGAAGATCGACATGGTGAAGAAAGACGACATGATCCGGAACCAGGACAAGGCACCGGATCAAGACTCTGGGACCTACCTACGGGATCAAGATAGGTAAGTATCAGTGTGTGTGTAATGTATGTATTAAACTTTTATTTTTCAGGTGTCAGTGTGTATTCAGGGCTGGCGCCACCACTAGGCAAACCTAGGCATTTGCCTAGGGCGCCGGCCACTGGAGGGCGGAAAATGCCGCCCGGGTACCTGTCCTACCGGCGCTGTCTATTTCAATCTGGCGGCGGAGGCAGCGGGGGTCCCTGCAGTCTATTAAAAATCACGAGCGCTATCCGCCGGGCTATGCGGAAGCGCTTCTAGTGTGAAAACTCTGGCAGCACGGCGCACGCTGATCTCAGCCAATCAGCGTGCTGCCAGAGTTTTCACACTAGAAGCGCTTCCGCATAGCCCGGCGGATAGCGCTCGTGATTTTTAATAGACTGCAGGGACCCCCGCTGCCTCCGCCGCCAGATTGAAATAGACAGCGCCGGTAGGACAGGTACCACCCCACACCTCACACACACCACCCACCCACCCACCCCCCCCCCCCGGCACCGGGGCGCCCCCAGCCCGACTTGCCTGGGGCGCTCCGGTGCCTTGCACCGGCCCTGTGTGTATTTATTTAACTATTTTTTTTACTGTGGAACTACAAGACCCAGCGGGCCCTTTAATGCCCCGCAGGCTGGGACTTGTGGTTCACCAAGTCCCAGCTTGCAGGGGAGGCTTGCTGGGACTCATAGTTCCACAGTTTAAAACAATAGTTTATTGTTCTATTTTTTACACCAAGATCAGCCCGGTGGCCACCGCACAGGGCCACCGGGGACAGCACCAGGCTTCAGCCTGGTCAGGTAAGTCCTGGAGGGGGGGGGAGCCCTTTATTGTGGGGTCCCCACTCCCCCAGGGCCCCTGGCCAGGCTGACTGGTCGGTAGGGCTGAATGCTTTAGCCGGGGGGACTTGTATAAAAAGTCTCCCCCCGGCTGTGGCATTACCCTGCTGGCTGGTTGTGCCTGGGGCTGGTTCTTAAAATACGGGGGACCCCTAGTCATTTTGTCCCCCGTATTTTGGGAACCAGCCCCGGACCTGGAGCCTGGGGCTGGTTGTTAAAAATCGGGGAACCCCTATTTGTCGGGTTCCCTGATTTTTAATTACCGGCCCCGCCTCTTTCAGCCTGGTGCTGGTTACAGCTGTGGGTGGGACCCCACGCTGTTTTTTTTATTTATTTATTTATTTTTTCTATTTTTTTTACACTAAAGCCTGCACAGATCTGACTGATCCGTGCAGGCTTAAAGCAAATACGACAGGGAAATCAATGTGTATTTTCCTGTTGTATTTGCGTGCCTGTTTTACACCAATTAGCAGCCGTATTATCAATACGGCTGCTTAGTAAATCAGGAACCACCATTCTTTTGAATGGTGATTCCTGTCGTATTCTATCGATGGTGTAGACATTCGTATTTGTAAATACAAATACGAATGTCCCATCATTAGGAATACCTATTGTTGTATTTTCGGGATTGTAAATCCCGAAAATACAAATGTGTAAAAAATAGGTGTATTTCTGCCTACGAATACACCTATTTTTTACGAATCCATTTTGGTACATTTCCCCCTCCATGTCTGGCTGCAGGCTGGTAGAGAAGGCTGCCTTGCCATTCTGATGGTGTGACCACTACCTGCTCCTGCTTGGAGACCACTAAATGTATGGGTCTTTTGTCAGCTTCCCAATGTGCCTGTACATGAAGATAGTCCCCAGGGATCCCAGGATTTGGCCTTAAAAAAGCCGGGATTTGAATCCCGGGATTGGACCTTTCAATCCCGGGATTCCGGGATTAGATGCGCATGCGCATATTTTATGCCGGTCAGCGAGAGTGTTCAGATGCTGCCCAGGAGTTCCCGATCCCCGGCCTGCAGTCTGGAGCGGGTATAGGCAGTCCGACCTGCACAGAGTGACCTCTGACCGTCACGCTGCGCAGGCCGCACCGCCCATATCCACTCCAGAGTGATCCCTCAGCCCTCACCAATTGAGTCTTGCCCTCCGGGCGGCTCTGCTGCTGCTGTTGCCGCCACCACCCACCTGCTTCTGGCCGCCCACCCACCCTCCCATGTAAGTAAATGAATGTGTGGCGTGGCCGGAGTGGGGGGCATGCTACCTGCCTAAACTGCTTAGAGATGACAATCCTGGGATCCCGGGAATCCTGGGATTGAGCATTTTTCAATCCCGATTCCCGGGATTAAAAAAATGCCCCGGGATTTGCATCCCTACTCATAGTCTATAACATGGCAATTATATGATGATTGTCTGGTACTTTAAGGCCCTTATTCTGCTCTGTGCGGATTTTTCCGCATGCGGTCGGACCGCCGATGGTTTCCGACTGCGCATGTGCAGAGGTCACTCTGCGCATGTGCAGGCGATTTCGCCGCACGGATTCTTAATACGCCGCACAGGGGGCGTAGAGGGGCGTGAGGGGCTACTTAGCCTCATTACCCTATGCATACGCCCCCCGTTTCATGGGCGTTCCCATGCAAACGCGGGGCGTATGCATGGTAATGAGGCCGTGACGCGTGGGTACGGGGCGGGCATCTGACATCGCCGGATGTCAGCTGCCCGCCCCCATACATGTTTTCACACGGACAAGTGTCCGTGTGGTCTTGTGTTGCGGGACCTGGTGGAGCGTGCGGCCCTGCATTCGATGTTCGGCGACCATCGAATGCAGGGGCTGCTCCCACCATGGAGGAGGCGTATCCCCGTCCAATTTCATGCGGATCGCCAAATATCCGCGTACGGACGGCAGGTGGCGATCCGTATGGAAGGCGGGGATTCGCCTGCACGGTCGCGGCCGCATATTCTGATCGGGCCGCACCGATCAGAATAAGGCCCTAAGTGGCAATGACAGCATCTTTACACATGAAAGTAATGTGGAAGATCCAGTCAAGGATTTAGAACAGCAACAGCAGCAAGAGACCTGATGTGACCAAGCAGCACCTGTGGCTTCCTAACAAAAGTGTTTCCAGGGCAGAGGGTCATTGCTCCTGATTGTGGAACTGCCCAAGTGATAGGCTGGGGTGTTGGCTACAGTAGGGACGTCTGGATCTTTCTGAAGAGTTTGTACTGTGCTGTGACACCTGTATGCTGCAATGCTGTAACCAGCCTTGCTTATCCTGTGTACCTGATATGTTTACCTGCTCCAAAATAAAGACCCAGACTTCATCTTGATCCAGTGCATGTGCTTCATTGTCACATTTATCTCTCTCAACTTTGTCTTCCAGGTTTAGTAAATAGACCCATCTTTCAGCTGCCAAGTAATGTTTCAAGTTAATGCCAGGGAGTAAAACCTAAGTTACGTCTGTATAGTTGGTGAGTGGGAAGGGACTAACAATTATGCCTTTGTGATGTCCGGAATCCAAGTGTGTAGTATGTTAGCGCTGTCATCTGCTTATCATGCAATAAATAGAAACATGTAAAATGAACATTGTTCTGTGGGATTCTCCTAGTGTATTCGGTGCTGTGTTTAGAGTGGCAATAATATGTATTTGTATCCATAATACTGTATATGTGTATCATGTGTTATCTAATGGATGGGAATCACTGATGATGATGTTTATTGTCAATCTTCAGATACAGTGGACCCATGGGAATTCTGGCGAATACAAGGTCCTATATCTGTAACAGGCATTATGACAGCAGAGAATTATACCGGTGACTCAGAATATGTGGGAGGAAATGTCACTATTGCCTGGGTGTTCTAGTAGGCTTAATAGAGTGATTTGTGTAGCTGTATATTCGTCTAGAAATACAACACAAAGTAATCAGTAATGAAAGAAAAGAAATGATGCATTTGCACATTGCTGCACTAATAGGTTACACAAATGGGGTTGTTCTAATTCGTTTAGTCCCCGGTGCGTTCTCACGGGTACCGATGTTCTGCAACTGCATGCACAGATGCATTTCTCTGCATGTGCGGACGTAGGGTGCATGCAGCCACGGCAAACAGAGTGTTCGATGGGTGCATGCACCCAAGATTGCGGGGGCATGGGGCCAGGGGCGGTGCAAGCCCCGTCTGTGCCCCAGGCTGAAACCCCCCCCCACTCGCGCCACCAGACGGATTTCAGCGCGGTACTGCCCGAGGATTACTGATCTCCGTGGAGGGGGGGGGGGGGTGCCGCGGGTTGCCGCATGGCAATTGGCTAGCTGGGGGGGAGCACTAGATTGCTGATGATTGGGGGGGGGGTTGCCGCACGAAGATTGGCTAGCTGGGGGTGAGCAATAGATTGCCGCTGATGACCTGGGGGAGGGGGGGGGCATTTCACTCACTCACCTGCTCACCGCTCAGTGACCCTGCACCGTGCTGATATGAGTTCCGTCCTTGGCAGCTTCTGATTTCTATGGCACCTGGCGGCTCAGTTCCGCCCTCCAGTGGCCGGTGCCCTGGGCAAATGCCTAAAGCTGCCTAGTGGTGGCATCGGCCCTGCATGGGGCGGCGGGTCGGGGGATTGCCCATGGGAATGCTCAGCGTTTCATGGGCGTTCCCATGGAAATCAGCTGGTGGTGCGGGTGTGTGAGGGAGGGTGTTCATCTGTCATCACCAGATGTCAGCTGCCCGCCCATTTCCTGTTGAGTGTGCATGCAAATCTAAGTGATCCAAGAGTCACTTGGATATGCGTGCATCCTCCACATCATTCGTTAACCATCAAATGATGTGGGTGTTCCCCCATAGGCTGTCAATCAGAATAAGGCCCACCTCCTCCACCCTGACCCAAGTTTACAATTTGCAACAGGGCAGTGGTTGACAGGCAAAGGCAGAGGGAAGAGAGTGATAGGGGCAGCAGTGGGCCCATAGTCATCAGTCATGCTTTGGCTGGGAGAACTAATATAGTTTCCCCTGGCTGTGTTATACCCTGCTGGCTGTTTGGGCCTGTGCTGGTTCTCAAAATACGGGGGACCCCTAGTAATTTTGTCCCCCGTATTTTTGGAACCAGGACCAGCTCTTGGACCAGAGCATTTTTCTTACTTTTATTTGTTGTTTTTCTTTTTTGTTGTTCTATTATTGTTAGTTTCCATATGTCGATTTTATTTTATATTTAAATGGAAATGTACACTAACATAATGCACCTTGTTATACCAACTGTATATCTCGACAAAGATTGAATTATACGGATATATATTTGATTTGGCGTCACGAACAGGATATTACATTTGTATGTATATATATATATATATATATATATATATATCCCCTTGCAGATACCCAATGACCAAGTTTATGCTGCCTTTACTCTGTGTTTTGACAGTGTAATATTCTCCCGTGCAGTTGGTGACCGGTAATGACAAGTGCAAGGGGGCCCCCCTGTGTAAAGTGCCCTGGGCCCCCCAAAGGCTTAATCTGGCACTGATCTCATCAGTGGTGTAAATTCGTCCCAGTTGCCCGGAGGCAAGATAAATATTGGTGACCCCCCCCCCCCCCATGGATATTTTGTTTAAAATAAAGAGAGTGTGATGTCTGTGAACCTGCTAGGAGGGGAGTCAGCCAAGGAAGCTATATCAATGGCTTTCAATTAACTGATTTAAACTTGCAGGGGAGGAGAGGTGCCCCCTTGTGAGCAGGAGCCCGGCAGCAGATGCCTCCTAGAATTATGCCTCTAGATCTCAGGTAATAACATAATTAATAGAGCGTAATGTCATTTTTATTATTTCAAAACATCAATGTACATTATATTGTTACATATTAGTACAATATGTTATTCTCTTCTTGACACTCGATATAAGTAAATGTACATTTCCTGTATGTATTGTAAGTGCTTAATAAAAAATATTTGGAAGAAAAAAAAATGAATATATCCAGGAATGTTGATTAGTGTAGCACCTGTTCAACATAAAATACTTTATAATGTCACAGAAAAACGCAATTTTCACTCATTATTCTTTACAATTTGGTTCACACTCCATCAGATTGGATGGTGACCAATGGTGAACAGAAATATTAATACAATTCTATAGGATTATTGATGGGATTAAGGTTTGGTCTTTTTCTTGCAATCCATGTTCCTTAACCCTTTGACTGCCAAGTGAATTTGTCAAAATTGGTGTGAAAATTTTTTATTCATCATAATGACCTGTAATGTTTTCCTGATATAGGAAATATAATCTTTTTTTACACATTTTTTATTTGAATTTATATAACAAATGTGAGCGACAGTCATTTACCCGATGTCGGGATCCTGACTGTCAAAATGCCGACAGCCGGGTGCCCGATGGCCACCCGCTATATTCCCTCGTAGGGGTTAACTACCCCCATAGAGGGAGAATAGAATAGGTGGCTCGCTACACGAGCCACCCTGCCCGCAAAGGGACTTTTTTGCGCTCGCCATGCTATCTGAGTCCGGGCAGTCGGGATCCCGACATCGGGCTAATGACTGTCGGGATCCCGACTGTCGGAACCCCATACCACACCCGTAATGCTATCCAGTATACCAGCACAATGGCTTTTGCTCCATTATAAAGTGTTTGGTTAGAGACTTACTTATAGTGTGTACACACGGTCCGATTTCCTTTCCGATGTTGACGATATAGTCAACATCGGATCGGCATCGGATCGGAATCGGATGCAGATCGCAAGGGTTTTAACCCTTGCGATCCCGATCCGATCCCGATGCGCGTTCACGTATCGGAAGCTAGAAAGTCTTGGCTGCCTTGTCTATATAGTACAGATCTGCACTATATAGTCAAGATTGGATGCAAATTGGATGTGCCTTAAGATCCTATCCACGATCCTATCTGATCAGATCGTGGATAGGATCTTAAGGCACATCTGACCGTGTGTACACACCATTAGAGATAGAAAGGTAAGGTTATGAAGTTAAAGAGCCAAAATCTAAGATCATTGGGTACCTCCCCTACAATCACAATTTTAATTATGGTTGTCCAGAATACCTGCATACTGGGGCATTCCACCCAGATAGGGGATCAGGGGAGATGTATCAAACCTAGACATGACAAGTGGGGAAGTCGCTCATGCCAACCAATAGGGTTCTAGCTGTCCTTTATCTAGTATAATCAATGAATTTATGATTACACTTGACAGTGATCTGGGAGATAGTAAATATATTTGAAATCTTCTGATATCATTCTCCTAATTGGACTTTGTGAGGGATTTGCTTTGAATGTTCTATGGAGATATCTATGGTGGGACCTTTGCCAGACAGGTTGATTTTTAAATAGACTGAAATGCTTTAACCCCTTCAGTGGCAATCCCGAAAATTTTCCGGGCTGTGCCCAATCTGACAAGCCCGGAAAATTCTCGGGATTGCCACTGTTTAGAGTCGGGTCCTGTCCGGCTCCCTCCCCTCTGCTGTTCCTCCTCCTCCCTCCTCCTCCCCTTCCCCTCCGGGTTTTCTATTGACATCTCCGGCGCCGGCTTATGACAAGCCAGCTGCCAGTAGCAGGGACAGGGCGATGGGGCGCAGGGCCAGCAGCGGCTGATTGACAGTTCAGCGGCACTGCCCGGACCTGGGGAGAGAGTGGTGTTTTTTTTTTAGGGAGTGCTCCCCATAAAAAACTCACCCAGTGGGGAGAGCTTCCTAAAAAAAAACACCAGTGAAGGGTTTAAAGGCCCATACACAATGGGCGACTTTGAGCTGAATGGAGCTAAGTCTACCCATTTGAAATGCTTTCAGCTCGAAAGCCGGCCAGTGTGTACTGGGCAGCAGTCCCACATCATCACTGGCCCGCCCGCTTATCTGCTGGTATTACCAACAGATGTGCGACGGAGTGGGCGGCTTTCCATCGCTAAAACAGATGATTTTCCTCATCATTGGTCTGTATACATGCTGAGCAAAATCGCCCAGTGTGTATGCACCTTTAGCTGTACACAAGTGGTCTCTAGTCCATTTATTATGTGACCTTATTGCTCTAAGGGTTATTTAGATGAATCTTAACAAATAGCATGAATACTTAGGAAATTAATTAAATGTCTGTTTTTTTATTTGTAAATAATTAAAATACGGATTTAGAGTTGTTTTTTATTTATTTTAACATAGTCAAATGTGTCAATTGAGTGTTTCATATTAAGCAGTGATAAGAATTCCCAAATAAATACAATACAATTCAATGATGTATGAAGATAGACTGAACATTCTTTATATAATTTTATATATATATATATATATATATATATATATGCATGTGTGTGTGTGTGTTTGTGTGTGTGAGTATATATATATATATATATATATATATATCTCAATTGGTGAATATTATACTAATGATGTATTTCTTTTTAGGCGCCTGTGATGTCATTACAGGAAGACAATTAATCACCGCTGCTCGTTACTGCTTGATTAATCCTGTATCTGTCCCTTTACAGAGTGTATCACTGATTTAGTGACTTTATCCATTTGATTTATGTTTCTGTGGCTCCTAATCAATATTTATGATGAATGGCTGATTTTCCCTTATCTCTTGTTTTGTGGCTATATTTTACATATAAAATCCCTTAATTAACTAATGAGAGAAAATTATTTTTTCCCTGGGCAAACAGAAGCCAAGAGGAGTCATGGGAGGCTTATTGGGTAAAGAACAAGCAAAGAATCTATAGGAGCCATTTATCAAAGTCTCTCTACTGCAAATCTCGGGCAAAAAGTCATCAAGAAAACACATTCCTAATTAAGCTAACGAGATTTTTTTCTTCTTTGATAAATCTAGGGCAATATATATTTGCACTAGTTTTGCCCCAGATTTATATCTCGCTGCTATTCATAAATAACACACATTCCTCTATGTGTTCTACAATGTTTGGCTCATTAAAGAGTAAACTCGTGAATAGATATTATCGGGACCCCAGCACCTGTTCCTGCCACTTCACCATTATCCCATATTGCTGAGCAAATGAGTGGAGTAGAAGATGTGGATTGGATAGTAATAAAAATATTTAAAATAAGAGAAATTCTCACATCAAAACCGAAAGGATATAATCAAATAAAACATAAATGCATAAACATAAATAAATCATAAACAGTATATTTAGTCTGTACTTGTGTATTATCACGGCGCCCAGGGCCGGCGCCACCACTAGGCAGCCTTAGGCATTTGCCTAGGGCGCCGGCCACTGGAGGGCGGCCACTTGGGAGCAGCCCCCGGATGAAGGAGAAGGTGAGAAACCACGGTCTCCCTCTCTGCTCTCCCTCCCCCGAGCGATGCATCTCCTGCCACTACCACCCCATGGAGAGCCCCCCCGCTTGTGGAGCTAGACACTCCACGCTGCTCCCTATCCCCCCGTGGAGTTACTCCACGCCCGCAGGAACTGTGCGTCCGCCGCATCTCCCGCCGCCTGCACCCCCTCCATCTCTCGCCGCCTGCACACCCCCACCTCTCCGTGGAGCAGGAGGGCGACGGGCGCCCCCCTGCCTGGGGCGCTGCGGTGCCTAGCACCGGCCCTGACGGCGCCCATCGCATTGCATACCATAAGGCTTAATATGGTATGCAATGAGATGAGATGTGCTGCGATGGGATCCGATCTTATTCAATTTAATATTGTATACCATTGTATATGGCATACAATGAGATGAGATGAGATTTTAAATTGTATAAGCACCCTAATGGTTGCTTTCAATATTAATTGGCCCCCATATAAGATTTTTAATTGTATAAGCACCCTAATAGGTGCTTACAATGTTAAATGCACCCCCACTATCAACGCCAACCCAAAGCGTGGCGAGCGCAGCGAGCCCGCGAGGGGCGGCGGTATGCGTCCTCCAACCTTTTCATACCCCCATAATCCATGTCGGTGTGGAGTTGCTTTTATATAATGTGGCGAGCACAGCGAGCCACCGAGCTCGAAGCGTGACGAGCGCAGCGAGCCCCGCGAGGCGACGCGCAATACATGTAAAGTAAAACGCGGGGCTCGCTGCGCTCGCTGCCCTCGCCACGCTTCGGGCTCAGTGGCTCACTGCGCTCGCCACACTATATAACATCAACTCCACGCCGACATGGATAGTGGGGGTATGAAAAGGTCGGAGGACGCGTACCGCCGCCGCTCGCCACGCTACGGGTTGGCGTTGATAGTGGTGGTGGCGTGGGGGTGCATTTAACATTGTAAGCACCCATTAGGGTGCTTATACAATTAAAAATCTTATAGGGGGGCCAATTAACATTGAAAGCACCCATTAGTGTGCTTATACAATTTAAAATCTCATCTCATCTCATCGTATGCCATATACAATGGTATACAGTTTTAAATTGTATAAGATGCCATAAGATGGAAATCGTGGGCGCCGTGATAATACACAAGTACCATTTAGTCTAAATAGCTAAACTATTTACACCTTAAAGAACCAATCAACTGTAAAGGCCCCCATACATTATGCGATTTGGGACCGATTTCACATGATTCTGGCGGATCAGGCTGAGATATCATGTGAAATATTCCCGAATAGCATGTGTGTGTCATCCGATCTGATGTGCGGTCCCGTGCGCATCAGATCGGAGCTGGACCTGCTCCCGGCGGCGGAGAGCAGGGATCGCATGCAGTACTTCTGTATGTGACATATCATATACGATCCTGCCATCTGGGAGGGTCCTGGGAGGCTGTAGGGGGATTGGGTGCGACTTCTCTGAGGGAAGAAGTTGCATAGTGTATGGGCACCTTAAGACTGACTTTTCGTAAGATTATGGCAAAACAAAAAGAAAAATTCACGCTACAGCTCTGAAAACTGCAAGTTACAGTTGTACTGCTTTATTAACCCATTTTGGCCTGGCGCCTGAATCGATTGAAATTTTTTTTTAGATTTCTTAAAGAATGGCTATTTTTTTCAAAATTATCTAATTGGTCTAATTTTTTTTTCATATAATGAAAAGAATATTGAAGTGCTGATTTTAAAAGGCATCCTTATATCTCCGTCACTAAAGCCAGTTCTGGTGGCATAGCATAATAGGAACCAGTGACGTGCGGTGGTGGCTGTGAACAGAGAGGCAGACACCAATGCACCCCTTCCCCCCTGGCCCAGCTGCAGATGACCCCCGACCCAACACTCCCCACCCAGCTGCCGCAGACATACCAGCTGCCGCCGACATAAAACCCCCTTCCCCTGCGCGCCAGATGACCGCCTCCACCCCTGCCCCGGGAAAAATAAAATTATACTATACTTACCGCACCAGGTGAGAGGGGAGGCTGTGACACAGGGACAGGGAGCCAGTGCCAGGGGAGGGAAGGGCCAAAGTGGCACATCCATTAGCTTAATTGACCTGGGCTGCTGTGATTGGACAGCAGCTGGATCTGCTGTCCAATCACAGCAGCCCCTGTCAAGAAGCACTTCAAGAAGTGCCGCTTTTGCCTTAATTTTTAATTTTTAGCACCTGGTTTAGCCCCACCCCCCACTTCATCCCCTTATCCCTTTATAGTACACTTGTTTTGGAGGCACGCTTATCAGTGCCTCCCAAACTATTTTACAGATTACAGCGGCGGTGTATGTATATGTAATGCCCGGGGGGGGGGGGGGGGGGGGCAGAACCTGCTGCTTCTTCTTGCTGACGAAGCAGAACCTGCTGCTTCTTCTTTCTGCTAGCTGGGTAGCTGGGCGGAGGGGGAACGGGGGCCAGCTTAAAGGCTCATGGGAGGTGCTGTGAGCATGTGTACCAGCCCTCCCGCGGCCATTTGGGCAAAGTGCCGCGGCTGCTGCCCAGGCAGCCCAGGGGGGGAGCGCGGCCAGCCCATTTTAATGAGTTTTGGGCCGGCCCACTGGGAAATGGCCTGGTTTCCCAGCGGACCAATCCGCCCCTGAAGGTACTCACAGATAAAAAAATAAAACTTATCTTATGGAAAGTACATTTGCAGTTCCTGATGATGTCATATTTAATTAGAGGTTCAGGAACTGAGTTCCTGCTGGTTCCTGCTGAAAAATAGCACTGGGTATATTTATGAATGTCTAGTTGTAGACATACTTGCCTATCCACCCGAAAAGGCCAGGAGGTTCAAAAAAATCCATGGCCCTCCTGGCCCCCCTGAAATGTAGGAAAGTACCCTGTATCCTCCCCAGAGCCCCGCTTCCTTTAACCGCAGAGGCAAATAACGCCAATCATGGCACTTAGGGGAGATGGCAGGGCTAAAATAATACAAATTGCATCATTTCACATTGTTTTAATCCCACCCTTTGTAGACCCACACGTTGCGGTGATTACTTAATTTGAAATGGGGTTATCTGATGTCAGAGTCTGTCACTGCCCCCGACCTGCTCATCATAAAATGAGTTACACGGAAGTATAGAAGTAGATGTAAAGCATAGTTATCAACTGTGCCAAATTTCCAGTGATGGTCTCTTGTTCAGGCTGCAGTTTGTATCCATGGTTACAATAATCAGTTATTCACAAATCATCTGTCCAAAAACAACAACAGTGTTTGTCTGAGATTTCAACAGGAATCTTCAGTAAGAAGTTTCATTTCGAGTACTGCTGAACCCATCTCCCCATTGTCTGGTGGTACTCAAGTATATTCTAGCTAAGCTTTGTCTATTTGAAGAAATTACTATATAATAATGCTTTGATTTCCCAGAGAGCTTTGCTGCAAAACATCACCCAGCATGCCTTGCTGGAATCCATGTTAAATAGAGTGTTTTCTCAGCATGTACCCTTATGTCGTTTGGTGGCTGGAATGACATTTTACAGAATAATCACCAAGCAGCTGTCAGAGCGCAGGGAGCCGTGTTACTAAATGGACTTTAGTAAATCAATATTAGCTTGTGAATCCACAGCTTGCAGGCTGCCTCTTTAAATCAATGTAATCAAACCAATTAATAAAACCCAAGTAGAAAGTTGTGATACATTGGAATTACATCAGCCAGAGAATTAACACGTTTTGTGCCACTAAGGATTGCAGAATGATTTACGAAGTGCAATTTACACATTCCTCCATTAGTTGGTAGTGATGCTCACTGTAACTCATTAAATAATTTAAGAGAGCTGTCCCTACTGATAAGCACTCGCTTGCAGTGATTCCAGAACACTGGTGTTTTAATTATCTAAATTAAACATTGAGTTCTTACAGTAACAAAGGAAGATCTAGGTTTTCTTAGTGAGCGATTCAATGGAAAAAGTAAACTCCCAAGACATTATTTTATTTTGGCAGGAAATCCCCTTAAAACACCTGAACCCGCAAAAAAAATGAATATCCCCAAAATGTATGTTTGAAGATATCTGCTGAGGTCTCCAAGGACAGACTTGGGTTGTATCTCCACCCGGTCACCTCTCTCGGTGTGCACTGCCGAGCTAGGCTTTTGGGGACGGACCAGCCAATGAGGCTATTGACCCCTAGATGGTTAGCCCGGCGCTGTTGGTCCTTCTAAAGTTTCTATGGGGATGATAGCTGATGAGATTTACCATAGCTTTGGCCACATTATTAGATGGCATTAGCCAACGTAGCCTATGGGCTACATTCTGCCTAATTTCCTCATACACATGTGTGGTCTGGTGTCCACACATATCAGTAGATGTGCCAGGATCCTTACACAGAAGTAAAGTCACTTAGTGCAGGCATGGGCTCCTATCGTATGATTATTGGCTCATTCGTGATATGTGACCTTCCTTCACAGAGGATTCCGGTGGATGGGCCTCAGCGGAGAACTCATTTGCACATTAACTGTAGTCAGCCCAGCATCTCTTGCTAAGTCATGTGTGTGCAGTTAGGCTTTGCAGAAGGGAGCTCTCCTCCTCTTCCATCTTCTCCACAGGCATGCTGCTTTGTTTGTTTACTGCATCTGTGTATGTGAGGCTGTACCACTGCGCTGTGACTGTGGGCATGGGGAGGCAGTATGTATGAGCTGGGTAGTGACTGTGGGCATGGGAGGGCAGTATGTATGAGCCGTGCAGTGACTGTGGGCATGGGGGGAGGGTGCATACATGGGCCAGTGACTGTGTGGGCATGGTGGTTGTATGTGCTGGGCAGAAACTGTGGGAATGGGGGTGTATTTGCTGAGCATGATGCTGTGTAATGTCAGGCAGTGACTGGGCATGGTGGGGGAGTGTATGTACTGGGCAGAAACTGTGGGAAGGGGGGTGTATTTGCTGGGCATGAGGCTGTGTAATGTTGGGCAGGAACTGTGCATGGGGGGTGCATGTGCTGGGCATGAGGCTATGAAATGTTGGGCAGTGACAGGGCATGGAGGGGGTGTATGTGCTGGGCAGTAACTGTGAGCATGGGGGGCAGTATGAATGAGCTGGCCAGTGACTGTGGGCATGGGGTGAGGGTGCATACATGGGTCAGTGACTGTGTGGGCATGGGGGTTGTATGTGCTGGGCAGAAACTGTGGGAAGGGGGGTGTATTTGCTGGGCATGAGGCTGTGTAATGTTGGGCAGTTACTGGGCATGGGGGGTGTATGTGCTGGGCATGAGGCTATGAAATGTTGGGCAGTGACAGGGCATGGAGGGGGTGTATGTGCTGGGCAGTAACTGTGAGCATGGGGGTGTATGTGGTGGGCATGAGGCTGTGTAATGCTGGGCAGTGACTGGGTATGGTGGGGGTGTATGTGCTGGGCAGTGAGTGTGGGAATGGGGGTGTATTTGCTGGGCATGAGGCTGTGTAATGCTGGACAGTGACTGGGTATGGTGGGGATGTATGTGCTGGGTAGTGACTGTGGGCATGGGGGTGTATTTGCTGGGCATGAGGCTGTGTAATGTCGGGCAGGGACTGAGCATGGGGGGGGAATGTGCTGGGCAGTGACTGTGAGAATGGGGGATATATGTGCTGGGCATGAGGCTGTGGAATGCAGGCCAGTGACTGGGCATGGGGGTGGTGGTTTATATGCTGGGCACTGACTGTGAGCATGGGGCTATATATGCTGGGCATGAGGCAGCATAATGCAGTGTAGGTACTAGGCATGGGGGTGGTGGTGCATGTAATGGGGGTGGTGGGCAGTGACTCTGGAAACAGGGGATTTTGTCCTTGTGCATGAGACTGGGTGAAGCTGAACAATGACTGTGGCATATGAAAGGGTGTATTTGCTGTGCATGAGGCTGTGTAATGCCGAGCAAAGAATAATATGGTGCAATGGGCATTACTTTTTGAGGTGTAATGTGGTGTAAGGAAGATTACTGTGTCGGTTGCAATGTGGTACAATGTGCATTACTGTGTTGGTTAAAATATTATACAAGGGGCGTAATGTGGTACAAGAGTGTTGACTGTGTGGGAAAAATGTGGCCCATATCGCCATTCATGACCACCCTTCAACGCAAACCCCTCCCTTTTTCTTGTTGCTCTCATGCAGCACAGGTTACCCTTTCAGAATCTTGCTATGGGGCCCACAAAGGTCTAGTGGGCCCCTGAATGTAGCATTAGCACATGGTGGTTGTTTATTATTTACCCTTCCTTCTTGTATTTGTACATTTCAATTAATTCTGATCTTCAGATCTCAACGGCTTTGATCTTACATTTGCCAGAAGTTTTCAAATCACAGTCACAGCTGAGGTGCAGTTGCTGGTGTTTCCAAGAGCAATTCACCACACTTGCTCCCAACTGAAACTACCCCATAATGTCCACAACAGATTCATCATTTTACTGTATCTCGGCTGGAAAACAGGCAGATATATATACAGTAGGAGAAAACAAGAAGAGAGGAATTAAGAGAATGAGTTAGTCTGAAACAAGAGGATCACACAGAGATGGAAAGTTGGTTGGGCAGGCTGATGATGGAGGGGAAGGAAGAGAAAGATGTAGGACCAGAGAAAGGGCTGGATGTAGAACCGGATGAAGATCTGGATGTAGGACCAGATAAAGGGCTGGAAGTAGGACCATAGAAAGAGCTGGATGTACTGTAGGGCCAGAGAAAGAGCTGAATGTAGGAACAGAGAAAGGGCTGGATGTAGGGCCAGAGAAAGAGAGAGCGGAATGTAGGAACATATAAAGGGCTGAATGTAGGACCAGAGAAAGAGCTGAATGTAGGGCCAGAGAAAGAGCTGAATGTAGGACCAGAGAAAGAGCTGGATATAGGGCCAGATAAAGGGCTGTATGTAGAACCAGATGAAGATCTGGATGCACAGTAGGACCAGAGAAAGGGCTGGATGTAGAACCAGATAAAGGACTGGATGTAGGACCAGAGAAAGAGCTGAAGTTAGGGCCAGAGAAAGAGCTGGATGTAGGGCCAGAGAAAAAGCTGAATGTAGGAACAGAGAAAGAGCTGGGTTTAGGGCCATAGAAAGAGCTGGATGTAGGACCAGAGAAAGAGTTGGATGTCGGACCAGAGAATAAGCTGGGTGTAGGACCAGAGAAAGGGCTGGATGTAGGACCAGAGAAAGAGCTGGGTGTAGGACCAAAGAACCAGCTGGATGTAGGACAAGAGAAAGAGCTGGATGTAGGACAAGAGAAAGAGCTGGATGTAGGACCAGAGAAAGAGCTGTACTGTATGTAAAACCAGAGAAAGAGTTTGATGTAGGAACAAAGAGAGAAAGAGTTGGATGAAGGACCAGAGAAAAAGCTGGATGTAGGAACAGAGAGAGAGAGAGCTGGATGTAGGACCAGAGAAAGAGCTGGATGCAGGACGAGAGATAGAGGTGGATGTAGGACCATAGAAAGAGATAAAAGTAGGGCCAGAGAAAAAGCTGGATGTAGGAACAGAGAGAGAGAGAGCTGGATGTAGGACCAGAGAAAGAGCTGGATGCAGGACGAGAGATAGAGGTGGATGTAGGACCATAGAAAGAGATAAAAGTAGGGCCAGAGAAAGAGCTGGATGTAGGAACAGAGAAAGAGCTGGATGTAGGACCAGAAAAATGGCTGGATGTAGGACCATAGAAAGAGCTGTACTGTATGTAGGACCAGAGAAATGGCTGGATGTAGGAACAGAGAGAGAGCTGGATGTAGGACCAGAGAAAGAGCTGGATGCAGGACGAGAGATAGAGGTGGATATAGGACCATAGAAAGAGCTAAATATAGGGCTGCCAGAGGAAGAGCTGGATGTAGGAACAGAGAAAGAGCTGGATGTAGGACCAGAGAAAGAGAGAACGGAATGTAGGAACATATAAAGGAATGGATGTAGGACCAGAGAAAGAGCTGAATGTAGGGTCAGAGAAAGAGCTGAATGTAGGGCCAGAGAAAGAGCTGAATGTAGGGCCAGAGAAAGAGCTGGATATAGGGCCAGATAAAGGGCTGTATGTAGAACCTGATGAAGATCTGGATGTAGGACCAGAGAAAGGGCTGGATGTAGAACCAGATAAAGGCCTGGAAGTAGGACCATAGAAAGAGCTGGATGTAGGGCCAGAAAAAGAGCTGAATGTAGGAACATATAAAGGGCTGGATGTAGGACCAGAGAAAGAGCTGAATGTAGGGCCAGAGAAAGAGCTGGATATAGGGCCAGAGAAAAAGCTGAATGTAGGAAAAGAGAAAGAGATGGGTTTAGGGCCATAGAAAGAGCTGGATGTAGGGCCAGAGAAAGAGCTGAATGTAAGAACAGAGAAAGAGCTGGATGTAGGACAGAGAAAAATTTGTGTGTAGGGCCAGAGAAAGAGCTGGATGTAGGACCAGATAAAGAGCTGGATGTAGGACCAGAGAAAGAGCTGGATATAGGACCAGATAAAGAGTTGGGTGTAGGACCAGAGAAAAAGCTGGATGTACAGTAGGACCAGAGAAAGGGCTGGATGTAGGACCAGAGAAAGAGCTGGGTGAAGGACCAGAGAACCAGCTGGATGTACAGTAGGACAAGAGAAAGAGCTGGATGTAGGACCAGAGAAAGAGCTGTACTGTATGTAAAACCAGATAAAGAGTTGGATGTAGGAACAAAGAGAGAATGAGCTGGATGTAGGACCAGAGAAATGGCTGGATGTAGGAACAGAGAGACAGAGCTGGATGTAGGACCATAGAAAGAGATACAAGTAGGGCCATGTAGGATGTAGGAAATGGCTGGATGTAGGAACAGAGAGAGAGCTGGATGTAGGACCAGAGAAAGAGCTGGATGCAGGATGAGAGAAAGAGTTGGATGTAGGGTCAGAGAAAGAGCCTGGATGTAGGGTCAGAGAAAGAGCTGGATGTAGGACCAGAGAAAGGGCTGGATGTAGAACCAGATAAAGGGCTGGAAGTAGGACCATAGAAAGAGCTGAATGTAGGGCAAGAGAAAGAGCTGAATGTAGGAACAGAGAGGCTGGATTGCCATGGGGTTACATGCTCCTTGCCAGGGGTTTCATGCTCATTGCCATGGGGTTACATGCTCCTTGCCAGGGGTTTCACGCTCATTGGCAGGGAATACATGTTCATTGTCAGGGGTTTAAGCTCCTTGCCAGGGATTACATGCTCCTAGCAGGGGGTTACATGCTTCTTGCCAGGGGTTACATGCTCATTGCCAGGGGTTCCATGCTCGTTGCCATGTGGGATTACATGCTCATCGCCAAGGGGGAATACATGCTTGCAGTAACTAGGGGATAGCTGCGGCCAGGAAAAGTGACAGCCATTGACAGCCGGGTAGAAAGCGGGAGGCTGCCCGGCTGTATTTAGAGCACTGCATTTCCCAGCTATTTAAAATAATACCCCTTTCACACCAGAAAATGCAGGGATTTACCTGGGAATATGGTCCCAGGATCATGCAGGGACATTCCTGGGTTGGCCCCTTTTACACCAGCCTAGTCCCTGTATTTTCTGGTGCGTGGGAGAGAGAAAACCTCCCCCTCCCTCCCTTTAACCGGCAATATCTTCTAAATCAACTGACCCATTTACATGTATCAAATTGAAGAACTTTTGAGTGGGGTTCGAATGGAATGTTTGGTTCCAGAGAAATCTGCCCTCAAAGACCATGAACAGCCATGAAATTACATTTCAAAAATAAAAAATAATAAATTAATAAAAAGACCCGCCAGATCTCTGGAATCAAATGACCAAAATGGACCAGCCTGATATCAGTTTGAAGGACCAGCGATTTGGATTCAAATTAGATCAACCACGACCTTCTATGATGCTAGGGAGGGAACTAGCAGCCATCGGAACCGGGTGGGTGTCGGAATTAGCGGGTCCCATGTTATCCTATGGCGGGAAACGTTCCAGCTTTGCAAATTGATATCTTCGGTTCCCGGGGGGCTAGCGACGCGGGGCCAGGCTCATTGGAAAGCCCGGTTCTCAGCTACAAAATGAGCTATGTCAATGACAGGGGGGCATGTGCCCGGGTGTTTCTCGCTCTGAATCCACCCATGCTTGCACACAAGCCCCTAAAATATAAGTGGGAAGAACTGGGAGATGTCTAAGATGAAGAAAGCTTGTGTGAACCAATTCACTGTGCAGTGCTCACAGTGGCTAGAACTATTATGTCAATAGTTCCAGGTAGTTTTATTTAATATACTGTACTGTACAAAAACACTAGGCACGAAATGAGCATTGTTGTAGTCACTCATTCCTACACACAGGGGTTAAAGTGAGGGGGAACGGGGTGGAACTGAGTTCCACCACCTCTAATCATGAGGTGGAATATTTTAACCTCCACATTGGCCCTGCACAGTAATTCTCACAGAAAAGCATTCTAGTTGGCAGAGGGATGTCAAAAACCCTACCACTGGCCCTGTCTCTGCCTTATGGGGGGAGGGGATGGGGTGTAATTAGGTGGCATAAAGAAATGAGTTCCCCCACCTCTGCATGACCACTTTATGCCCTGCCTACACAGTAATGCAGCTACAGTGCATCCTACATACAGTATGTGTGTTACATTTTGCAGCCATACAGGGGCACTGCTATCAACAGAATGCAGCATTATTAATGTTATTAAATTGGCTGCACTGACTGTTGCTATAAAACATATTTTACACTTTGACCTTGCTGATAGAAGTATCTCCATAATTAACATCCAGCTTGCAGATTGTAGACTCTTTAAATGCCATAAGAGAATCACATCTTATACAGAATAGCTGTGATTGACAGCTGCTTCAAATGCTCAGCCCAATATTTCAAATGTTTCCAGTTCGACTAATCCTGTTTGCATTCCCTACACTTGTTCCATTGTACCAAGAACAAAATGAATCCACTTGACTCACGTTTCATCAACAGGTGGAGATTTTAATTACACAGATGTCCAAGGTTTTTATTAGCCCTGTGATTTTGTAACAGCGAAGCTCAAACCAAAACTTTTATCAGTTGGATACAGGTTGGAAATACTGTTTCAAAAAATATATTGGAGTTGACTGTGCCAGAGTGCCAGGAAGATTTCCAAATTTCAAGGATCTCTTCTTGATTCCCAGGATAGTATTCCAGAACCTGTACTACATATGCCACTTTCTGAAGGCCTGAAGGCTAGATGATACAAATTACAGTGACCGGTGTCATGGTGGCCAGATTCATCCACCACTGTCCGTAGGCCCGATTGTCTTGTCCTACTTAATGCTAATTAGTCATTTGACCACCCCATTGGTTTTCATTGCTGTTTTGAAGTGACAAAAGCAGGCAGGTCCCAAAAGCTAGTTTGTAGTAGGTAATTGTCAGCGGGTCCGCGGACAGCAGCGGTAATTGCCGGGGGTGGGGTCCAGCCCACCTAGTGACGCCACCAGGAGCGTAACTATAACCGTGTGGGCCCCATAGCGAGATTTTGAAAGGGCCCCCCACTGCCACTGTCATGAGAGAAAGGGTGTAGGAGAGAGAAAGGCGGATAGACAGGAAGGGAGATAGGATGTAAGGAAAAGCAATGGACAGAGACAGAGAGTGAGAAAGAAGGTGTTGGGTAGAGAGAGAGATGGAGGAGAGAAGGAGAGAGAGTGTGACAGACTGTCGGAGAGGGAGGGTGAAGGCAGGCATCGGTGGGCGGGTGTGTGGGCATACCGGGATTGGAGACACATAGGCCCGACTGCATGAGGGGGTGAAGGTACATATATCTATATATATATATAACAGGGTTGGATATTCCAATAAGGGCACTCACCAGTAAATCATGAAAAGTTTATTCAGGGTACATTACCAATCAGGCATAGTAGTCAGTCTACGTTTCGGCCACCAGGTGGCCTTTCTCAAGACAGGTCAGCTTAGACATCCACACAGCACAAGAGTCAGGATACTGGTATCCTGACTCTTGTGCTGTGTGGATGTCTAAGCTGACCTGTCTTAAGAAAGGCCACCTGGTGGCCGAAACGTAGACTGACTACTATGCCTGATTGGTAATGTACCCTGAATAAACTTTTCATGATTTACTGGTGAGTGCCCTTATTGGAATATCCAACCCTGTTATACATTGGGACACATTGTGTCACCTTAAAGGAGCACCGCGACTTGTTACATTGTTGGCTGGGAGTGCGGAATTACAGAATCTATATATATATATATATATATATATATATATATATATATATATATATATATATATATATTCTGTGCATCAATTCTGGATTTTATCTGATCGCCTCTCACACATCTGGCCTAAACACTAGTATCCACTGTGGACCTGTCCCCAAACCAGCCGTGGACCTTTTCTTTTCTATTGGCTTGTGGAATCTTATACCCAGAACCTCCAAAAAGCTTACCTGGAATTCAGCTCTGCTACTTTCATTCCCCCCCCCCCCCCCCTCCTTCCATTGGTGGGGACGATACCTTAGGCAGATACTGGATTATAGAAGGATCTCTGGGGCCACACACATCTTGGCCAATAATTTGCCGTCTATGAACATCCACATCCAGGGTGCAATAGGAGAATACACATTTTCCATCTCACTCAGGGCCAGATGCACTAAGCTTCAAAAGTGATACAATGGAGAAGGATAAACACCAACCATAAATAACCATTAAATATGTCCTTCACCTGTTTCACATGTCTTACACTGATATTTCTTGTGTATAAGCCAACATCTTGATATCGTTATTATATTCTGAAAGGTACTAAATAAATAAGTAGATTCTAATTGGTTACCCATAGCAACATCCATGTGAATTACCCCCTAAGTGTTAAAAAATATGTCTAACAATGGAGTTATACCCCTCACTAAGGGTCTTACTCTCCTTACTTTAACAAATCTACTTCTTAACTTGAACTCACTCTGCCCTTCTAAAACAGATTGCCCTCATTAAATGTCCTATTTAAAACTGATTAAATACGTAATTATAAGACTGCAATTATCATTCTTTCTGTACAGCTGTGCACTGCCCCGTATACTATTGCAGGATATGTTTGCAAGCCTCTGCCCCACAGTGCTTTGAGTAAAACCGAATTAGATAATGTCAAAGGGCGAGAGATGCAATCAAACTACAAACTACACAAAGTTGCAAACGCTTAGAATAGATTATAAAAATATTTTTTTTAAGTAAAAGCAAAACTACGCTGCTGATTATGGAATGTTGGCTTGGCACAGGTCAGATTCCTCCATGCCCCATAAAATGCACATGGATACAGTTGTTATCATATGTGCATGTATCTTCATTATTCAATTAAGGGGTACAAACGGAATCCATGGAAATAAGGATGGACAGATGGAAACACTTGTCCCGATTCTGAAATGCGCACAATTCCAATGTGGCCTCATCTCACGATTTTTTAGAAATCTGTGCCCACTTTTTGGCGGTTATAGTATAAAGGGTAGACAGTGTCTACGTTGATACTGAAGTCACCACGCTCATTTACACTGCACAGAAACCCGAGTCCAACCTGGGTTTAATCCTTCTTTTACCTGGATCAGAATGCTGGGTTGCTGGACCTGAGAAATTCAGGCCCTTTCACATCGAGCAGAGACCCGGGTCCAGGAGCGGAACTACTATTGGTGCAGCAGGTGCAGTGCACTGGGGCCCCTGAGGACTACGGTGCACACTGTCATCCTCTTCCTGTCACCCACTGATTTTCCCTGTCACACTCTGCCTTCCCCTGCCTCTCCCTGTTACCCACTGACGTGTTGCATATTGCGAACTTGGGTTGGGGTGGAGGAGGGGGCCCAAATTATATTTTTGCACCCTGGCCCACAACCCGCAAGTTCTGCCACTGCCCGGGATGACCCGGCAACAACCCGAGATTGACCCAGGATATTTTTGGAATGTGAAAGTGGTATTACTGGGTCAAAAATGTTACCCACTCCCCTTCTTTCTTGAATTCCTTGATAGTCTACCGTGTTTTCCACAGAAAATGTTGCCAGGCAGGTAGAATTGTAGAATTGTTCCTGGGTGGGGCAGTGAAATACTGATGTGACCACATACATGTGCTTCAAGTTGTGTTACACATAATACGTGAGTGCTGTGTGACTTTGTAGCTCCGAGCAATATTTCATGCAGTTTTTTCCATTAAAATACTGTAGCATAGCATTTTGTATACAGATACAGCTGCAGTCATACACAGAATATAGCCAGGCTTCATATCATTTTATCGCTGCAAATGCAATCCTAATAGGTTATAAAAATCCCCTGGTGAACTGCATTGGTAAATATACCCACCTTAAACAGCTAAAACTCCTCATTGGTTTAGTGCAACTTTTTCTTCTCTCCTCCAATTCCCTACGCAGTGCTGCCCCAACAGAAGGGCTTTAGAGCATATGAAAATACAGTAAAAACCCAGATAATGGGGTTTTTACTGCATTTGTTTTTAGAGCATCCCGCCCTTTGTTAGCCGCTATGTTGTCTAGGGAAAGAGGGTAGTTCCGATGAGCATATGTGTTGCCTTGGGGGGACAGTTGGGGGGAAGTGAGTACTCACCGACAGACTTTTCACCAGCATGAATGTTATTTGGGTGCTACAAAAAGGGCTTAACTGAACCTCCCATTCTCTGATGGAAATATATCTAAGGGCTGGTGGATAATATATATATTAACTCCTGCCCATGTATAGACCTTATTTTATTATGATTCTTGGTTAGTGTGACACAGCATCCTTATTTATTCCATTTATTTATCATTGTTTTACCATCCCCATCCTATGGTATAGCGCTGCTTCCTGTATTATATATGTGAATAAGGTGCAGTATGTGTATAAAGGGCACTGCTGTGTGGTGTAATATGAATAAGAAGCAATACGGAATACAGTGTTGTATAATTTAAATATCGGATTTCTATTAAAAATGGGATGTTGCTATGAGCAACCAATCAGATCTGTCTATTATCTTCTAGAAGGTGATATATAAATAAGAAATAGATCCTGATTGTGAAACACCCTATCTTCAATAGAACTCCGATCTTAGTAAATTTGCCCCTAGATGTGTATGAAAAAGACAACGATAAAGAAACATTATAAAGACGTTATTAAGTCAGACTGTTGATTGTATTTTCCCTTTAAAACATTTGAGCATCCAATTTCCATGTTTGCTATCATATTCTGTGAGTTGTATGGGCTTTACACCCATATATTATTTATAAGAACATAAACATTATTCTCACTGCAGGGAAATATGCAATAATGTAAAGAGTGACAACATAATAGCTTATTAATATTACAGCAATAACACGATATTGTTACACAGCTGTAATCATTTTCTGTTATTGGTGTAATTGAGCTGCAATAACGTTGCACAAATGCTGGAAGTATATTAGCAGAATGTAACTGTAAACTTATCTAAGTACGGCTATAACTTTACGTGGCTGAAAAGACCGAACAATAGTAATTGCAGTCATTTACGTTGAGCGTTATCTCAGTCATTGCAAAACTGGTCTTTGACATTAGATGCCTGGGGCTGGGAAGGGCACAGAAAAGCTTTTTGACTGCCAGTCTCAGGCATGGGGTAGTTTAACTGCTGTTATCTGTTCTGTGGCTGAACACAATGCTGCCTCCAGGATGCACAGAGAAGTACAAGCGGAACCAATATCAAACTGCATCTTGTAACTCTTATGGATATATTGTATATGCAAAGAGGAACACAAGTAGAGACCAATGGTTTGCTGAGTGTCTCCTCTATGTCACGGGATGCATCTAGCACACAGTTTAGAGAGGAGGTAAATCCCATTAGATGCCTGATTGGCAGGAGAAAGAAGGTGTACATTGTAATTGTGCCTTACTTTCTTGCCACTGTGTATATCTGACCTATTGGACTGCATTATAGTAATGTCAGTGGCCCTCAGTACTGTCTATGCTTCAGTCTGTCCAGTCAGTGAGTCTCCTGTCCTTAGCCTTTGTACAAACAACAGTACAGATGGAGCCTTCTTCAACTAGCCTTCTCTGGAAAGCTATGGTGAGCCTCTGTGCATGCACAGAGTGATGGCCCCGCTGAAGAGCATGCTGGGATGGATCCGTGATGGATCCCTCACACAGCGTTGCAGAGAGAAGCCCATAGGCTGGCGATACCCTTCGCAGCTGGCCGCAACAGAAAGAGGCAGCGCTGTGAGGGGTATCGCCAGCCTATGACTACCAGACTACTAGGGTACTCCACCAGAAACCCCACCACACATACAGCAGGGTTGCCTACCCTCCCGGAATGGCCAGAAGGGTTCCGGTATTGGGTCCCCCTCCCGGCCCCCCCCGGAAAGAAGGGCAACCCTCCCGCAAAGGGGGGGGGGGGCTCTGGTCAAATGATGTGAATCGCGCCATTTTAGCCCCTCCCACCGCTGTGCAATGCCTTTAAAATGGCATTGCATGGCGGTGGACGTGGATAAAACGACACAAGCGCTCTGGCCACACCCACAAACAAGTAGCCACATGTGTGGCTCCGCCCCCACCCCTTTTCACTCCCCACAGCCCAGCCCCCCTTGAGCTTGCAGCCCTCTCCTGGAAAGGGCAGCCAGAAAATAGGTAAGTATGACACAGTACATGCTCATTCATAGAATATGCATCACGGGTGCCGGACGGCTCCCCGACAGTCGGGATTCCGTCAGTCATTCCTCCGATGTCGGAATCCCGATTGCTCCCTCGTGGGGGTCCACGACCCCCATAGAGGGAGAATAAAATAGGTGGCGAGCACAGCGAGCCCGCAAGGGGCTTCATTGCGTCATCCCGCTGTGCAGTCGGGATTCCGACATCTGAGTAATGACTGTCGGAATCCCGACTGTCGGTGAAGTATACCACACCCATGCATCACAGAGGCATATTTTCTTGTAGGCAGCAGGTGAAAATTGTGTGCAATGTTTTTATTAAATGTTATTAAGCCCTGTTTGCCTAACCTAGGCAGAGAGCAGCAGCAATCACTTATGTGGGTCAAACATAAATACCTCATTCTTAGGAAACATATGAGACTATTGCACTCAGAAATCTATATAGCCTCATATAATATCCCCAATATGTATGTTTTTAATTAGGGGATGTCCTAATGGTATTCAAATAGGCTGCTGACTTAGGTAAGTGTAATTGATATGGTTTCTTTTCATCCATAACTTATCCCCTGTTCCTGGGACCTCTCCGCATTTGCTGACCCTGATATTTGTTGTAGATTGGGGGGTTGGTTGCCAGGAAGCGCAGGCCAGGCAGCCAGTTAATCTTTGGTGTGCGCCCGTTTCATTGGTAAATTCTTCTGTGGCACAAATAAAACATTTATGACATTACTGTACAATGACCGCTATTAATTTCATGTGTGGCCACATGTATTCCTGAGTTTAATGGGTGCTGAATCAAATTGCAGCTCACAGCAGACACAGGCCCTGGTAAAATGGTCCTAATTCTGCTGTGTTCTAAATGTTTTGAAGCTATAATATAGATTTCCATCCACTGCTCAGCTGTCCCTACATATCGAACAAGAAGAAATACTGGAAATTATAGCTAATACTCAGGAGTGTTTTTCAACCACTGTTCCGTGGCACACTAGTGTGCCTTGAACTGTTCTCAAGTGTGCCCCCAGATCTAGTGATGCCCAAACCAGTTTACAGCCACCACCAGTTCAAAGTGTTATATGGAGGGCAATAGTTTTTTTTTCCTGTGGGGGCCAATGTGTTTTGCCCTTTGGCAGTGGCGTAAGTTCGTCCCAGTTGCCCGGAGGCAAGATGTACATTGGAGTCCCCCGCCGCCCCACAACCACACACATCATATATAAAATATGTATATGTCTGTTATGAATTATATATCTATATAGAGAGAGAAAACATATATATCAGAACTCTGCCACGGAAACAATATTGATGGCTTCAATTAATTGATTTAAACATGCAGGGGAGGAGAGGTGCCCCCTTGGGAGCAGGAGCCCGGCGGCAGATGACTCCATTGTCTCCCAGAGTTCTGCCTCTGCACTGTGGGGAACTCATGGCGTGTCTTGGCAATTTTAAAATCCTATTTAGTGTGCTGCAAGGTAAAAAGCATGAAAATCACTGATCTAGAGGTACTGACTGCAGTAAAATTATCACACTTTATATAGTGCTTTAGTAGCTCTATATTAAATTAATGTAAAAAAAATTCAATAATTATGTCATATGGAGGTCTGTCCGGGCAATTGGGAGATTTATAAGGCATGGCCAAGCATGTTGACAGTGTGGCAATGCCCCAAAGGGAATGCCACAGCCTAGAGGCTGATTTTTCACAAGGCAACTTGGGCACCTGCCTAGGACCTAGCAAGGCGCAGGGGGCCCCATCAAAATACCGTGGCCATCCAAAATGATCCCAGAGGAGCATTGAGAGATCACCGCGACATGTCATGACATCACACGGACCCGCCCAAACTCCCAAAGTCCTTTTAATTTTCTTTGGTAGGATAAAAAATGCTTAGACACACAGAATGGTTTCATCCACTGTATGTGGACAATTTACGTTAAACATGACACAGGTATTAAGTCTACTTCAAAAACAGCTAGAGCCTGATTCAGATTTGTACACGATGCCGATGTTCATGTAGCTGAGCATTTATCGGTAGACTGTGCACATGCCAAGGTACTCTATCGATGCCACCTGCAATCAGCAAAAATATAGTGCTATGGATTGTTTGAGCAAGGAGGGCCCCAAAGAGGTCTAAATCCACCATTGCCCAAGCCTTTTTATTCTGCAGTGCCCACTGAAGAGACATTTGTCTTACCATCTTGGGGTGTGGCAGCATTATTATGTTGTAAATATGTGTGTACAGACTTGAGGATGTAGCAGATTTTGTGTACACACCAGCAGGTGATTTGCATCTATGAATAACATAACCTGTGGAGTTGTTGCATTGCAGATAAAGCAGATACAGCTGTACTCACTGTTATACACACTGTTAAATGAATCTGAGCCTTATGTCCTACAATTCATCAGCTAGGGTAACAGTTAAATTGTAACCACAATTCTCTAAGGGAAAGACTACTATCTACCAGTTGCCTATTGCACTCAAGATGACTCCACTCATGCTCAGCCGGGCAATGAGCATGAACCGCCCTTGGCAGAGCATTTAATCCCCTGTGGCAATGAGCATGAAACCCCCTTGACAACAAGCATGTAATCCCCCATAGCAACAAGCATGTAATCCCCATGCCAACGAGCATGAAACCTCCTTGGCATCGAGCATGAAGCCCCTGGCATTGACAAATAAACTAGCAATGAGCATGTCGGTAAGTGGTACTGCAGTATTATATGTAATGGGCATCATGGTGTGTGGCATCATGTGTAATGGGCATTACAGTGTGGGGCATAATGTGAAGTAGGCATTATGGTGGTGGATATAATGTGTAATGGGCATTACAGTGTGGGGCATAATGTGAAGTAGGCATTATGGTGGGGGATATAATGTGTAATGGGAATTACGGCATGTGGTATAATGTGTAAGATTAATTATGGTCTGTGGCATTATGTGGCACCTATTGTCATATAACCACTCGTCTGATTTCATATGACCACGCCCCTCATGACACATGACCATGCCCACTTTTGGTGCCACTAGGAAATTATTTCTACTTGCCCCACTGTTCACAAATCATGGGACCCCACAGGCCAGCACAAGCCAATACCCCCTCCCCCCCCCCCCCCAGGCCAGCCCAAGCCAATTCTCCCCCAAAGTGACATCTTTCCCTACAGAATATGGTACACGGATGCTTAGGGCCCCAAAACATTAACACTTTGGGCCGAGGCACTCTGCTACTAAGAATCCCACTAATGCACTAATTTATACTAATGTATAGAACACATTAGAAATATATCTAACTTTGCTGGTGATATATAAATATTGTGCCTTTAAGTTCAGGCCCCAGCAGTCAGATTCCTATATATTTCTCTCACTTTGTAACAAGGTAATGATTTCCGACATGTACTGTAGTAATAGGTAACATAATCTGTCAGTTTGTATCTGACATCGTCCTCTCCCTGCTGGGGGCCGATAGTGGATCTCATTATCCCCATCCATCTGCCTGTCTGTACGCCTGTTGTAAATTACTAGCAGCTTTTCTGCTTGTAGAGCATACCAATACTGGTGCAACTGTGTGAGTCAGCAGTGACCTATACAGGGATTAAGCAGTCCTGTAAATACATACATCTGTGTCATCTGCTCATTTAGCTATCTGCTCTGTGTTTGCAATACTGCAAAATAAATACACCTTTCTTTCACTTTAAAAGGACATTGCTCCCAGGTGCGAGTTCCTTTATTCTAAAAAAAAAAAATGATAATAATTTAAAATGTCAAATATATATGTTGAACAATGTGAATTGATGACTATGGGCGAGATTCACCAAACACAAAATGCAGTAAAACCCAGTTTTCAGGGTTTTTACCGCATCTTCATATGCAGCAAAGCCCCACCGCCAGGGCTTCGCTGCGGGGGGTTACGCCAGTTCTAGGTGGCGTAACCCCATGGAAGCCTATTGGCTTCCCTTCGCGTCCCCCGCCGCCCCGCACGCCCCCCGCCGATACGCGCCGCCTCCCCCTCACCTATGTCCGGGAAGCCTCCTGCTGTGCTGCCTGGACAAGTGATCTCCTCCTCCCTGCACCACTTCTGGGTGAAGGGAGGAGGAAAAGGAGCCCTCTTACAGCCGGCTGAGGGTTCAGGGAGGGAGGGGGGACCCGCAGCACATCGCCGGCTATCGCCTTTTGCGTTAATAATCGCATATGTTACTGGATATCCGATTATTAACAATGCAAGTGCCGGCAATGTGCTGCGGGGGTTATTAGAGAATCCCGCCCTATGGGGTGAATTTAATGTTCGATTCCAACTGTCGACATGTTTCCAACAGTCAGATTCACGGCCAATCCAACGTCAATTCGACCGTCAGTATTTAATCTTCCGACGTCAGAAACGATCCTCCCACCCCCTGTATTGCCTTAAAAAAAACCTGTGTCAGAAATGCAGAAAATCACTGGACATAGTTATATGCTGCTCCTAATTAACATTTCTGGAACATTATTTAAACCAGTGATCAGGGAACAGGGGTAAATGACCCCAAATGGGGTAAAATTAAATTCTTGTCGGTAATGGACGGTCACACTCACGAGACACAACCGGTCATGCATATGAATCTATATGCATTCATGGCTGTGTCCGCAGCGCGACCAACCATTACCCCCAGGGAATTTAATTTCATTGCATATAGATTCTATATATAGATTCTTAATGCATAAACGGATGTGTGTGTTACAGTATTCTAGTGTACAAGACAGCGTCAGGATCTTGTGTATAACTTTCTATAACTTCCCTTCCTGATGACCCGGGCCCCACCTCCAAGTCCGCCCGGTTCTTCAGTAGAGTCGACTAGTTGCTGCGCCATCTCAGCAGCACGCAGTCTGTACTGCCGCTGTGGTGCCGAGTTTCTTTGCCTGGTTATAGGCTCCAGTCCAGGTATACCCATCTCTAGTCTAAGGGAAAAAATTTGCACAGACTGTCACTATATCGTCTTGAAATACTGACACTACTAGCTGCCTGGATGCCACATTATCAATGGCTATACCACACACAGCCTGGCAGCCATTGATGATGAAAAATTTTGTACCACACACAGTCATACACGGTAATCATCATCATCATCAATGGCTGCCGGGCTGTGTACCGAACTACCAGGATATATCATCAAATTCTGGGGGTACAGTGTGTATTACAAGAGAATTTCCTTCCTTTCAAATCAAGGGGGGTAACGTCGGCGTACCTAAATATATTTTGGTTTAAAAGGTAAAAAAGTTCCCTGACCCCTGATTTAAACAATTGAATAAAGTAATAATCATTATCAAGGGAGCACATGTAAATAAAATAATTTTAATATCAATAACAAATTAATAATAAATATGCTAATTGTGTCACTTTATTAAGGCTCCCAGTAGTTTCAAGTGGAACTTTATAAAAGAGAACTTTGTTGCATAATAACTAAGTCCAGGATTCTAAAGTCTAAGTCTATTTTAATCCTTTCCCATTACACTCAAAATGTTAATTTCCTTTTATGTTTATGTACCAGGGAATGACATAATTCATTTCTACAGGACCTAAAATGACCTATTTTCACTCTTACAGATGGAGCCGCCAAATTTCACTAGCTGGCGAGCGCTGGTGGAGTGCTGGCCGTCGGACAGGAACGCGCAAGCTTCTCACTCGCTCGCATGTCCCATTGCCGAGAATGGGGCGCGCGTGCACCCCATCATGGTGTACGGCACAGGGCGGCGATGGCTGTAGTCGCGCCGGAGGCCACTCTAACAAGAGGGACTCCATCTGTACCTAAGACTAGGGAAGAGCACCGGACCATATTTAGGGTTTTATGTTTACATTTTGGATCTGGTTCTCCTTTGTATTTTGGATCTGTATTTTGCCAAAACCACCTTTGCAGACTTTGATTTTGGATCTGTTTTTTTTTTCTCTTGAAAAAAAATTCATAAAAACTGCTAAAATAACAGAATTTGGAGGTGTATTTGTTCCCACAGTATTTTTAACTCAATAACATTAATTTCCACTCATTTCAGTCTGTTCTGAACACCTCACATCTAACAATATTGTTTTTCATCCAGTTTAGGCCGATACGGCTGACTTAGCAGCACCCCTGGAATGATCAGTCAGACTGAGCAGAACCCCTGGACTGATATGACAAACTGAACAGCACCCCTTGAATGAAAGAGCAGATTTATAAGCACCCCTGAACTGATACGGCAGACTTATCAGCACCCTTGGACTGATACAGCAGACAGGGCACCCCTGGACTGGATCTGACCAATTTGGCCCCCACACTTGGATGTCCTTGGCACATTACCCTAGTTGAATTGGTCGCAAATTCATGTGAGGTTGCAGTTTGGTCCGTTATTCCATCCGGGACCGATCCCTCTAGCGATACCCAGGACACTTACCACTGTTGGGACTCCATCCATTTGGGAACTCTGCCATTGGCAACTCCTAACAAAAGCGCTCTTTGTTTTTAACTACATGTTAAATCCTTCTTCCACCCCTGGACTGATACAGCAGACATGGTAATCCTGGACCAGGGCAGGATTATCCAAGGGGTGTCAGGGATTGTTGTCTCGGGGCCCCCACACATAAGGGGGCAGTCTCTTAAAAAGCAGTCTGTGGGGCCCCCAGGGACAGGCACTTTTTTTTTTTTACAAATATCAACAAAAAATTTTAATGGTGGGGGGCCCCCACACATTTGTTGCCCAGGGCCCCCACCAGTCTTAATCTGGCCCTGCCCTGGACTGATACAGCCTCACATCACTCACAATAGTGTACTGAAGACAGACACATGTCCGGTACACTCTCCAATGCTGGAGTGAAGAGGGCACCAATCAGCAGTGACTTACATAGAATCCAAAACCCAAGAGAATCCAACAGTGGGATTATGACGTTTTGCCTCCATGTGGGATCCAAGTCTGGTTGGAAAACCTGATCCAGACTCAGATCTTGGATCTGAACGGGAAGTTCGGCTGTGTTCTCTCATCCCTACTTACAATATACTGTACATTTACTATGGAATTGTGTGGAATGAGTAGTTTGCATATGTCATTTATATATACAGAATGTGTCCTGTTACAGCTTTGCTGCACAGTGTGTGCATGACTCTTGAGAGTCGCAGAAACAGTAGTCAAGAGGGCCAGGGCCATGACTAGGGTTGCCACCTCTCCCGGATTTCTGGGATTCTCCCGTTTTTGGTGGAAACCCTCCAGGAGGCTTTTCCAGTCTCCCGGATTCCGGGATTCTCCCGTAATCCAGGTGTCTAGAAAAGCCTCCAGCCCTCCACAGCCTCTCCCAGTGGAGATTGCCATCGCTGCGCTTGCCTCCGCTGCCTGACAGACCGACACGCTGGCACCGAGTCTGTCTGCAGTTCCCGCCGCAGGTCTGTTGATCAGGTGTGGGGTCCCCACCTCGCTGGAGGGATGGGGTGCACCTGTCCTCCACCTCCACAGCGCTGCTGGCCACACGTGTCCTCTGCTGCTGGCTGCTCCCGGCGGTGGCGATCCACCAATCACTGGCTCAGACAGTCACTAGTCTTCCTCCTGCCGGCTTCCGCTTCCAGCTGTCTACCCTGCCCAGCCGCTGACAGTTAGGTGAACAGTTAAGCAGTGTGCTCATATGTGTGTATATATGTGTGTATGTTTTGTACATTGAGTATTTTCTGCTCATTATAATATTTTTTTGGATAGGTATCTTTTTTGTGTACTTATGATCAGGGCCGGTGCAAGGCACCGGAGCGCCCCAGGCGAGTCGGGGTGGGGGCGCTCCGGTGCCCGGGGGGGGTGGTACCTGTGGTGGATGCTGTCGGCGTCCCTGCAGTGCTGGAGGGGACAGGGGTGTCCGTGCCACGGGGGTACCTGCGGCGCTGTCACTGTATAAAGCTGCTGGCGGCAGCGGGGTCCCTGCAGTGAATAGAGAATAACTAGCGCTATGCGCACGACGGCGCGGGAAACGCTTCTGATTTTGAAAACACTTGCCACATGCTGATTGGCTGAATCTCAGCCAATCAGCGTGCGGCAAGTGGTTTCAAACCCAGAAGCGCTTCCTGCGCCGTCGCGCGCATAGCGCTAGTTATTCTCTATTCAGGGACCCCGCTGCTGCCAGCAGCTTTATACAGTGACAGCGCCGCAGGTACCCCCGCGGCACGGACACCCCTGCCCGCTCCAGCACTGCAGGGACGCCGACGCCGCCAGCTATATGCTGGGGGTGAGGGGCGAACTGCCGCCCTCCAAATGCCTAGAGCTGCCTAGTGGTGGCGCCGGCCCTGCTTATGATGGGATAGTACTGCACATTAGAATTATTTTTGGGCTTTGATGGTGCTCGCCTATTTTGACTTATGGGGCAATTCCATAATTTAATGAATACGGCATATTTTATATGGGTCTTTATTTCTTTGTATAATCTGATGTTTGATTGATGCCTGTGTATCCACCCTCTTAAGGTAGCCAGCAGCTGATTGTTTTGCGCTGGAGTCATGGCTGTGCAACAATAGGCACTTGAATAAACAGAGATCATGCCCACTTTTTGAATAGGCCCCACCCATTTTACGAGGTCACGCCCGCTTTTCCGGGAAGGTGCGTGCATTTCAGTAAGGGGGGGTCCCCAGGAATCGATGATAACTGAGGTGGCAACCCTAGCCATGACATGTCCAAGCAGGAAGTCCTATATGCTGGCAATGATCACAACTATTTAAGATAACTTTGAGGGAGATTTATCAAACCTTGGAGAGAGATAAACTACCAACCAATGAGCTCCTAAATGTCATTTTACAGCCTGTAACATAGAAGTTATTACCAGTTATTTATATAGTGCACACATATTCTGTAGATATTCACAGAGAATATCTGGTCATTGACATCAGTCCCTGCCCTAGGGGATGTTTCAATCTACATGTACATGCACCCACATTCAAGATAGGGTTAAAAAAATTTTTTATGGAAGCAAATGAACGTACCAGCATTTGGATTGTGAGATGAGACCGGAGTACCCGGAGGAAACCAACGCAATATGTTAACTATTAAACCATCTGTGCTGCCCCTGAGTTAGGATCTGATTGTATGGCACTTTATCTCTCTCCACTTTAACCACTATTTGAGTGTTTTAATAACACCAGTTATTGTAATGGTTGGCCTCTTTTGAAAGCTTCTTTCCATGGACTAAATTTGTTCAAGACGATATTTATGAATTTTAAATTGACATGAATCGATGTCGTGGACTGGTGGACAGGTGGACAGGTGGACAGGATTGAATAAAGCAGTTTGCATTGAAAAGTAGGTGGGGCATCTGCTACACAAAGCCACGCCCAATTCAACACCGCATGACAGTGTCATGATGAGGCAATCCTGATTACATTTTCTTTGTTACCACTTTTTAATATTTATCATGATTCTCTGCTGATACATGCTAATCATTATGTACTGTCCGTATTTAATTATTCCTTTTCTAGTCTTATTTCTAACCTCGGCAAATCCACGGTGGAACCTAGCTTGTCATTTCTTTTGTTTCTGGAACAACTGATAGGTGCAGGTACATATTTATACAATATCACTAATTTCTTGGATGATTCTGTCAAAGCCCCCTGCACTCTGCGCGCATTATTCAGCAGCCGCCATTATTTCTAGCCCTGTGGGGCCTAATTAGAACTTAATTGCAATGCCTCAGGCGTAGGAAAATTAAAGCAGATAAAATACCCAGGGAGAGATGACAATGTAATGTGTGTGAATTGCATGTCCGGGGAGTGACAGCATTGCTGAAATTACAGCCTCACACGCCATGTCCTATTATTACATGGTTTTGTTTCCCATATTTACTTTTAGAACAGTGATAGTTTAATCATAGTTATTATGCAACGGATACAATTTTGAAATCTCAGTTGTTTTTGTTTTGTCCATATCAGGGAACACTAGGTAACATGAAAGGGATTTCTCTCCCTAGGTGTTAAATATGGGGTTCCAGTACTAAGGAGCATGGAACAGAGGTCCCTGCAGGGCCGGCTCTTCTACTAGGCAGCTTTAGGCAGCTGCCTAGGGTGCCTGGATCTGGGGGGGCACCCCCGAGTCTGATTCCTGGGATATAGCCAGTGAACTATGTAGCTGCACCACAGCGCTCCATTGGAAGAGCAGTGGTAACACTTGGATCCCGCTGTGAACCGCGTAGGTGCTGCAGTACATGCAGGTGCACCTACAGTGCTGGCATCTCCATTGCCTCTGGTGAGTTGTGTCTCCAAGGGGGCAGTAGGTTGATGTTTTGTCTAGGGTGCCGAGAAACCTTACACCGGCCCTGGGTCCCAGCCATGAGATGTCAGTTCATCTAGTCCACTTCCATAGAAATGAACAGTAAAGCTCAGAATGTGACAACGGCTGCTTTCTGGTGATCCCTGGCTTCAGGTAACAGGAGTAATTCGGTTGCTCCCATTCTATTACAGGAGAGGACCCCGCTTCATATACAGGGTGACTGGTTGTCTTTTAACCAAGATCAGTCTTGTTTTTTTGCACCTAGAGAACACTTCCTTGTCTGGCTTTGCGGGGTATTCCAGCAGTGGCGCAGCATTATTCCCACAATGCTACAGTGGAGGAAACATATACAACCATGATTATCCTGCCGTAATACAAGGTCGCCTTCTGGCCATTACTGGTAATTATTTGAGGCGTGTCCATGTGTTGATTGTTGTCACAAAAATGTGACAACGCCGTTATTAAATCAAGAGACATATCCTTATTAGGAAATCATGAGAGCTTTTTCTTTAGTGGCCATGTCAATGCACAACCAAATCACTTTCCAGATCCCATTATGCAACATCCACCTAATCATGATGGGAACTTTGTGCAAATCAGATCCAGCTTCTATCTCCGCAGAACCCGAGATGAAGATACCAGGAGATAAAAGCAGAACTCCTTTGACAGCATCAAACCCTCCACATTTCTAAATGATAAATTAATTATTCACAGGTCTTCGGGGGCAGGCTTGAGAAAGCTTAAAGCTGCTGTACTAGGGAAAAAAAAGAATTCACGAGCTTCAGATATTAGTTCTCAAAGCTCTTTAAATCCACTTGTTTGCCTGACTTACGCCTCTCGGTTTTTTGCATCTCAGAGGGACTTGGAGATAAAAAGAAAATCCAGACGTTTGATATAACGGTATCAGGGCTTAACAAGGGGCAGAGGCTCTGCTTTTAACTGCAGGAACTTCTAGAGGCTGTATGATAAAGGAAATGGGTTCTTGACTGGTCATATTCTAGAGGACACCTTATCTCACCTCTAGTACAAGACCACACCAGTAAATGCCGACTCCACTATAAACTGTGCAATTTAATGGAAGATCAAACAAAATACATAGCAGTCTTAAATATATTAAGTAATGTTTTTCATGATCTATTTGCATTATCTTTTAGCAATATACAGAAGACATTGTCTGTCAATTACTAGCAACCTACATAATATAGCGATCCAATTAGCTACTGGATGTGCTCTTTTCTTTAGTCTTGGATCAAATTGTAGTAACTGGTATCAGGAGTGAAATAATGTTATGCGGAACATGTCACTGCTTTAGGTGTATACATTTTCTTTATACCTGTCCCGTCTCTTTTTGACATATCCTACTTAGGAATGAACATCCAAGATCGATCTTTTGTAAAGACTGATCTCCACAGTGTAGGGTTTAAAAAAAATATATTGATTTTGTAGACATGGGGCCAGATGTATTAAACCTTAACAAGAGATAAATGCAAGGTTGATAAAGAGAGATAAACGTCCAACCAATCACCTGCTAACTGCCATGACACAGGCTGTGTTTGAAAAAAGTCAGAAAGGAGCTGATTGGCTGGACGTTTATCTCTCTTTATCAACCTTGTATTTATCTCTTGCTAAGGCTTAATACATCTGCCCCAAGGTGTATTGATAGGATTGATCTAGATATCAGGATGGTGGTCAACAATGTTCTTACCTTCCACTCCGCTGTCTCCACTGTAGCTGTTCATATGTGACCCTTTCTTTTATTATTGTAAAAACGCACATGTGTGTAACCTTTTAACCCTATGCAACTGTGCATGCAGGGAAATAAAATTGATTCTGGAAAAGATTGAGATTACTTCAACGTTTAAGTGTATTAAATACAAAGAAGACAATACTGTTTCCTCCAATTGGCCATGCTTTTACCATGGGCAACAGTATGCAAATAAGGAGTAGAAGAAAAATATAGAAACATTGCAGTGGTGTAAAAGATGTAACTTTAAGGGAGATGGTGTAACAGGTACTGCTAAAAGTTTGCCTTTCGAGTTGTTCACCTTCATATGACCACTTGCAAAACACAAAGGAGTAACGAAGACACATAGAACCACTTGGGCTATCTAGTCTGCGCCTTTTATTTTTTGTTGTCAAATTAGGTGTTAAAATTGCCAAGCAAGCATTTATATTCATCATAATGAGATGTAATGTTTACCTTATATAGGAAATATCTTTTTTTACACATTTTTAATTTGAATTGATATAACAAATGCAAGTGACGCAGACATTTTTAGCAGATATTTTGAATATCTCTCACAGAGATTTTGTCACTCAAAGGATTAATATCCTTATGTCTATCCCAAGCTTGTTTAAATTGCACTCCTGTATTAGCCTCTGTGGGAGTCTTCAACTCTTGGAATATGTAAAAGTGTCTATCATGTGGACCATTAGCTAAATGCATTGGCCCTTATTCAGATCTGATCACAGTACAAATTTGTTCTCAAAATGGGCAAAACCATGTGCACTGCAGGTGGGGCAGATGTAACATGTGCAGAGAGAGTTCAATTTGGGTAGGGTGTGTTGAAACCTAAATTGCAGTGTAAGAATAATGCAGCCAGTATTTACCCTGCACAGAAACAAAATAACTCACACAAATCTAACTCTCTGCGCATGTTACATCCAGGGCCATCTTAACAGCAGTGTGGGCCCCTGGGCAAAGCAATGCACTGGGGCCATTCTCCCCTCCTAGGGGTGGGGGGTGCTATCAGCAGCATCTTTGATGTCCCACGGGTGGCAGGGGGTGCTCTATCTTACATTCAACATGTATATATATATATATATATATATATATATATATATATTTATATATAAAAACTAGTCCCAACTTTCAGGAGGTGCTGGGTACTTGGGGATCAGATATCAGGAGCCAGAGCAATCCATTGACAAAAATATAAAACTGTACACCAGGTTCTGGGCATGATAGAGACAAGCCGCTAGTGTCGACAGAAAAACTCTAAGGGCGGGATTCTCTAAAATCCGCAGCCCTCTTCGCCCGGCATTGCATTTCTAATGACCGCATATTCTCTAAAATATGCGGTCATTAACACAAGGGACAGCTCATGCGATAAGAGCTGTCCCTTGCGATGCGGCGCCGTTGCTGGACTTTCGGGTCTATGACCCGGGAGTCCGTCTGCGCATGCGCAGACTGACGCGCCGGCCGCAGGGCATGCTGGGAGGGATCCGTGATGGAACCCTCACACACCGCTGCGGTAAGAAGCCCATAGGCTTCTGCAGGGAACCGCCAGCTTTTGCTGGTGATTCCCTCCGCAGCGGTGACACTGCGGAGGGAGGTTAGAGAATACAGAAATGCGGTAAAAACCCCGATAACGGGGTTTTTACCGCATTTCTGTGATAGAGAATCCCGCCCTAAGTCAGAGAGAACCTGAGAAATATGACTGGGAATTGCAATTAACAGGTCGGATGTGGACTGCTGCTTTGAAGTTGGATATCTCCAGTTCCCCAGGGCCGATTTTCAAAATTCTGGTATCCCTGGAAAAAGGGGATCCTCAGCTATCAGCATAGGGCCCTTATACACCTGGGACCCCAGGGCAAGTGCCCATTAAGCCCATACGAAAAGACGGCCCTGGTTACATCTGCCCCACTAGCAGTGCACATGGTTTTGCCCATTTTGATAACAACTTTGTACTGCGATCAGATCTGAATAAGGGCCATTGTTTCATCTTTCCGACTTCCTTCTGTGAGGCCTCTACATCTTCTAAACTGCGCTGCATGAATGATTTAAATATGACACCGTTCAGCTGATCTCTGTTACATAGAGAAAAGTAGACAAGAGTGATAACCAGTACCTAGAATACTTCTTCTGGGGGTCCAGCTGTTAGTGATGCGGCTCTGATTCTTTGGAACTCATTTTCACACATAGGGGGTTATTTTGGTTCACTCTTTCTGAAAAATTCCTTCTTAGATAGACAAAACCATGTGCACTGCAGGTGGGGCAGATGTTACTTGTGCAAAGAGAGTTAGATTTTGGTGGGGTTTTACTTCAAAGTGAGATCTATGTTGCAGTGTAAAAATTAAGCAGTCAGTATTTTCCCTGCACAGAAACAAAATAACTCACTCAAATCTAATTCTCTCTGCATATTTTACATCCGCCCCCTGCAGTGCACATGTTGTTTTCCATCTAAGAAGGAATTTGTCAGAAAGAGTGAACCAAAATAACCCCCATAGTTCTAGATCCTTCAAAAACAGACTCAAGACTTTCCTGTTTGTTCAAGCATTCCCTTAATACCCCTTTAGTACCTCCATCTTCTCTGAATTTAGTGAAATGCTTTTGGGTACTTCATTGTTTCTGTACTGTATTATTAAAGACTGCATTAACTAATAACTAACTAATAATAATAATAATAATAATAATAATAAAATATAAAGGAAACTAAAATGAAAATTCCTTAATAATATATAGAGCTTTACAAAAAGCACAGAATTAACAAAGAAAGTAACACATAATGAACAGTTGCAGGTATGCAACATCTATAACAGCTACAATATCTAGGCCAACCATTGTATTATTTGGCTTTAAAGACACATGTATAATGGATATAAATTGCCTGTTTCTGGATTTAACTTTGCACAGGAACATAGCAGGAAGAAATACCATTTCATTCGATTGTCCCCTCTTTCGATAGACCGGTTAAATTCCAACATGGCGGCTGGCAGAGACAGAGCTTGAGTAAGAACTCTTTATTATAGAAAAGAGTGAAAGGCGAGATACACAGACAGGAAGTAACTTTAATTAAACATTGTGAAAGTCCAAAAATTATTACAGCTTGAATTTTTTTTTAGCAAAAAAAAAAAAAAATGAAGAATCTCTATCGTCCCCCTTAGAACTGTACAGTGCTCCTATTTAAAAGGTGAGATTCATACGTTGGATAAAATGCAGACATTTTGTTTTTTAATATGTACATGATGAAAGACAACCCAAAACTCAAACAGCCATGTAACATTATGAGAGCAAGGCCCATAATTCTTTTTTTTAAGCAGTTCTGTAGAAGTAGACCTGTAATAACCTGGATTATTTTTAGGCCCAAATGGTACAAAGAGGGTTGCATGCTTTTATGGTGATCGCCCCGTACACAAAAAGTACTTTTATCCTGAGCTTATTTACATTCTTTGTAGGTGTATTTCAGTGTAGCTTTAGGGCAAGCACCCATGTGAACTCCCAGAAACCCATGCTAGCTGTTGCTGGGTGATGGGATTAGTTACTAAGCAAAACTGACTATCGAGAAGGAGGAAATGGGATTCTGGGAGTGTGCTCTCATATCACAAGTCTAACATTGTACCTATATTTTGTCCTCTGTTTTTGCCATCTGAATTTGAAGGACTAAAGTCTTTTTTTTGGGCTGCAGTTGATAGTATTAAGCATACTTGCCTACTGGGAGAATCACACATTTTGGGAAGTTCCCAAGACAACAGACCATCCACTCAGATCCTTACCACTTCCTCAATGAGTAGTGACTTTGTGCCCCCTTCAAAAGAATTTAATAGCAGGGAAACATCCCTCCCTCTCTCCTGTTGATATTCTGATATTCAAGAAACATTTCGATGTGGGTCATCCCATCAACAAAGCCACTATGAACCTCCCTTGGCCAAGATCTTAGATAATGAAACCGCACCATACCCACACCAGTTCTGGGAGATAAGGGGGTTGTCATAAGTGGACAAAACTTATAATTTAGGAGGAAAGTACAAGTGTAATCTAATCATGTAGAACAGACACTAGAGCATTCAGACCAGGTATGCATTCTCTTTTACAGACCGAAGATGTTGCCTTTTTCCAAAAAAGTTGCCCCCTTACACGCTCACATGACCAGCCTGCCATTTTCTACCCCCTAACACACCCACTCCAACATGCCATCCTCTACCCCTTACGCCACCAGTTTGACACCCTCTACCCTCTCCCATCATAGGCAGCCCCTCATGTCCATCATCCCACTGATCTTTCTGGTCATTACTGGGCGTCCATAGCCAAAGTCTATGAATCAATCATCAAGAATTATATAGAGGTACAAGTGACTCTAAAACGCCCCTTACACATTTAAAACCTCAATAAAACATCCACTGACACATCAAATATGCTATGTGTCTACATCTGTCCATCTAATTTATTTTCAGAAATCCCCAGAATGAAACATCTGGTTTTTAATAGGATTATTTTCTATTGAATTTAATAAAAACATTCTGATAATTTAAGACTAATAGTTTTCTTTAGGAGAGATCTCTAACTACAGTATCAACATTTGTATACACTAAGATATGGGTTGGACTTGGGGTGTAAGGACCTTACAATACTGTGGTCTACCAGAGACTGTGACTAATTTCACCCTACAGAGCTGATTTGCTATGCCAAGGTTGGAGGAGGGAAAGGTAAGTTAGAATTTTAAACTTCTTGATTTTATAAATTAATACCAGTATGTCAAATTGTCAGCATCCATAAGTTAGTTCAATGAGTGTTACCCTTCAATGCTCACCAAAATATGGCTTTCCATGTTACTAAGTAAGAGGACTAGTTAGGGGAAAGCCGTAGTGTTCATGGTACAATATGTAGATAATGTTTTATTTGTGTTTCTCACCAGTAAAACGGATCCCTGCCATCAGGTATTTCATTAAAATGGTCCATTTAGCATTGCCTAAGGCATTTGCTCCCACTCAACATTTTCAGTGTCAAAAATAAAAATGGTTATGGTTAAATTGTTTTAATATATGAAAACATGTTTCTTTTGTGCTTTTCCATTTTGTTTTTGTTCTCGGTGATGGGCAGAGGGTTGAATGGCTATGATTTGTATTTAAGGCATTCAAACTGCTGGTTTCTATTCACGTGGACGCAGGTAAATTGATTTAGCAGAACTTCAGAAAGAAAGTATGTTCACCTTTGTATAAAACCCCCCGTCCCACATTCTATGAACATGCATATGAGCAAATGAAAAGAAAAACAAACATTCATCCAATCAGAGTAAATGAATTCAAAAAGAAAAACAAATATCCAGCCAATCAGAGTAAATGAATTCAAAGACCAGCCGTTAGGTGCATTCAGTCTTAGCACAAACCGCTTTCTAATCCTGTCCTATAGCGTAAGTTTAGCACCAAAGTGAATGCCCTGTGGCAATACATATGGGAACTGAGGGAGAAAGTTGCACATTATGGTTCAACCTCAAAAGCTGGCCATACACTAGTGCGATTTTGGCCAGTATTCACTCGATTCCGATGGATCGTGACAAGAAATCGAGTGGAAAAATCACATGCTTTTGACATCCGATACGTGGTCCCATGTGCATTGGAGTCAGAGTTCAGACCTGCTACATGTACGACCTCCGGCTCGCACAGCCCCTGGCAATAGGGAATGGGATCATATACGATATATATAGTGTGCAAAAGGACCACATTTTGATATCATATGTGTTCCTGCAGACCTGGAAGCTCCCGGGTGGCTCAAGGGGTATCGCATGTGACTCTTCCCCTAGGAGAAGTCGCATAGTGTATGAAGGCCTTTATGATACTGTATATCCTGGTAGGTCAAGCTAATTCTCAGAACAATGTAATCTATATTGTACTTGTGCAACACTGTAATATGGAACAGAGCTAGTTTAATTGTGCCTTTGTGACCCTATGTTTATCAGCCATTTGTGAAAACCAGCTTTCAAACCCATAAAGAGGGTGGCTCTCCAGCAACTTTCAGTGCAGCTGTTGGTGATAGATGAAGCTTATTGCTGTGCATGGTTGCCCTCACCTACAAAAGTGACGGCCATTTTGCGTAGGCTGAAGTCGGTTCCAGTAAGGAAAATTGATGTGACAATCTCCATGAAAGAAATAGATATAAAAGACTTTCCAAAGCAAAGTATATCGAATAATTATATAGCATCATTTATAAATCAGTATAAAATTGGTATGCTATTAACTATTTAATTTCAGAAATGGACAAAATATACACAAAACATAGTAAATATTCATGTTAGTGCACATAAGGCCTCATTTCTGAGGTACGGTGGCAAAACGTCTTGCAAAGCACATTGGGCAAGGCACCGTGCCAGTGTAACTGGATGCTGCTCGTTACGAGGCTGATTCTGTATAACACAAAATGCTGCTACTATTGCTGCATCTATTGCTTTAGTCGCACCTGTAGCTTTATGCTAAAACTAGTATCAGCTCTTCCCCTGCTGTACAAACTTGTGTCTGTCTGTGCAATTACTGGGACACTCACTTGGTGCCTCTTTAGATGCTATCATCGGAGACACCATCAAAATTTTCACCTGCCTCCGATGGATGTGATAAAGCATCTGAGTTTGCAATGCATCTACGTTAGTCTGAAAAGCCATATCCCATTCACCACCAGGAAATGTACCTGCCCAGGTGCAAATTGAGGTACATGTAAGTTGTGCTGTCCTATGGCTTTTGCAATTATTAATACTTATGAGGCAGACTGAATTCTAAAGACAAATCTTTGTATGTGTGTGTGTGTGTGTGTGTATGAGATGAGTAGTTTAAATAAATGTCTGTTTATTATGTTATTTTGAGTATATAGACCATCAGTGTTTTACTGATGCGGAGAGTGGGGGTGGGGTGGTTGTATATATGTCTTGGAATTATAATATTTTAACATGGGCAGAAACTAGTAGACTGTATGGGTGATGTGCAGTAGTAACACTTGGCCACGGGCTGTTCACACAATTACTAATTGCGTTACCCCTACCTTGCAGATTTTTCTGCCACCTCTACACGGTGTGAGGGAATATTTTTTTATGTTTGCTTATTAGTAAAGTTGAACATGTGCTTTACGTAAAACTGAATGCACCCTGCCAGCTATAGCGCTAATGTAACAATCGTACATTCTTTCATCAGCATAAAAACAAAATCTATGACGTCATAAAATATGAGGAAAAATTCCAATTCAATTCAGGTGTCAATATGGAAATTAAAATTTGTTTTAACATAAAAGTGAGAAAATGGACAAAGGAAAATAAAAGAAAAAAACTTTTTATCATTCAACTTAATAAACAATAAAAAAAAAATAACAGTCGGCACTTTTTCACATTGTAACATACACAATAAAATAAATTGGGTACAGGGCTGTACAAATTCCAGAGATAAATACATTATTTATATGGATATTTTACAAATTCCCCTTAAAAACAATATAATAAAAACAAGATATCGTCTTCAAAAAAAAAAAAAATCATGTCCCTTTCTTATATGAGGTCTGAGGCATAATCACAACTTTTGTTTTCTTTAACGTTCGTTTTGTTTTGGCAGAATCAAAACTCAGAAAGACAACTTTTCCCGTATAATTAGGACTCAATTTTGGCAAACAAAAATAAAATTGTAAAAAAAGCTAAACAAAATGAATCACAAATTAGCATACATTATTCATAACTCGACACAGAGCACAACAGCGAAATAAACGAAGGGGACATGAGAAATAAACATCCACTGATTCTCCTCGCGCTACATGGTTTGTATCATTCGGCAGAGAGGTTGTTCATTGCTAATCTACAGCCCAACTCTTTGATTCTTCAATTTGTGCTTTCTTCATCAAAGCTCAGTAGCTGTGACTGTGTTGGTCATTATAACGAAACAAGACGAAAACAAAAACTATAGGCTAATGTACTTTAGTGAATTGCACTTCAATTGAAATGGAATAGGTAGGAGGTGGTAACAAATCTTAATAGTTAAAACAGCTGGATAATCCCAATGATAACTAAGTACATGGCTATGTAGGCACCTGGCGAGGCTCCCATGATATGTGGTAGGAGAGGTCTTCTCTATGGTGTGAGTGCCCGATGTAGACTTCAGAGGCTGCTCATTCTAGAATAATGAGATTAGGTAGGAACATGAGGATGGAAAGTTTGAGGAGCAAATCTTCTTGCTAGCACACCACCAGGTACTATCACTACTTATTAGCTGAACTTCTCCCAGGAGGCCGTGTATAAAATGGGTCCCAGTAAATGACGAAGTGGATGGCTAACCAAAGAACAAGTTTTGGGTAATGAATTGCAAAATGAAGAGGACATGATGGAAAAAATGGTTCACACTATGGCAAGAGAGTCAAAAAATGAACCACGCTACGTTGCCCACCCTCTGCTCATTGTCATTGTTTACAAGTTACAATGGCTTCAGGCTGAAGATGCCCAGCTCTAGACCTAAAAACAGATCTCTCTCAATCACCAGCATCAACATTTCAAAATTACAAAACACATAGCAAAAAGTGGACTATTCTTCACAGCCCTAAAACGGTCTTCTTATAAAGATCCCTTGCCCCCCTATGGTGCGATCCAGCCATATGATTGTAGAAGATTCCATTCAGAAGATCAACCACAAGGATATCTGGAAGCTCTTGGTGCATATCTTATCCATGGACATTGGTAAGGTATTTTGAGCACACAATAATGGTGATTAAAAGTTCAAGGGTCTTTTTCAGCCATTGTGTCATGACTCCCAAACCCCCACCCCCCACCCTACCCCCACTACTTAGCAATGCAGAGATCCATGACAGCGACCTGGGCGACAGACATTTCTTATGATCTCCAAGTCTTTATTTTTGTGTATGTTCTGCTATTGTCTAATTCTGCAGTTTTATGTTTCCTCTATACAGAGGCCTGAGTTAAAAGTTGCTCTCGGTCAGAGAGAGTGTCAGAGAGAAGTTCTTCCCAAACTGTAGAGTGTCATTTCTCTAGCGATGAACTCCCAGGTGAGATCCTTGTTGTTGTTTTTTCACATGGGAGGTACAATCATGCCGGAGATAGCTGGAGAGACATGAAAAGAGGCGTATTAATACTAATGTAACACAATAAAAAAAGTCCAACATATAAAGCTATACCATGCTGAGACTACAGTATGTAACGCCACATCTACTGTAAGTGGTGTAACCCACAGCTCCAGAGGAAACATGTGATGCTCCAGCCACCAGGACTCACAGCCTGAAGTTTAGGGTTTTTATTCCCCCTCTACCTCAACAGCAGTCTAAATCTAACGTTTGCAATTCTTTACACATCACAAGATGCATTGTATTAGAGCGATTAGCGATATTCAGTACAGAGAAGAGGTGGTGGGATGACAACAGATAAGAGAATCATGGTTGCAGATGGACACGAAGAAGCTGAATGTGGCAAGATTGATCTAAACAACATAAAAGCAACAGGCGATATTGGGCAATAGGACTGAAACAACCCCCGAAGTAAGAAGAAGTGACCCAGTATACTGAGTCCTGAGTAGACAGATCTCATTCATCAACATTTCTGACCACTACAATGCCACGTTTCCTCTTTTATGTAGGGGAGTAGCTTAAACGCATATACTTTTACTAAATGTATTAATTATGGGTGATTCTTAAATGCACTATTTTTACAGATACTTTAAGTGGAACAGAACTATCCAAAACACTGACATGGATTTTAAAACCATTATTAAATAAACACATAAACAATGACAATTACATTTTATAATAAATACAGTGATATGTTCTTTAACATAAATCCCAATATTATCTTCTGAATGATGACTATACTGAACAAACTATTTAACAGATTAATTTTCCCTTCAGCCTGTAATACTAAGGCTGGGTACCCATAAGGCCGATATCAGTACGATTTGCTACATCGGAACAACATATTGTCTGATGTGTACACTCAATGGCGCGGTGGTGTAGTTAAGGTACAAACAAGTGACCTTTTCTGGGATGTAGTTATTTTATATTATCACTGAAGTCCGCATTACATTTGGCACTATTGGTCTGATATGTAAAGCACAAAAAAAATCAAGTATCTTTGGGGTAAATTTACCAAGCCCGGTAAAGTGATAAAGTGGCCAGTGATAATGCCCCAACCAATTAGCTCCCAACTGTCAAGTTACAGACTGAGGACCAGATGTACTAAGCTTGAACAGTAATAAAATGGAGAGTTATAAACCACCAGCCAATCAGCTCCTAACGGTCATGCCAAAGACTGGGTTTTAAAAAAAGGAGCTGATTGGTGGGTGGTTATCACTCTCCATTTTATCACTTTTCAAGGCTAAGTACACCTCACCCTGGGTTAAAAATGGAAGTTAGGAGCTGATTGGCTGCTGCGTTATCACATTCCACTTCACCAGGCCTTATAAATCTGCCCCTTTGTGTCTGGAACAAACCATGTTGCCATGCAAGGGGAGATTTCAGTTTGAACACACTTGACTTCCACTGAAACCTAAAAATCCGTATCCGGGTGGCGCACAGACAGTATCTAAGTCAATAGTCAACAGGTTAACACCAAAAGGTCGACATTAACAAAAAAGTTGAAATGTCAAGGACTTGTGGAGTTGAGTTGCAATCCCAGAATTTGCCCAGAGTAGTGACTCGTCATATCCTGTTGTACTGGGCAAGAGCAGATTGCACTAGTATGCACAAGCAGAGTTGTCCTCTGTACCCTTGTGATGCTGGGCAGCAGTTACAGGTGCATACATTGCTACTGTTCTCTGTGCATTTTGCACCACATCTCATATTCCATCACCAGAAATAGAGCCAGGAGCAGGGTTATTTTTAACCATTAGCAACTATTAACACACTATTTTGGGTAAGGGTTTCTGACAAGAACTCTGTCCTAGAACACTTCTCCCCTATGCACTAAGGTCTACGTATACTAAGATTCCAAGAGGGTTGTGGTTTTGTCCTCATATAAATACTGGTATTTACTTTTCAGTGAGAATGACAAATGTGTTGGGTGGCGTAGGGAGTAAAATGATATATAAGAAGACATCTGATTGGTTATGAGTACTCAAATCAAATTCCACCTTCTCTGGCTCACAACCAATTAGATGCTTCCATATTTGGCTCTGAATACACCCCTCTTTCAAATATCACCAGCACAAATGACTACTATAAGAACTGAACACGGACAGAATACAACCACTTTGACAAAAGACATCGAATGCAGTAGAATTGTGGAACTGGTTATATGTGAGAAAAGTGTAATGTAACAATACATATCATGACAAAAGGACCACTGTTGCCACAGAGTCTCTGTATGGACAAATTCCAGAGAACGTCTAAGGAGTCATTACACAAACCCCAGGTTGCTGACAAGCTTTATGGACAGCAATGTCAAAAACAGGTTAGCAAAAAAAGAGGAGCGGATGAATTCACCTCAAATGGACAACTAAATGCCCAAACTGTCTTTATCTGATATGAACTTTTAAATGAAAACACGCTGTTCGGTGTCACTCTGACAATCTTCTGTACCACTATGAACTAAAGTGATGCCACCCCACTACGTCACTGTTGCACTAGCATCCTGCTGCAGAGGAGTGGCAGAGAGCATGGTGAACATATATAGCCAGGGCTGCCAATAGGGGGGTGCTGTGGGTACAGCTGGTCCCGGGCCCTGGCAGCTCATTTTGCACACCGCAACCCCCCGACTGCCTCCGCTGCGCTGAACAAAGCAAGTAGGTCCTGGAGCGCAGGCTTATCCAACCCAGGATGCCGGCGGCCAATTAAAATGCTGCACCGGCTTTTGAGCCAATCAGAGCTCATGTACCAGCAGCCAGTCAGAGCTCACCAGCCGTTTTAATTGTCCGCTGGCACCCTGAGTTGAAAAAGCCTGTGCTCCGGGATCTCCAGACTGTAGCTCAGTGGAAGAGGAGATGGGGAGCAGGAGCCGGGTTAAGGTAAGTCAAGTGAGAGGGGGGGCACAGGGACCAGGGCCCGGACTGGAAATGAGTCCCAGGCCCAAAATTCCTGATGGAGGGCCTGTATATAGCTAAGACTAAACACTGCAGGTATTTCAGGTTTATTACTCAGCTCAGTAACATACAGCTTTTGTTATACATTAATATTCAGTAGTGGCTTTATTTGTACTTTGTACAGAAGATTGCTGCACTCAGATACAGTAAATATTTTCTCAATGAACATTTGTGTTGTAGACAAGGGCATTGATGTTGGTCCCACAGCATAATGCTCTGTGCAAACAGTTTATAATAAGCAATGTGGAACTAAACGACCATGTCCGAACAAAGTGTATGTAACAATGCGTCTTATCTCTAATCAACAGACACGGACAGAACACAGAAACACGACAGAGGCAGAAAATGGGAAGAATTGGTCACATACTTCAGGAGAAGGCCAAGCCCTGCAGAGAGCCTGAACTGAGGAACTTGCCAGTGTCCACAAAAGACTGGTCTGATAAGGGAAGACAAAAGGGCAAATTAGTCACCTGGGAAAATGGCATTCTGACGTACCCTCTGAAACGCACACTGCATGTCTCTCTCTGCTCCTAGGCTGCTGCTGATTGGCTGTTTGGTGTCATGGCTAGCCTGGTTTCAGTGCATTAACAACATATGACCTGTCACTTCTGTTGTCACATGGTACAATTTGTAAATACTTCGGAGTACCCCCAAGCAACTAATCATCAAACAGCTTTGATCTATCTAGCAAGTTAGACAATGAAAGCTAATGTCTCATTGGCTGCAATTACTAAGAAGTTACACATTGTTAGTAAACAGCCACAGTGAAAATAATATTTAACCATATATGTCTGTTTGATCCTACGATTCCACTATGGTATCCACTTTGATATCACTGCAGACAATACAAGTTTATCATTTTGCCTATAGCATCCGTTCTGGGTTCACAAATCTATATTGAAGAGCTTGAACATGGGAACCTTAGTGTTTACTAATCAACTGTAACCAACAGTAGCGATTGATAGTATGACTAAAATAACAATGTTAATATTTTATTTATATTGGTTTCATGTTAAAAAAATATTAATAGTAATATTATAATTATTATTAATAATATTAATAGCCCCAAAACCAGAGCAGGAATGTATATAAGTATATTTTCATAGATTTTTTATGGGATTCTCCAATTTTTACATTGTAAAACAAAATAAAAGTATTATGGATGGATAGTAAAGGTTAACCTCATTGGAGAGTGACAATTTGCCATTATATTATGGACATGAAAATGCAGCCTAACAAACTGTACCTATTAGCATTCATAATAAGGGCCAGGAAACAGAATTGTGAATATTGGTGTCCTCTGCTGAAGCTGTACCCTGCACAAGAGAGCATGGCCACACCTTCTGGGGGCGTGGTTATGTCTCCCTGACTAGCCCGATCCATCTGGAATACTGTATTGTATGATAGGCTGCATTTCCATAATAATGGTTTAGCCCACAATATGGCTGCCTCCACTGTGTGTTTCCAATGGATACAGTGTAATGGGTAACAAATATTATGGTGTGAATTTTCAGAGACATCCCATATGAAGTCTCCAGTTTTCCTCTATGGTGGAAATACATGCCTGGTGAAAGCATCTGTGTAGGGATCTACTCTCACCTTGTAGGCTGGTGCCATTGGAACTGGTGCAGTTGGGAGGTGGAGACGCCTGTGGTCTGACCACTGGGGCAAAGGCGCTCTTTTGTTTGACGGCTGACACCATGTTGGCTGGAGAGAAGGAGAAGATGCCAGAGGAACTGCTACAGCTGGATGGAAGGCTGGTGGATGAAGCCATTGTGGGACTAGATGGAACAACTACAAGACAAGACGATGAGAAGAGTCAATATGCAGATCCGGTGATCCTTTACTAGAGTTCACCGTTTGGCACCTTTTCTTCTAAAGTAAGGAACAAGCACTTACTGGCGTAGGGTGAGTTGGCGGCGGAGCCATTGAGGAAGCTGGGTGATCCGGCAAGATTGGACATGGCTGTATTTCCATAGCCATTCATGCTGGTGGTGACAGAACTGTAGTTGGTCTGCTGGGGGGTGGTACTGGGCGCATAGCTGTGGGGGGAAACGCTGCTTGTATTGCGAGAGAAACCTGAGGAATGAGAGCGGAAATTCAGAGGTTAGAACAGAAGATTTCATTAAGTGTATTTATTCTATAAGAACTTCCAATACCTTTCAGGAATATTCAAATGAATGTAGTATTAACAAAATAAGAATAGTCGATGTTGCTTTCACAGCTGATGTAAAATAAAATATTGATGGGTTTCAATGACCTCAGGACCCCAGATCACACAACGCTGTGCTAAGATCACAATAACCAATCAGATTTCACAGTTTTAATCGGTACTAATTAAAAGACAGATCTTTGTAATGTCACAATCAACAAATACACAGGGCACCGAATACCACTACTGCCAACCTTATTGGACTTTTACACATATTTTCCCTATAAAGTCCACAGGCTACCATGACTCATTACATTACAAGAACTGTTGTGATCTTGTCAAATGGAAAATAATGAATTTCAATCAATTTGTATGTTCTGTGTTATGAAATTCAATTTGCTCTTAGTCCATCTTACCCTGGTTGGCTACTTGAGACGGCTCGGACACATTTACTGCCAGTTGGCCACTGAAGGAGTTGACGCCCATCATGCTGGGATGTACGGAGGAGTTGGCCAGACTGGAAAGTTGGCTGTGGTTCCTTGGAACGCTGTACAGAGCCTCTGCGATATCAGCAGCCCTCTTCAGTATAATTTCCTGTTAAACAAGGCACCACGGGAAGAGAGTGAGTAAAATGAATTGTTAACACACATCAATATGCTGTAAAGCATAAATGTTTTCCACACGCTGTGAAAGCAGCCATTTTGTAAGCAGAAATATTTATGTAAGATCAGGCTTTCCATTCCATAGGAAATAATTATGTCACCAAGACATGAGACTTCGGTAGGTGACAAAATAGCTGCCCCCATTGTGTGTAGAAGATTGGTACATGTTATATATATATATGCATTGTGGAGATTAGGAAAATGTATATTGATCTTTTATATAGACTTTTATTTTTATTTAAAAAACTGACTGAGTGTAGAAATAAAGAAATATGGTATTTGTTATTGCTGACAAAACAGGAGTATTACCAGTTGTAACCCGCATAATACACACAGAAATAGCATATTGCTATTGTCCCTTTTAAAAAAAGCAAAATACAGATGGAGCCCCTCTCATGCTGGCCCGGCACTCGCCAGAACGTCCCCGCTGGCGATCGCCGTCGGAGAGGGACTCCATCAGACTGGGACGCGCGTATGTCTAACACGCACACACGCGTCCCAGGCTCTCGGCGGCTGGACCCTGCCCGTCTCTGCTTCAGGGAGACGGGCAGGGTTAGGGGGGCGGGGTTGGGGGCGACAGTGGGAACAGGCGATGGTGGCGGGGAGTTCCATTGCACGCGAGGCATGTCTTAAGCGCGAGCGCCATGGCAACGGCTGGCAGCGGGTGGCGATGGTCCCCGGCTAAAAGAGCTGCGCTCCATCTGTAAGGGCGTAAATTAGCCAATAAAAAGTGGCATGTACATGGTTTGTCAATTATACTTATGGGCTAGACACAAGGGGAGATTTCTGCTTACTTTCAAAACAATCTGGCTAGATCGCTTCAAAATTAAGCACAAATCGCTCAGTATGTATGCCCCATAGCGATGGTGAAGCGCGGCTCCGCGCGTCGCTATAGGCGGTCCAGATCATTCATACATGTAGTATACATCTAGTCAGATCGCCTAGTAAGTGACTGCAAATCACCTGTGTTTTAAGAAACGATCTGATCGATCTACATCACCCTCACTTCCACACCCACCCATTATTTATATGTAATTTTTTTTAGCTTAACACAAATCTTCCATACCAAATCGCACTACGCAAATCTCTGTGTGTATGGGAGATCTAGACTGTGGGAAATCTCCCACACTAAATTACTAAGAACACATCGGTCTTTATGTATTATCTGGGTGCCCGATTTTTTGATCGGGTCAGAGAAATCGGGTCGATCGCATCGCATGCAACCAAATCGCATGTGATGCGATCGACGCGATTTTTACATTGGATTCAATGTTAAATGGTCCCTGAGACCCGATTTTACATTGGTCCAATGTTAAATGCCCCCCAGACCCCATTTTTTATTGTATACCCACCCTGTTCATACCCCCACTATCTAAGAGGGCATGAGCACGAAGCGTGGTGAGCGTAGCGAGCCCCACGAGGGGATGCGGAATACATGTTAAGTTAATGTATATAAAATAAACTCCATGCCCACTTGGATAGTGGGTGTATGAACAGGGTGGGTATACAATAAAAAATGGGATCTGGGGGCATTTAACATTGGACCCAATGCAAAATCGGGTCTCAGGGACCATTTAACATTGGATCTAATGTAAAAATCGGGTCGATCGCATCGCATGCGATTTGGTTGCATGCGTTGCGATGGACCCGATTTTTCCGAAAAAATCGGGTCCATCGCATCTGATTGTATGCCTTAAGTTAAGGCATACAATCAAAAAATCGGGCGCCCAGATATTACATAAGTACCAACACATCTCTTGCTCAAATCTCCCTGTGTGTAGTTCAGATCTTTATTATAAGCAGTCTTGTGGTTTAATACATTCACACTCATATACATATACATGGGCATCTTATAGAATACAATGTCAGCCAAATGCAGGTATTTTGCACCTTCACAAATGATTTGTTTCTACTATTTACCTGATTGTTGTGGGGCATTCCATACAAAGCTTCCACCAGGTCTGCGGCTCTTTTCAGGATCACCTCCTACAGAAAGACAAGGGGCCGAAATACAAATATTATTGTGTATCAAATCAATAGGAATGATGTATGAGTTAATTATTAATCATTTACAGTATGCAGTCTATTTTAATCTATCTTAATATATATACTGTATGTGGTGCGCATCATCATATATACAGACCACAACACGCTACTTTGCGGGGGCAAAACGCACAAAATTTAGTTTCATGCTATGGGGCAAAATGTACAATCAATTGGTTCCTGTCATTCTCTTAGGAGCTGAATGGCTGGCAGGGCCAGGTGGGATGATTTCTTCTTGTAAGGTGAAGGCTCCGCCTTCTGAACGGCGCACAGAGAGAGCCGCTGGACTCGCGGCAGGTTTGGTGGCTCTCTCTGTGCACCGCTGAGGTCCAGGAGAGACGAGGACATCGCTCACCTCTATTCCCCTCTCTCCTGTATGCTGGGAGAGGCAGAGCGAGCATGCACGGTGCATGTGTGCACATACATGCGCGTGCCGGGTGTGTGCACTCCCGCGACAAAGGTCGCGTGCGTGCACAAATGCCAGGGCCGATAATGCAGCCCAGTCCGTCGCTGATGGCTGGTATTTTATCTCTCTCCAAGTTAACACTTTCCAAGGCTTAGTACAGTAAATCTCCCCCAATGTAATGTAGCAATGTGGAGCACCAGTTGTTCACAGAAGTATATTCCACTGGCCCGGCACAGGGTTTAGAATCTGTACAGAATGTTTTGTGGTCATATTATTTTTTTCAACAAATGATACAAAATCTGTTGAACTACAAGCCCCAGCAGGTACTTTAACGACAGCTAGAGATACTCCTATTGCTAGAATCTGATTTGGGAGCTCTTGTCCCTTCTCCCAAAGAAGGTTCTGTTTGTCCAACTCCCTCCCTATGTCAGGGGGTAAGCATAAAAGCGAAAACATTAAGCAACTGCAAGTTCTGAATGGAAAAGTCATCTGATATTAAAGTTCTAAAAAAAGTTTAACAAGACTGGAAAAAAAAAAAGTCACTGATGGCCCCTACCCAAAAAAATCAAATTGGTATTATTCATTCCCCAGCAGTTTCTCATCAGAAAATTGAGATCTAATTGCATTCATTTTGCTGTCACCATAAACCTCTTTCAAACTCTCAGATGACACGCTTTTAGATACATATTAGCATTTCTTCAATTTAAAATTCTGCACCGTATGAAGATGAATTGCCTAGCGTGCTAGGGCAACCAGGCTGGGAGAGATGGGAGAGGCGCACGTACATTGGGGCCCAGGGTTTTTTGTTGTTGTTGTTGTTTTTAACTCATACTTGCCAGCTCTCCCCAATGCTTAAGGAGACTCCCTAAAATAAAAGAGATCTCCCTGACTCCCTGAACAGTCTAGAAATCTCCCTGATTGCACCTTACCCAAATTATTGAGCTGTTACATTCTTGAGAAAAAAAAAGAATACAGCACTACATAAATTCAAGTGCGACCATATCCTTGCATTAGTTATAAGGCACAATGAGGCAGATGTAGTAAGCAGGGTGAAGTGATAAAGATGTGATAAAGAGGTGATAAAGTAGAAGGTGATAATGCACCGGCCAATCAACTCCTAACAGTAGTTTTCCAAACACAGCTGATTGGCTGTTGCCTTATCACCTTCCACTTTATCACCACATTATCACTTCACCAGGCTTAATACATCTGCCCCAATGATCCCTATGGCTACATGCAGTTTAAATGATTTCTTTTGGTCATTTGTGGTCAGATGTAGCAGTACCCCTCTGTGCTTATAAGTGTTACTCTCACAATCTCCCTGAATAATTTTTCAAATGTACGCAAGTATGATACACCTTTAGCCCACTTCTATCTCTATGCTGATTGCTTTTCCTTATCGACAAACAAACTATTGATCAGTCGGCCAAAAATACCCAGGAACAGGCTGCGGCCGTTACTTTGCTCCCATCAAGTCCAAAACACCTGCATGGCAGCACCGTGTATTGTCTGATGCTGGAGTAAGGAATCTATTCACTTAACTTTTCACAGGACATCAAAGTAAATCAAAGTGGGCTGAGAAAATAAGCCGTATAAATCAGTAATAAGCGGTAGCTTTTTTTGGATTATTTTTTAATTAGCAACACATAATGAAAACATTAGAGTAATGTAATGGGAATTGCGGCTTTTAGGCTGTATGTTTTTGATCTACATTTCTACATTATTATCACTGTATTTATCCAGCCCGGGGGAGAAAGGAAGAGACATGCCAACAATGATGTCTGTAAATAAGATCACGGAAACTTTGGTTTATTAACCAAGTCAACATTTCTGGCATTTAAAGATTGACAAAATAGAAAAATAAAAATCTGTTTTATAAAGAGGGATGCTGCTTTTTTTACACCTATATATAGAGAAAGCACAGACAATGATCGGAGAACGTGTACGATTGAGCATGTTATCCACCAGGTACACAAAGTGGTCATAATGCCGTTAATAAAAGTGATATAGCTACTGTATACCTCTGTAGGCATTAGTGCACTTTAAAAGGAAGTAAGACCCTGCTAGTATTGATGGTGTAACCAGCAGGGCCCTCCCTATTCCTGATTTTTCTGCCCGCATTTATTTTGTTTACCTTGCATGTGCGTGGTTTATGTATTTCACGTTTATAGCAACCATTCCCTGTGCATGTTGGAGGCTGCTATTTTGTAACCCAGCATAAAGCCAATCAATTCTCTCGGTACTAGTGACATCACTGGTACAAGTCATCGCTAAAACCCCTCCATGTTAGGATTCCCCTCATGTCTGGTGTATTCACCCCCAACCACTCTTCCCTACCATTATGTTAGTAACAGGGGGTAACCTCATATTCATTTAAAAAAGCCAAGCTGCAACTCTCTACTTGTGTGAAAGAAGCCTCCACACAGCACTAGTTGTGGGGAAGACGCTTGCATTGTTGGGAGTCCCTGGAATAGGCCATACTCAAATTGCCATTCCACCAAATCTTAATTACCAATTTTTAACACTAGGTAGATGAAGATCATAAATTAAAAAAAAAAGATTTATGGAGAGAGTTAAAACTGAAGAAGGTGGCCGGGAACATTCAGTAGTTTTGTAAAGTGAACCAGCAACGCCTGTTTTTTTTTTAGCCCTGGAGTACAGTGACCAGAAAATTACAGTCTCCCCGTGTCACCGCACTCCCAGTTAGGGAAGGGGCCTGAGGCGTGTTTGTGTTCAGGATCTAATATATTGCCTTTCAATCAGAGGAGAGAGGCGAGGAACACACAGGCAAAACATGCCGAGTGGGTCAGAAAAGCAATAAAGATTTTTACAGAGCTGTCCAAGGTGCTAAATTCTCTCAATAATGGGATTGGCACTCTAGAGTTAACCTCTCATTTACTGCAAGAGCCGAGAGCCTGGCTATAATGTCATTGCATGTTTACCTTGAAATGCATATTTTATGACATTATGTTAGTGGATTGAAAGGGCATTGCTGCTGGGGCAATTTCCGAGCTGAGGCATGTTTAAAAGTGAGTTGTAATATTTATTGTGTTTTGCGTTCTGTGAAAGGATGAAGGATGGAATTGTGTTTGCTGACCTTACAATTACCAGAGGTGATTTCCCTACCAACCCATTTACTCGGTACGGTGCTAGGAGGGACACAAGAACCATTACTGTTTATTTAATGCCACTCTGAGATCTCGAAAAACACATTGAATACATTACCGGCGAATAACACTACGCCGGGAAAGGCCGCTTGTTTGGTCCAAAGCTGAGATGGTTAATGGCTGCATTTTATTTACACTGCTTTTCAGGAACGTGAGAACGGATAAAAATGACGGATCTTATAACATATGCTCTCGCCCCCGCCCAGCAGGCAGCAGTAATAAATACAATGCTTTCTTTCCAACCTTCTTTCCATCAGCTCACAGAATACAATAAACACAGCTGTTTTGCATCACAACTAGAAGGGGCATTATGAAACTCTGAATCACACAGTTAAATGGACGTGTGGTTGTGAATTCTGGTAGCTTAGCTGTAGCCGGGACTTGTGTGCTGAATCAATAAGTGCATAGGATGAAGGTGGAGGTAGACACCCAATCCATAGGATCATATGAACTCAGGAGGGGGATTTCCTGTATGATAAATAAAGTGCTGGAGCGACGGTGCTCTTGGTGCAGGTATAGATTTGCCATTAGAATGTGCAGCCCCAGCAGAAGGTGTTGTATAACCATGGTATCGCAATGTCAGATCGTAAAACTGTAATCATAGATATTGTGCAAGTCTAGCCATAAAATTACCTCCCCAGGGTGCAGTGCTTAAGAGGGAGGTGCTCAATCAGATCGTGAGGTTATTCCTTGGGAAACACTGCGTTTTGTGAATGCAAAGCAGCTTTCCTGATCTCACCTATTTACACCCTGCTGAGTACTCTAAGCTTTAGCTGTGTCTGATTACTGTATATTAGGAGGATGGACTGTGAAAATTGCATATGATGCTGTTAATAATGATGACAAAAAAAATCAAAAGTGTATAGGATTCGACTGTTTGTGTATACCAAACATTTCCGCTTCTGAATGACATGTCTAGGCCCCGTGTCCTCTGTTTTCTGCTCTACAATATATAGATGATGAGTACAGACAGTCACTACTCCAAGAGCAATTGCTGTACACATAGACAGACCTGCATTTAGCATAGAGGAAATGTAGACACCAATCTGGGGTAGTTATATCCAAAGGGCAACCTGGGAAATGTTTTACAGGTGAGGCACATATGCTCACAAGGGACATTTAACAGCACCTTCAGGCATAACAGTTAGACCAGCAGATGCTAAATAATAGGCCTTAGACTAGTAGTAGGGTCATATTTATAAATTATACTATAATCACTTCTTAGATACACTCCTAGTACAATGTGTCTAACAGTATCTGAGATTAACAATGATTCCTCTTTCTTGCAGGGGGGATATTGGTATATTTATATGGGTAAACAGGCTGACACATCATCCATCCATATCATCAATGGACTCCAAAAAAATGGAGGAAATTATTTTTCCTAACATATGATATTCCAGATGAAATTAGGTGAAGTGTAAATGATGCACTAAGTTAATGAGGAAATGTGAAAGGGCAATATAAAGTAAGCAATATAAACTAAGAAGCACAGGACATTTCTTAACCTTAAATGCAATAAATTGTTCAATCTTTCCAATGACAACCGGAACTAACGCACTAAACACCATCTCAAAACTGTTTTAATTCAGAAGATACATGTACAATACAGGGTTCTGTGCCCATGTATGCCCTTGTTTTCAGTAGTTAAAACATGTACCTATTGCATTTTATTCTATGCAGAGTGAATGAGTAGAATGTGTGACGATGAGCACCTGTAACACTTCTTCTGTTGCAAAAAAGGCAATGAAAATAAATGTAAAGTAGATATTTGTGCTGCCAGAATGACTATAGCACAGTTATAATAAATGATGAAGTATATTAGGATCTTATTAGTTGATAAATTCTACAATTAGGTATTAGGAACTTTGGATAGAAGAAAGTCTTATACAATAGCAAAGACTCTTTGTTTTAACAGGTTGGATATAAAATGCTGGCAGTCGTGGTTAGATCGTCAGCATGCTAAAGAATCCCTGTGAGTATTCTAGCTCTAACCCGCCCTCCCGCTGCCTAAAGGTCCCCATTCACTAGGACGAGGTATCGCATGCAATACCCCGCCAACTCACCTGGCAGCTACCAGGATGTAGGAATGAATATGCTACATTGTGGGGGTTATTCTGGTTCACTCGCAAAGGCACAATCACTCCCTAATGGACAAAACCATGTGCATTGCAGGGGGAAGATGTAACATGTCCAGAGAGAATTAGATTTGGGTGGGGTTTGCACTTCAAACTGATATCTATATTGCAGAGTAAAAATAAAGCAGCCAGTATTTACCCTGCACAGAAACAAAAGAACCCACCCAAATCTAACTCTCTCTGCACATTACATCTGCCTCTGCACATTACATCTGCCCCACCTGCAGTGCGTATAGTTTTGTCCATTAGAGTGTGATTGTGCCTTTGCGAGTGAACCAGATTAACCCCCTGTATTCTGTCCTTTTAGGGCTACAGGCTGCGACAAATATCCACGGCAGCCCGTCTGATCTACAACTGCGATGAGAGGTGCACGGCAACACGCCTCACATCACAAACGCAGGAAAATAACATGCGATGTGTCACTTTTAATGCGACCCGTCGTAGCAATGCGTCGGAACCGGGTAAAAAGTGGCCATATTGTACTGGTGGATAGCCGCCTTAACCCTAACCTTCCCTTTAGTGCCCAGCAACTAACCATAACCATAATACTTTGGGATATGTTGGCATTGTAACCACCAGGATTCCACTGTTGAGAACGTGAACTTTGGGATCCTGACCACCGGTATCCAGACTACATCGTGCTTTAACAAGGCGTTTTCGCCTTTCCAAAATGTCAGGAAGATGCAAAGGATGCCGATTTTTTGCTCTAAGAAATCTAATTTTGGGAACTCTGCAATGGGGCATACTAACTTTTTGTGGGACGCCCATTGGGGGAGGTCCTACGGGCAACTACAGGGGTCCTGACATCACAATAGTTATTATATCCCCCAAGCCAAGAAATGTGGGAGGTGGGGCCACAACAATGCGAGACAGAAAATCATGTCATGGCTTTCTAGTTATCATTTTATAGCATGTACTAGATAAATGATAGCTACAGTAACATCTGGTTGCTATGGGAAACAGCTCTTGTCTTCTTTAGAAGGATTTATATATCCCCAAAGGGAGATACATGTTCAACACTCTATGCTAAAGATTCCTAAGAAACCCAATAAAACTGATTTCACGAGAACAAGCCCGATGCTTTGAGATGAATGATTTTTCCCTGTGATACTATCAAGTTCCGATTTCTGTCCTATTCCCCGAGCTGCTCCCTTCTATCCCTGCTGCTCAATTACTGTCCCGCCTGCAATAATAGACTTGTAAGAGCTGTTCCTTCGATCGGCTGGCCTATGCACAGCTGCCTGGGACAGATGACTTTACAATGATGGATCACACGGCATAACCACGGTGCTGAGCTCCCAGCCCCAGGGAGAGACACTAATGAGCCAAAGCTCAGCTTCTAGCCAAGGAAGGGGATCAGCAGCTAAACTGAGCCCCTGAGGTGTTTGTCTCCAAAGACTCCTTCACAACATGAGCAGGTGGAAACGCAGCGACGTCCCTCAATCAGTTATCTTATGTAAAACTGTCTGTCCAATAAGTGCGGGACTTGCCGGCTAATGGCCTTTTCAAAGGAAGGCTATGCAGCGTTCTCCGGTCTATCTGCCTTATACCGCAGAAGCATCCATGGGAGACAAGAAAAAGATGGTATCGCTCATAACAAGTAAACATTAGCTTTCAGTTTCTGGATTGTAATGTCACAGATGACATTGGTTACTATGGGCAACACCACCTCTTGTCATTCACCGTGCCATCACTTCCCAATATCTGAAGCAGATATGGTACCCTGCATAAGGGCGGCATTATCACACATGTGCAATAAGTGCAGTATTGGAAGTAACTGATAAATACTTCCGGCTTGATCACAAATGAAGGCAATGTGGCTGTAATTGCTCTTGCATTGCGTGCGTGAGGCTAAATGCTTATACTGAAGCATACACATTGGCGTACGCATCTGTGCGAGCGATCTGCCCAGCCCATGTCTGTACGCTTGGTCTCAGAGTTGACATCAATATTGGTGCGCTCTGGCCTCAACCTTAAAACAGGTGCAGGTGATCAGTCTGGGACCTGGCGTACTTACACTTCGGGACAACTCAGCATTGCCCACAATTCTGCCTGCACACCCCCTCTGATTTGTGCTCCGGTGAGAACGCCCTGCTGCCATCCCTTCAGTCAACAAGTCCTGGCCGTTTCCATGAACTGGAAAACATCAGTCAACTCTGCCACTGGGGGAGATGTATAAAGCCTGGAGAAGAGATGATCTGGAGATAAAGTGAAAGCAGATAACGCACCAACCAATCAACTGTGTTTGATAATGACAGTTGGAAGTTGATTGGTTGGTGCTTCATCTCCATTTACTTTATCTCCAGTTTATCTCTTCTCCAGGCTTTAATACATCTGCCCCATGGTGTCATATGCAGCTGCACCTTTATGCCTATGACACTACAGAGTCCACCGCTGGTGTATGTCTGGCCGTCCCAATATGCCAGGAGTGGGACGCCCATTGTAAGAGTCCGTACATATAGTAATACTGATTGTTGCATCCTTAAACTCCACCATCGGTTGCAACATCTAAACTTACACCAGCCCTGCACAAGGTGCAATTTTCCTTCCATCTATGGCCTCCTAGGTTAGCAGTCGAGCATCTGTGTATGCAACTGCTTTCACCGACATGCCTTTGACACTACCATAAGACCCCCATAATACAGACTGTCTCCATGCATGCGCTAAGATACCTCCCCATCACCGCTTACAACATTTTCACTATACTCTCTGCATACGCACCTGATAATATCACAATATCTCTGCATAAACACAATGGCTGCGACTTAAGGGACATACACAAGTTGAGATGTGCTAACCTTTTGTGCTAAGCGATCCAGCCATTTCCCTTTAACTTCCCGGCATCTAGATTGCCCTATACACACATTGTGACGTGTGCTAAGCTACAGTATCTGTGCTAATTAGTGCTTTGTATGCAATTGCTAGGCATTCTAATTAGATCTTGCCTGCATGCGCTAAAGATCTGAGCTGGTGATGGCTAAATGCGGTGGGACCATGCATTGGCGTTGCTAACTTGCTATGTTGTGTACACATGGACTGATTTGTGCTTCATTTCGCAGGGGCAGATTTATTAAGCTTGGAGAAGAGATAAACTGGAGATAACGCAGAGAAAAGGTAAAAGGAGATAAAGCACAGCCAATCAGCTGTGTTTGAAAAAGACAGTTGGGAGTTGATTGGCTGGCGCGTTATCTCCTTTTACCTTTTCTCCGCGTTATCTCCAGTTTATCTCTTCTCCAAGCTTAATAAATCTGCCCCTAAGCGATCTAGACAGTGTGTATGCCTCATTAGATGCATGCAAATAATTGCTCCACTACCTCAACAATGGCGGCATGTACACCACAGCTTTATTACACTGTTCGGTCCACACTATATATAATAAAATGACTGAACATCTTAAAGTGCGTTTCCCAGGTCTGGCATCTGCTCATTCCGTGAGCTGGGCACACTAATTTCTGGCAAGCAGGGGGGAAACACGGCAGCAACTAAATGGCTGATTTACTAAATTGCAACGAGTTGAGCCCTCAACTAGGCGGCTGGCTCTCTCTCTATGGTGAGTATAAATTGTTCTGTGTTTAAATATTCAGCATGAGGCTAATGTGAGCTGATGAACTGAGACTGCAAACATTCCCTTTCAATTGAGACAGAGAGACAGAGCTGTAGCGGATCATGAGGGCTGGGGAGGTGAAAATGATTTATATTTAAGGATCTTGCTGACGACTCCCATTATTGTAAGGTGTCTCTTAATTGGCTTGGTGCTTGAATCAGTAATTCACCAGTGCGCTGAGGAAACAGACAGGAGGAAACTGAGGCTTGTGCATCTTCTGATGTTCTCGCAGCTCCTACAGAAGTATTTGCTGTCTTTTATTATTATACCAAATGATTTGATCTATTATTCCATTCTTGTTGGGCATTATGTTGATTGTTCATACATTTAAAAAAGGAAAAAAACATTTTTCTTTTTGAAATGATACCTTGTATGTTGTAGAACTACTGTATATCTCTGGTGATTAATGAGGGAACACTTTGAATATTCTTAATTCAAAGGTTCTTTATGGATTTGCATAGCTGGGACCTGATAAGGTGTAACACTTCTCTGTAGCCTGCAGGGGTCAGGATTGCTAATTCTCCCCACTTGGATGAGTAGCGTCTTCAAACTTCTTATCGGAATGTGACGGGAAAGTGAATAAAACTGTCCATACAGATGCAGGTTTGTCTGCCCTCAACCTGATCTGTGCAGCTGATGGCCAATTTAGCCACACACACTGGGGGCTGTTCTGGTTGATTCGCTTGGATGCATATTTGCAAGTCAACCTAACCCTGCCTTGGGAACGGTGGTACACGGGCCCACCATTCGCAAGGAGCGTTCCTTCACACTGGCTGCAAATAGATGTTTTACATACTCATCCATTCGCAGCCTGCAGGGGAATGCCAACATCATTCGATGGTCGGCAACCATCGAATGATGCGGAATGTGCACGCAGTTCTAAGGTTGCTCCGAGGCACCCTTACATATGCCAGCACTTTCAGAAGGAAGTGGGTGGGCAGCTGACATGAAGTGATGTCAGCTGCCCGCCCCTGGCGCCCATGTCACGGCCTCATTAGCATGAGAAAGCCCAGCGTTCTGATGGGAACGCCCATAAAACGCTGGGCGTTCACATATGCTAAGGGGGCTACCCTACTCCCCCCGCCCCACCCCGCCCACTGTCCTGGGAGCATGCACCCAGCAATCCCACTATTCGCAGTGGGTGCACGCACCCTGCATATGCACATGTGCAGTAACAAAACAGTATCCCTGCGAACGAATGGCCTTCGCGAACGGACCTGAATAAGGTCCATTGGGGCAGATGTATTAAGCCTGGTGAAGAGATAAACTGGAGATAAAGTGGAAGGAGATAACGCACCAGCCAATCAGAGCCCAACTGTCATATTTTAAATACAGCTGATTGGCTGGTGCGTTAACTCTTCTAAGTTACCTCCACTTTATCTCCAGTTTATCTCTTCTCCAGGCTTAATACATCTGCCCCATTGTGTGCAAATTGTGGCGATATGGAAGTTCAATACTTTGGCTTAATCTTATAGCCATGGTAGGTGACTGCAATGGGCCTGAGTGGAACCCACAAGTGTGGAGTGTGGTGGACGCCGGCCTCCATGCTGAGTGACGGGCTTATGCACGAAGCACCCCGCAATGCTGTGTGCTGAGCGATCGCGCTGAGCGAGGTTTTGCTTATTGCTAATAGGCGATAGCGACGCACCGGACCGAGCATCACCCTCGCTGCAGGGCATGCACACGGAGCGATCCGTGCTCCATTTCTCAGCAATCTAGTCAGATCGCTGAGAAATGGGTCTGCAATCACCAGTGTGTGCCCCTTTAGATTGTATGACTGTCTCAATATAATAAATAGCAGTGACAATTACCGGTGGACAAGTTAAAAGACAACTGGAAGTCACTTCAATAGTTTACTGCTATAAACTTCAACTCATTCCCTCACAGTAGGGAAGTAATTTCCCTTTGTATTGTATGTTTGTTCTACAGCTGTTTCATCTACACCAGAGCTGTGCAGTTACTTGCCAAATTCAGTGAAAGGTATAGAAAGTGTAAGGAAATTCTCATGGGAAGGTCGACAGTAAAAAGGTTGACATGATTTTTTTTGTCCTGAATGTTGACATAGTCTGAGTGTACCATGTCTGCTCGCCATACTTTCATGCACGGTGCCTCGCTGCGCTCTGAACCCTATTATCTTCTGCCACCACGCCCTAGTGGATGGTAGGGCATGAATTACCGCCTGTCGGCACATGTTGGCTCAAAAACATGAAAAACTCATGGCGCCCTTTTGACTGTCAACCATGTCGACCTGATGCTTGGGTCGACCTTCCAACCCCGCCGACCTTAGACACGTTTGACTGATTTCATGGCTCGACATAAGCCATGTCGACCTTCAGTGGTTGAACCAATGAATGTCAACCTTAATAGGGTCAACCCATGCAACTGTGATGTATCCAATCAAATTCTAGCTGACATTTGTCTGATGCAATATAAAAAAAAGAAAGCAGACATCTAACTGGTTGCTGAGGGTGACAGCACACAGGCCCTACTAAATAGACACTTTTGTGTTGTCATTATTTCGTGTCTGATTACACGAGCAGCGGATGATTTACCGCAATTGACAAAAGAAGCTGATGGCCATCCTGCTTTAAAATAAGGAGTTAAGGCAGGATATTGAGAGAGAAATGCCAACGTCTTCTTTTTATTGATGTTGTGTTGCCATAACAACCTAAATATGGCAGATGACACAAACAGAGATGCTCATCTGGCAGTTCCACCGAGCAGAGTTCACATCCCAGGCTTCCATATGGACGCTGAGTGTATGGTAATGAGCGGACCATATGGCGAGGGAAATAAATTCTAAACAATTGTGCTGTTACTGCACCAGTGAGCCGATGGGACAGAATCTCAGCAAGAATTCGCTCCACCGGAGGCCTGCTCCCGTGTGTCTGCATGTAATCACACATGTATGTAGGAGCACGCCCCAGTGCACAATGCAGACCGGGCTCTCCTACACGCGCGGTTCCCAGATTGGACAGAGATGCATAAACTGCCTCTGCATAAATACACATAAAAATCAGAGAACAAGGGTGTTAGGCCAGCCATAGCATCGGGGAATCCAGGCACACACATAAACAACCACCACAACAGTTATTAATTAAAGAATAAGCAGAGTATTGCTTTGTGCTTTGAAGACCCTGACACAGCATAAATATGACGAGATTCAGGCTAATGGACGATTATGACTATGTTATTTCTATCCTATTTCTATACTATTTTGACTATGCGATTTTGACTATCTTGCTATTTGGCTCTAGGCCAAAGACATTCTAAACATAGCAAAATCAGACTTTTCTATGGGTATCACAAGCCACCTAAAATCTATCTATCTATCTATCTATCTATCTATCTATCTATCTATCTATCTATCTATCTATCTATCCTATTTGGACTATGGGGGTTATTCTGGTTCACTCCTTCTGGCAAATTCCTTCTTAAATGGACAATACCATGTGCACTGCAGGTGGGGCAGATGTAAAATGTGCAGAGAGAATTAGATTTGGGTGAGTTATTTTGTTTCTGTGCAGGGATAATACTGACTGCTTTATTTTTACACTGCAATATAGATCTCACTTTCAAGTAAAACCCCACCCAAATCTAATTCTCTCTGCACAAGTAACATTTACCTGCAGTGCACATGGTTTTGTCCATTTGAGAAGGAATTTGCCAGAAGGATCAACAGACGATGAACATTTAGTAAGAAATATCATCAATTTGAACCTTTGAGAATATGATTGGATGGTATAGAAATGTTGGCAATTCAGGTGGAACACACTTATTGTGGCCACTATTAAGTATTGTAACTAGACTTTGAGATATGAAGGTAGGTTCAGCACAGACATATTTGGTGCTTCCTCTCCACAGACACCCAATCTAATTTTATTCAGATAAGCCAAGATGTCCAAGGTGAACCAATCAATAAGCGTTTCACAATCTATGGTTTGCACACTTGTTGGAATCTGGTCATATGGCAAAAAGCTATAAGGATCAGGATCTATTTTCATGCCTGGCCAATTGGAGCTCTTATTTACAAATCACAAATTTGTCAACACGATCAAATGTTCACTTTTACTCAGGAAACCATTATTATTATTAGGGGAATGTAGAATTTAAGCTACGGGGAGAGATTAAGCAATTTGGGACTATTTACATTGGAAAAGAGACATTTAAGGGGGGACATGCTCAACATGTACAAGTATATCAAGGGCCAATATAAGGAACTGTCACACACCCTCTTTTCTACTAGAAAGGAATCTAGGACACGAGGGCATGAGTATAGATTAGAAGAAAAAAAATTTCATTCAGCTAGTAGAAAGAATTTCTTTAAGGTCAGAACAGTCAAACTCTGGAACTCTCTTCCCAGAGAGGTGGTAACGGCTGGCTCATTAAATGCGTTCAAGGCAAAGTTGGACAAACATTTACTGGAGAAAAACATCCATGGGTACAAATAAGAAATATAATTTGTCTGTAAAATATCAGAACCTACCAAATCAGCAATGGATATCTATACCAGGTTGAACTAGATGGACGCAAGTCTTTTTTCAGCCTTACCTACTATGTAACTATGTAAACCAGATCTACTTACATCATTATGATATCATCACAATATTCAAGCAATATGGTAATGACCACTTATAAATGATCAGATGGTTTGATTACATAATTCACTGGTACAAAGCTCTTGACACATAACCATTACCTTTACAACCATTCATTGTATGATGACAATGATGAAAGTCCATAAAATATTGAAAGCCGCATATAAATGGGAAAATATTTATAATCACTTTTAATTACTGGACTAACTGAGCTTATTTCTGTTATATTCTTCTTATTTTTAGTGACTTTAGGCTATGCCCGTCTCCTCATACTCCAGACTAAGGGTACATTCATCCATATGCCTCGTCCTGTCATCCCAGGCTGCTAATATTCATTTTCTGCAGCCAATCAAAATCTTTGCATTCCAATCCTCTGCGATATAGCCAGCCACCCCCCGCCCCCCCCCCCCCCCCCCCAACTGCTGTAATGGCATGTAATTGTATTATGATGTATAATTCATAAACCACTCTCTAAAGACCATAATGCTTTCCATCACTCATGCACTCAGCCTGACCGAAGATTTGTTTTCCCAGTGTGCTAGGGGGTGGGGGCTGTAAGTGGGTGTGGGTACGGTGAATGGTGGGGGGGATGACAGGTACATAAGTGTTAGCAGTGAAGGGAATACACAGTATGCTAAGAGGGACGGGGCTGATTTGTGTATAAAGGAAAGAGTGTGAGATGTGTTTGGAAGAGGCGAGAGGTGAGCTCATGAAATTAGGTGCATTTGAGGAGCAGAGACGTATAAGAGATGTTGGCAGATGGAGAGGTGCAAGAACATGTAGCTGTGGTAGGATCCCTGAAATTCTACCTAATGGCAGCAGTGAATTGTAATAATACATATAACTTTCCTCTGCAATCTGGGCCAGCATTAGCTCCGCTGGCATCCAACAGAGAGTGACCCCCCCAGTACACATCCCCATCATTTACATAAACTGCTTTTCTCTTCCCAATTGTAAAACGAATGTGCTATTGCTATGCGAGTCACTGTTAATAAATAATCACATCTCTCCTCCAGTGACAGCTACATAGTGAAAAGCTGGGTTAAGGTTATTATACAGGTTACTTAATGATTCTGAAATACCGGCATGCGGTTCAGAGGGATCGGTTACGGACCATAGGATATGTGTGTTTCTCAATGCAATTCATTCTACAGTTAAATGTCCTTAAGGAAAACTCAAGTGGTAGAGGGACAGAAAATGACTATACCTTCGGTAGCCTCTCTGGGTCGCCCGGATGCCTGGGGATCACCTTCTGCAGTCTCTGGAAGCCATAGTCAATGGTTGGTTCGTTAAGAGCTGAAAGAGACACACACGGGAAAGGGTCATTTATCACTTAACTACAGAATAAAACAGCACACTGAGGGGGAAATTTACTAAGATGGGAGTTCTATTTCACATGGGATGTTGCTATGGCATCGGCGACTTGCAACATCGGGGCGGGACGGGGGCAGGTGGTGGCGGGGACAAGGACCGTCCATGGGAACGCCTCCCGATTCATTGGCGTCCCAATGAAAATGCTGAGCATTCCCATGGGTACGTGGGCAAGGACAGTCTGCCGGTGGCGGGTGGCTGACACCACATGACGTCAGCCTCCTGCACCGTCTTCGTCCCGGCACTCACAAATAAAAGTCAGTTCCCACTAGTCAGTTTATTTTTGCGATGGTAGCCGATGTAGGAATTTGGCGGCATGGGAGGGGGGAGGGGAGGGCTGGGGGGGCGGGCATTTGGTGGAGTGGTGTTACAGGCCCTCGCAGCTGACCGAGCTGACCAGAATCCCCCCCATAGTGCAGTTCAGCCCAATGTTTTTACTATCTACAGTAGATCTGGGGATGATGTTGGCATATTTTTGTATTTTTTCCACATTGGTCATTCTGTGGAGCTAAAAAGCCATGATCACCATACTTCATTTTCCAATAGACCCTCCAAATACACACTTTATTTTACTTACGCTGAAAGAGTTGGCTGCAAGACACTGTCCAAAATGTCCTCAAGGAGTGAGGTGTGCAAGGCACAATTATTATTTATGTTATAGAAAAAAACGCAAGCAATATTGGGCGCAACCTATACAATTGTCAGGCCTGTCACCTTGTATTGGCTGATCAACTGACAATTAAACAGGTTTGTATAAATAATACAGCAGTGTCGCAGGTGCATCAGCGAATAAATTGCTCCAGTAACAGTTACTGTAGGTCGGGAGGTGAGCGCAGCCAACCTCACAAACCAGTAGAAGTACCTAGCGATGGAACTATTTCTGTACATGTCACAGGGGTCAAGCTGGGTGCACACTATTCTGCACTGCAGGTGGAGCAGATTTAAAATGTGCACAGAGATTTACATGTGAAATGCTGAAAGCAGACAGTATTCACCCTAAGCTCTAGGAGAAGATGGACAGCAGCTTTTTCTCAATGAATTTATGGGACGTCCACTGCTCACGCGAAATCATTGACAAGAGTGTAATATCTCATAGGTCCAATTTATAGTGCAATATTAAAACAAGAAAAGTGAAAATAAAAATATACAGAACATAAATCCTCAATATAGGATGACTTCTATGCATGGACTTTAAAACAATGGGGGTAATTCAGACCTGATTGCACAGCTGGGGATTTGCAGGCTGGGCGATTATTGATAGGCTGTGCATGCATACAGATTGTAGTGCGCTTGCACAAGAACATCCTGCGATAACATCCTGATACTTTTTTTAATTGCTTGCCGGTGGCAAGTTGATTGACGGGAAGGCTGCGTTTGTGGGTGGAAACCGGACGTTTTCTAGACTTTGAGGCTAAATTTGACTACGTACGCCTGCGTAGAGATCACATCGCATCACATGCAATTGCATGCGATGCGATGGTACTTGTTAAATTCCACGGCACCCCTGGCCATGGATCGTATTGCATGCAAATTGCACGCAATGCAATGCGATTTAGCACACCCCCCCACTATCCACGTCAACCCGAAGCGTGGCGAGTGCAGCAAGCCCCGCAACGGGATGCGGAACACGTCCTCCCAACCTTTTCATACCGCCGCTATCCACGTCGGCGTGCACCGCGCAATGGGGGAAATTTATTAAGATGGGAGTTGTATTTCAAATGGGATGATGCTATGGGCAACCAATCAGAATCTACATAGCACCTTCTAAAAAAGATGCAAGGCCCTACCCTCTGCATATAGGCCACGCCCCTTACCCGATAAGCCACAAAATCACTTCTTTATTATAAGAATATCCAATATTTAGAATGAGAAGTAACAGACAATGGTCTTATCTTATTCTTTGTTCAGAGAGGATACTGTTTCTTCAGGACAATGGGGTTTATTCTAGTTCATTCTTTCTGACAAAATCCTTCTTAGATGGACAAAACCATGTGCACTGCAGGGGGGGCAGATGTAACATGTGCAGAGAGAATTAGATTTGGGTGAGTTATTTTGTTTCTGTGCAGGGAAAATACTGACTGCATGATTTTACACTGCAATATAGATCTCACTTTGAAGAAAAACCCCACCCAAATCTAATTCTCTCTGCACAAGTTACATCTGCCCCCCCCCCCCCCCCGCGGTGCACATGGTTTTGTCCATCTAAGAAGGATTTTGTCAGAAAGAATGGACTAGAATAACCCCCAATGTATGGAGCTTTGAACTTAAGAGTCCTTGCTGCCTCCATTGGTATGAAGAGGAATTCCTGCCGCTGACAGCTGATAAGAAGATATCATTTATCTCTTCTACATTTAAACATGATTCTGAGGATTGGCACTCACTATCTCTCTCCCTGAATGTGTCCATCTATTAAAAAATAAATAAAATACACAAGCACTTCAATGAATTCATTTCCCCCAGAACGTAAAAAAAAAAAAGATTATTAGAGAAATTGTGTGAAATTCTAATTGACCCCGCGGTAATGGAAGGCGTTGTAATATCTCACTGCCCCCTCTCCATAGACAGGCAGAGAATCCTCCGGATTTTTAAAAGGACATTTAAATTGAAAGAGACTGAGTGCATGAGCATAATTACACCAATAAAATCCTTTAACTTGTCAACTTGAAAATCTAAATGGCGATCAATCATTTCTGCGAAAGAAATAATCCTTAAAGACTCTTGATTGACAGCTCATACTTTTGTATGTAAAAAGGAAAAAAAGAAAAGAAAAAAAAAAGAGTTAAATAGAAAAAAAAATTCAAGAAAGCAAGAAAAAAAAAAAAGAGAACGTCTTTGGTAAAGTGGCCACAAATCCATTTACAGAATACAATACTTCAGATAGGTGAGTAAAAAGCCAATAATTACTTCTACGAATTCACAGCCATCAAGATAAGTACTAGGAACTTGGGCAAACTTTTTTTTTTTTTTAACACAAAATGTGTTTGAAACATGCACTACGGCATCACATCCAGCATAATTGAACTCTAATTGGTTGCAGGCTTAAAGTGGACCCACCACCCACACATTTTGAATGTAGTCTATAAATTGTCTGGAGCTGAGGCATGAGACACAACGTGCCTCGATGACGGTACTGATTCCTAATGAATTGGAGAGTTGAATACTGGTTCAGGCCATACAATCGATACTTTGACTGTGTATATGTGGCAGGTTCACATTGATGTGGAGTCAAGTAGGCTACAGTAGGTCTAGTTTTAGCTGGAGAAATCATGCCAGTTTTCTCTTTGCTGGGACAGGTGGTTTCCACCAGGCCTGTCATGGTGGACATATAAATATGGTGATCATACTTATGTAAAACCCGGTGAAAGATTACAAAACGTCTGCACATATTTCACGATTCTTAAGGACACCATCATTTAACCCACAATACAACAGTGACTAAAAAATCTTATTAAGGTATATTGGATTCAGGGCACCAAGATATTACTAGGGCAGGGAAGAATTAAGATTGCTCCTGATCCACCAAGTATGGACATCATATTCAACAAGTACACAATGACAATGCAGACCAGGCAACCTGATACCCAATATTGGGTGGATCTAAACCTTAAGGTTCATACACACTGGGCTATTTGCCCAGCGAGTTTGCAGACCGATAATGGGGAAAAAATCGCTAGGCTGAAAATCGCTCAGTGCATACACACTGAACGATTTTTGCCCATCCAAATGATTTTCCTGGGTGTGGATGACTTTCCATAGCAGGAAGCTATGAAAAGTCATCCAACCCATCTCTCTTCTGTTGGTAATACCAGCAAATGAGCTATGGTGGTCAGCGATGATGCAGGAGCAAGGATCAGTGCTCACCACTCATCGCTGGTCTGTACACACTGGGAGACTTTTAAGCTAAAAGCTCATACGACAAAACTGAGCTACTTTCAGCTCAAAATCACCCATCTCAGTGGTAAACTAAACGAATGCATGTACTTAATGAAAAATACATCATCAGGACTTTAGTAACAAACAAATATGCCTTTGAAGCCGGTTGTTGCAAGCAACAATATTTTACAGAATGAAGACAAATCTATGCCAAATTGCAATTTATATATCTGCATAAATATAAGCTAAAACACAATTGAATGACCCTTAAATGTAGTACTTGGCTAAACCTATAGAACTAGAAATCTGCCATGTAGGTGAAATATTCCAGAAGCCTGTTAGTCCACTGTGTGGTGCATTTATACATGGCGATTATTACTAAATTCTGTGCAGATGTTCAGCTACAGCCTATTGATCATGCCCCAAAGCCAAGATATTGTCAAAAATAGCCACCGCTGGGGGGCTCTCCTGCAACAGCTCGCTAGCTACCATATATACTGTATATAGGAAATGGAAATAGTCCTCTATTATTACAATATTTTGAAACGTAGATTTTTTTGTAACTTTTTTAAACATATAAACCCTTTAAGTGCCAATAATTCTGTGACAGATGTACAGAATATCTGCTAAAGATGCCAGCGGGGCTCACATTTGTTATATAAATTCAAATAAAAAGAATGTTCTGTAAAAAAAGATTATATTTCCTATATAAGGTAACATTACAGGTCAATATAATGAATAAACATGTTTGTTTGCCAATTTTCACAATTATTTTGATAAATTCACTTGGCACTCAAAGGGTTTATATTTTTTTTTATATGGAGAAATTGGGAGGTTAGGATCAGGTTCCATGGACACTGTGACTTAGCAATGCCGGCTGATAAATAAGCAGTAGGGACACTAGACTGGTTGACAATCCTACAATGCTATAAGTCACTGTTTTATGCAGCTTCAAGGTATCGGCAAGATATGTATCATCTTTTTTTTTTTTTTTCAAATACTACCAAATATAAATTAAAGTCTTTTAATTTGATAAATAGGTCCCTATGACATATAAATTAAGATAAATGAGTAAATATTTTTTTATCCCCGAAACGGCGATGGTTCTTCATTGCTCTCTAGACAACATGATCCGCTTCTTTTTTATTCCTCCTCCAAAACAGAAAATTGTATTCCAATTTTTTTATTTTTCATTGATTGCTGCCAAAGCCACTTTGGGGATTCAGGAAAAAAAAAAAACAATCGCATTTTGGAGCCATTATTGCTTTCAAAAACTATAGGAGCAATAACAAAAAATAAAACCAACAAGTAGATGATTATGTTGGCATTTGATAACTGAAAGATAACTGGTTAAAAAACAACAACACGTTTTTACTCCAAGACAATTTTAACAGAAAAAAAGAGTGCGGACCCCCCCTTTCCTGTTCCAGAAGAAAGTTCTGCGGCTAAGTTTCAGAACCCGCATGGAGTACACAGCACAGACATGTGAGCTGAATGCTCAGGAGAAGTAGAGGAGTCTTTGGAGAGATCAATAAACAATCATCTGGGACCTCTTTTGTGTCATAAAATGCGACAGCACAGCAATCTGTGTATGGGGAGTATATCTATCTGTTAATGTACTTGCCGAGCTGGGAATTGAGCGATAGTTTTCCACTTAAAGTGGGATTCGATTTTATCTATCGCTAGAACACCTCACATCTGTCTTACATGTATCTACAATATTTCATATCTCATCCATATATCTATCTATCTATAAAAAAAAAAATCTATGTACTATATCTCTGTCTGATTACCTGTTTGTCTATACATGTAATGTCTACCTCACGTCAATCTGATATCTGTACATGAATAGAATATCTACAGAATAACTTTGTCCCTACCACATGTACATGCGCACACAGTCATTTTAGGGTGTTTTTGGGGGGAGACAATTAGCCTACTAGTATATTTTTTGGAATGTGGGAGAAAACCAGAGTACCGTGAGGAAACCCACACTGGCACGGGGAGAATATACAAACACCACAGTTATGGCCATGGTGGGAATCGAACCCATGACCTCAGCGCTGTGAGGCAGTAATGCTAACCATTACACAGTACGTGCTGCCCCGATATAATGAAAGACTAATGCTGCTCCTCACCACTATGAGGGAAATTTGAGTGTTTTGTGCGCCGGTGGCCACTAGATGGCGCATGTTGCTTTATTTCACTACACAAAGCCACCATCAGTAACATTACTGTTCTGTTGTTCCATCACTTTGACGGGCTGGTAAAGATACACATTACGCCCGGTAGAGACCCTAATACACATTATGCCACTTAGAACCCCTTATACACATTATACCAAGTAGAGCCAGTAGCGCACACAGGGGGGGTTTCTGAGTACCCAGAAACCCCCCCAGGAGTCTAAGGATGCTAGGCTGAAAGCTGAGGGTCCCCTCTTTCCATGGGTATAAGAATTTTAAAAATCGGCCCTTGGGAACCGGAGATATCTGACTTCAAAACAGTGGTCCCCATCCAAGCCTATTAATTGCTCTTCCCAGTCAGATATTTCAGGTTCTGTCTGACCTAGAGTTTTTTTGAGGGTATATTCCAAAAGCTGGGACTCTCCTCCTTTGATGGACATTAGAAGCTTGTCTCTACTGTTCCCAGAACCAGAGATATCCACCTTCCAGCAGCTGGTTACTGCTCCAGCTCCACACACCTGGTATGTAGTTTTATATTCTCGTTGGCAGATTGCTCTGCCTACTGAACTCTCATCCCCTAGTCCCCAATACAGTTTGGTAGGTGGGATTCTCTAGTTTTTAATTCCATTAAAATCTAAGAAATCTATTTCTGGGAACTGGAGATATCTGCAGTCAAGCAAGCTGTCTTCCCACCAGAAAATTATGAATAATAAGCCCACTCCACTATACACCCCTCCTCTGCATATTAAACATCCTCTACCACCCTGGAAGTTATGTATCAGGGCCCTTTCATTCAGCCCAATGCCCCCTTCTCCCACCCCATCTCCCACCATCTGTGCAGTAAAGGGGTAATTAGTGGAAATTACTGATCCAGGCCCTACATGCTGAGCAGTTGATATAATACCCCCTACCACCCGGGGCAAAGCTTCGCCCCACCCCTAACGCTGGAGGATCGGTAAGTGCCCCAATACATTGCTATGCCCAAGGGTCTACACTGCTGTTGATCCCCCTGTATGTATATATATATATATATATATATATATATATATATATATATATTTATTATTATTATTTATATACATTTGGTCTATCTATAATACTTTAACTGACCCGACATATACTGGGTCACCTAAGTGTCCATCTCCGTGCTTTGCTCTGCCCCTCTGGAAACCCCCTTCTGAAAATCCTGCGTTTGCCACTGAGAGCCCCTCCAGCGCATTCCTCCTCCTCTTCAGGATAGGGCACAGAAATGCATGCGTGGGCTATAGCTCCCAGAAAATGTCTAGGTTGACAGTCAGGTCGATACAGAAGGTCAACATTGACAAAAATGTTGACACAGTGTCAGTGTTAACACCTGACCCACAATTAGTGTATTGCATCCCCTCGCATGGCACCCTTTGCTCTCCATGCTTTGATCTAAGAGCTTCGCTGATCTCGGCACACTTTACTGTTCCCAGTCGGCGTCCACGTGTATGGTAAAGTAAGTAAAAGTAAAAACATATGAAAAGATCCCCCAAAACTCATGTCGGCCTTTTCATGTGTCATCCATTGCCATGTTGACCTTCTGTGTGTGTCAACCTTTTGTCAATGTCAATCTTGTGCATGTCAACCTTTTAGTGTCAACCTATTGACTGTGGACTTTGTCTGTCAGCCATCTGGATACCCAAATGCATAATATCAACCTGCATGTGGTACATAATATATGAAAAAACTAATAGGTCAAAACACAAGAACAAAAAAACCCCACAAAAAAACAAAAACCGAGAGATAAAGAAATGGGCATGGGTATAATAAAATAATAAATACTGTAGAACATATAAGAAGCACACCGATAAGCATCAGCCCTTCAGGTGGGGAATACGGCTACCAGGGTCTCATTTAGGTTGGATGAGGGACAAGAGTCAGTTGTGACCGAGTTTTGGGGGGGAGCTCCATAAGTGTGCCAGGGAAACTACTTAATGAAGGGGGAGGAGGCAGACGCAGAGAACGGGACATCTCTGGTTTCCATCTGAATATTAAATTGGATTTTGGAGATGACTTTAGCAAACGTGGAAGAGAAGGGGATTTCCAGTGTTGGGCGATAGTTGCTGTAGATGAAATCGAGAGATGACCAAGGACCATAGCGAACTACTAAGAGATACCTCGGAAGCAAAACTAAAGTAGGACCTGGGATAGATGTTTCTTATTCAATATCTTATATTGGTGCAACAAGAACCTATCTATCTATCTATCTATCTATCTATCTATCTATCTATCTATCTATCTATCTATCTATCTATCGGGACTATGTAAAAACCCGGACCCGGACTAAACCCCGGACCACAGGACCGGACATCAAAATTTGCAGTCTGGGGCTTGTAGTGTCCGGTCCGGGGGCTGTCCCGTCCGGGGGGTGTCTTGTCCGGGGGGTCCCTGTGATAGCTATCATCAGGGACATGGGGAAGTGGAGATTGCAGCCTCCCCATGTGGTCCGGACCGTCCGGTTTTTGCTACATGCCCGGACCATAAAGGGAGGCTTTATTCTACCCCCCCCCCCCCTTCCTCCCCCTGGTGACAGGTGTCACAGGCAGCCCCCCCGGACACGACACCCTCCGGACCGGACGCTACAAGCTCCGGAATGCAGATTTTGATGTCCGGTCAGGCGGTCCGGAGGTCTTGTCCTGGTCTGGTTTTTACCCATACCCCTATCTATCTATCTATCTATCTATCTATCTATCTATCTATCTATCTATCTGTGTATCTGTGCTGCGAGGCCTGGCTCCAATGCTCACATTCCTCCCTCTGGTCCCAGTTCCTCTGGTTACTGGTAATTGTTCATCACGATTCTGCCTGGGAGTTGTGACATTGCTGGTTATCAGGCACAGGAGTGGAGATGCATTGAGCATGTGTGATAAACAGGTTTACGTTCCTCGTACCCCAGCGAGCTCCCTGACACTACTTTTATCATCTCGTTTGTGCTCCGAATGAGCTGAGAGCAGCAATTGCCAGAAAACAGGCAGGTGATAAAGAGCATTGATTTAACACATCTTGTTTTCAATCATGCCCCGATTTTTTGTAACTTGCGTTTCTCCTGTTCTCTGCCTCGTTGCTTTTATCTGACGAGCTCAGCCCTTCTCACTGGGAATGAAAAGGTCGCCCAATAAGACATGGTTTGCTGAGACCAGAACACTCGGCGGGGAAAGTATTTTAGATAAACACTGTCAGGCAGAGAGGGGGTGAATTGCAGCAGCACAATTGCTGAGCGACAATACATATTACTCTGTTCTGAGCAGGTAACAAGCTTGTGATGGTTTACTGGCTCCCAGCAAGGCGCAGCCACTGAAAGATTATCTACAGAATAAATGTATTCCTAGGCTGCAGCTCTCCTAGCAAGGACATTTACTTTCACCTGTCCCTATGCACTAATGTCTTCTAATCCAATAGCCTATAGAGAACCAACTCTGCATTCTATGCGTTCTATATTCTCCAGGAAAGCATCAGTGTCCCTGGCGCTGGGTGAGGCCATTCTATGATCTGAACCATGAGATTGGAGACCTGGAACCAGTGTGGTGTGTTTGAGGCACCTGTGTCATTGCATCCTGGCTGCATTGTTGTGAATACAGGTTTACCCCTCACTCCCAGGGAGATGGCAGCAGGTTCTGTTTAGGGTTTGTTATTATAAATGATGCAATGTACTGTATGGCCTTAGGCACACAAGCATTTCTTCTGATTATTATGGTTCTCTTTTTTTTTAATTTCTTTTAAAAAGAAGTGCATAATTATATGGTCCATTAAGACCAATCATTCATAAATAGACCGATATATATACATATATATATATATATATATAGAGAGAGAGAGAGAGAGAGAGAGGGGGGGGGGAAGAGTATAATCTATTGTGCACAGGAGATTTGAGGCATTATCATCCTCCTAGCAGCACATACATGGAGTCCCAACAGAGGTGACCTCTATCCTCGCCCCCTCCCTATATCTCACCACTAACCACACCTATGCTAAAGAGTAACATCCGGTCTATGCCCATCTCCAGCAGGACTCACTGCCCTTTACTTGCTTCTGCCATCTCACTGCACGCGTCTTCCCCGCCACTGCTTTACACCAAGACTCTTCCCATGCCTGAACCGGTTACAGTATAAATGGTAGACAATGTCTAGGTCGACCACTAATGGTCTACAATGACTAATGGTTGACATACCCAAGGTCGACATTGACAAAAGACCAACACATACTTATGGTTAACATAGACATGGTCGACCTGAATAAGGTCGACATGAGTTTTTTCTGTGTCTGTGTCAACATATGTTGACATAGACACCTTATAAGTGTGCTACATCTGCTGGTAATGCTTCAGGCACAGTACCATGCCGACCTTGGGTATGTTGGCCATTTCACGTGTCCATCTAATCACCGCATACCGCCTGCCCCAAGACCCCTGATAGGGGGTTCAACATATACACCAATATGGTGTAATCGTGTCCCCTCTAGTGGCACAGCATCTTTGGATGGGGCTATCAGAATGTTCTGGCCATGCTCACACATTGTGGCCATGCTTCTTCTGGGTACTAGGGATAGACATTTCTAATGGCACCCCACCTGCATCCAATCATGGGTAAAAGGCCATATGATATGCCACATCCTTGATCCCTACATCCATTCACGTATCAGTGATACCCTGTATATTATAGACTCTAACTGTGTGCCGTGCCCTCGGGTGCCTTAAAGGACCTGCAGGGGTGCCCTCAATTGGTGGTACATGACCATTTCAAATTATTTATGGCCAATGTAATACAAACAGAAGTGAATTATGTCCATTACCACAATTGATCCTTAGGATCAGAAATAAATATAATATACTCAATTAAATTTTTTTTTTCTGATTTTCTGAAACCTTTGCCCTAGGGGTGCTGTGAAAAACATTCAGATACTCATGGGTGCCATGATTCAAAAATGTATTGGAACCACTGCTCTAGCCAATGGGAAATAATGTGTTCAATGCTGATGTACTTCTAGCAACACTATGATCTTGCCAATTGCCAAGGCCCGATTAACCAATAAGCTGGTTAGGCTGCAACCTAGGGGGCTAGGACTGAGGGGGAGGGGGGGGGGGGGGGCTTGCAGGTGACAGCTGAGGAATAAAATAAAGGCCAACTTTGTTCCATGCTTGTTATCTATCACCTGTCCCGATGTACTGTGGGAGGTAAGGTTCTTAAGGTGACTGCCAGATTGCTGTGGGAAGCATACCTCCCAACTGTCTCGTTTGTTGTGGCGGGACTGTCCCGTTTTTTTTAAAATGGTCCTGCCCCCTGCCCGCGGCCGGCAGTGTCTATTCAGCAGCGCAGAGGGCGGAAAATGGGGGCATGGCCAGACGGTGCCCTCCTTGCATAGACCACGCCCCCATTTGTATAGGGCACGCCTTCTTTTCGATGTGCGAGTGTCCCTCTTTAGAGGGTTCAGAAGTTGGGAGGTAACATGTGTATTAGCTTAGGGCACCTGGAACCTTTAATCAGGCCGTGCCCATTGCCATCACTGGACGGAACCTGGGTAACATCCCCTCATTTACACTAGTGTGATTATGGATGTATAATGTAAATAACACCTCCACATTCTAAATACAACATATGTAGCTTTCCATGTTACATTACAAGGTCTCCTGATACATGGAGAGTCTGCATTTTCACATTAACCCCGATCTTCCCACTCTCCGAGCTCTGACTGTGAGCAATGGGCGCAGCTGTCCACCCCTCCTCCAGGCCTGGTGAAATATACTGCTGATGCTGGAGCCTCTGTAACACGAGGAAGCATCTTCCACTGTTTCCTGATTATATTAGCATTGATTTCTGATTCCTGGATTTCATCTCCCCCCAGAACCAAGCACAGAGCAGACACTTAAAAGCTAAATAATCAGAAGTAATGCTTCTGAGGTTTAAAGTGGAAGGCTGACACAATATATTGGGCCTTTGAAAGTGTCTGCGTGCTGGTGAGAATACACAGCGGTGCATGTTAGCGAGACGCGTAATGGAGGGTATAATTCCTTGTCTGCACACCTTGCTTAACCCCTCTGCTCTGGCACCAAGCTGGATAAATGGGGAAGTCTGGGTCTGCCTGCGTTCTTCTTCTCTAGTCAGGTCCTCATTTAGGAGCCTACTAATCAGCTCTCATACCGTCTGACAAGCCCCCATTAAACCATCATCTTCAGCTTTGTTCTGAGAACACATGAACCTCATTTCTGCTTATCCACTTACTGTACACTGGGTGGTAATCCCACGTACTTACTACTTTCTAAGCCAATTAGAGCTTCCGTTCTCCCACAATTAGTTCGCTGGGCTGCCTCTTGCTTTACATACTAATATTTAATTGGATAGAATATGTTATATAGAGAATATGTTATATGTAGGTAATACAAGTCACGTCAGGCCAGTTGTTCACATATCCCTAACTACTGTCCCATTTTGGTGCACTGGTTGTCACACAGGAAAGTGGCTCCTATATTTAACACTGTATTCTGCTAAAGTTGCACTATCATCTACGGAATTAAATGTACCGTTGGGTTCTTGAACCACTAATTACGGCTTGTGATTGGCTCTCCTACTAACACATACACCTTACCTAATAGAGCGGCGGTCAGCAGTGATTTGCCGATTCTGTAATTTAGAAAAGCACTGGATGTAGAAGAAATATAAACCGAGAGATTTGGTAAGAAATCTCCAGTTTTTTAAAGCGCCATTCATTCACACTGCAAAACCAGTTGGATTTTGCAGTGTAAATGATTGCCGCTTTAAAAAAACCCTGGAGATTTCTTACCAAATCTCTCATTTTCTGATTCTCTCGCCCTATTACATTTCATCCATAGTGACAGATTTATCAACGAGTGATATTCTTGTTATCACTTGTTATGAATGATAAATGGTGCTCCAGCTAATTGTCATGTATTTGAAAAATGACAGTTAGGATCTGATTGACTGGAGCTTTATTTATCCTTCAAATGAGTAATAACAAGAATATCCCTTGTTGATAAATCTGCCCCATTTTTATTTTGGAAAATGGAACTGAACTGGGCAAATAATATATTCCCCAAAAATGTAGTATTTGGAGATTTCTTTTTAATAATTACACATAAAACTAAGTTACTATAAAAATAGATTTTGTCTCTAGTTCATGTTGTACACTATTAAAATGTTATTATAGTTCCTTAAGGGGTTATTAATTTCTGGACAACTCTGCTCTTTAAGCATCATACCATGAAGGCCCTAAGGTCTCTAACAGTGTCTGTACTGAGGGCCAGCCCACTGCTTCTAACAGTACAGGCTGGAGAGAGCAGCCATTGGGCCTGGTGGTTAAGTACATGGTCACAGCACAGGAACTACTGCCCAATCAAATCCAGTGTCTCCAACTCTCCACCTCATACTAGTAACATAAGTGGTTGAAATCAGTCAACCAGTGGCCAGTAAGATGTGCTTTGGTTACAGCACTGGGTCACAAGCAGGTTAATGGTGGTATTACTGCTCTCACATAACAATCACTGCCATTGGCTGGTTACAGGTTGGTGCAAGTCACCTTCTCTCCTTCCTGTAATCAGTGAAGTAGAGATACCAGTTCCTTGCAGTATTAGTGGAGAGCACATCTTTTCTCTTTGCTGCTATGCAGATGGTAGAATATAACGGCCCTGATCAAAGTGGGGGATCCCATTAAAGAAGTATGGGTGCTAATTAGCCAAATCTAAGGTTTTATTTTATAGAGCTGGAAAACCCCTTATTTTATATTAATAATATGGCACAAACAGTAATGTAACAATACTATTGTTGCATGGTAAACTATAGTAACTACTGAGGCGTAATCTGTGTTTTTGCAATTTAAGTTCTGTATTCCTTTCCTCTGAGCAAGCACGTACTGCGCACATACCAAATTATTTTCCATCTTTACAGTGATGGTAATGCATCAGGACCTAGGGGGCTAGAGGCTAAACAGCAAGAACAGTTTTACTGCACAACGGCAGTCAGCAGAAATCTAGCAGATTGCAGCCATTTTCTGGTAGTGCACCAGTATAAGTCTCTGCGTGCATACGTCCCTATATCTCCTCAGAATGCCGCAGACAGATGTACACGCTGTGACACAGACAACTCTTCAGGCAGTTAGATGTTTTATCCCCGCCATTTAGCAGAAAGCAGAAGTGAGAAGTGGTAAAACCTTTAATAAACTCAGGGCAGCCACATACTGGAAGAAAAGGGGCAGCTGGGAGCCGACAGACAGGGACCAAACGCCAGATTGTAACCGTTTTATTGCTTTCTCTCCTCATAAATTTCTCATTTTGGAAGTTAAGTGTAGATTGAGGTTTGTGGCTTGTTTAGAAAAGGAACCAAATTTGGTTTTTTAAGTTTTCAACCTGCGACAAGAAGCGGCAGCTGTGTCTTTGACACATGGACGAGGCCGGTCCTGATTTGTGAGTACTGTAACCCCCCGTATTAGAGGAGAATTGGCCCCAAAGTGCCTGATTAGGAAACAGCTGCAGATATTCAGGCAATAGCTGTAGGCATAAAACAGGCAGCAGAAGCAGGTAGCGCAGTGTCTAAGGACTACAATGGGCGCTGCAGAAGGATGAAACAGTGCCAGAAGGCAAGGCAAGAAAAATACAAGATACAGCGTCAGAACTGGAAAAACTAAACTGAGATAGGCTCAATACCCATAAAGAATGACATCTGAAAACTTTGTATCAAGTTTTCCTATTCATACAATGTACTATAATTAATAAATTGTCTCAATTCAGCAGCAGGAGGAATAAATGGTATTCCGCTGATGCCATCTTACAATGAAATAAGTAGCAAAAGTATATAAGAAGTTGCGAGTTTAAAACAGTATACGTGAGAAAAGGCTTAATAATGGGGCAAAAGCTTTGTTAACACTTTTCTTAAATATAAATCCTCCAACTTTGTAAATGTAAGGATGGAGTACGCAAATATCACATACCTAACAGAAGTTCCAGGAATCACCCTTACCTACATATATATCCCCAGTGCAAACACCCAACAGCTCCGGTACATGTTAACAGTGAGCATGTACTGTATGTGTAGGAAAGCACTTAATTGGATGACATGGTTATCCAATCAGATTCCATAACACGCTGACAAAGGCTGGTGAATAAAGACGCTAAGAGGATTCAGAAACAAAGGGGGTTATTCTGGATGATTAGCACGGCTGCGAATTCATAGCCTTGAAAGTCCACCAACCCCCCACCCTCACAGTGTGTGTTCCCACGCACAGGCTGAAAAATGGATGTTTAATATAAACATCCATTTGCAGGCTGGGGAACCTCCCACATCTTCCAATGGTCGCCGACCATCGAAAGATGTTGAAGGTGCACGCACATAAAAGTGACTTTCAAGTCACTCACATAGGTGTGCACGCTGGGAGGGAAATGGCGGGGCAGCTGACATCCAGCGATGTCAGCTGCCTGCCCCAGTCCCCCCCCCCTCCCCGCACCAGCATCACGGCCTCATTAGCATGAGCATCTCATGGGAACGCCCATGAAATGCTGGGCCTTCCTATATGCTAATGGAGCTGCCCAGCGCCCGACGCCCCTCTCCGCCCCCCCTGCCCGCTGTCCAGGCAAACAGACTGTTCGCTGTGGGTGCACGCACCCTGCGTCTGCACATGCAGGAAAATGCATCTGTGCATGCGCAGACGCACACCATCGGTCCCCTATGTGAACGCACGGGGGATGCGAGTAAATTAGTATAACACCCAAAGCTTCTCCCTGATCTGACAGTAAGTGAAAGAATGAAGTTAAGCCTTGCACACCACCATGGACATCCCTATTATTGTATGAGTATCATTTATATTTAGAAACCATGCTAAGCCCACTTGTAGAACTGGACCACTCAGTAGGACATCTTGGTAAACTATAAGAAAGAAGCAGTGAAGGCTACGGGCCAATGGCTAGCTTATGGCATCTGAAACAGGGATAGTGGGATCATTATACAGCAGTGTTTCCCAACCTCGGTCCTCAAGGAACGATCCAGTCCAGGTCATTGGGATCTCCATGCCTGAGCACAGATGTTAAATCAAAACAACAGCGTATTTAGGTTCTTGAGTCACCTGTGCTCAAGAATAGCTAACTTTAAAACCTGGAGTGTTAGGGGAAAAGTTACTAAAGCTTCTAAAAATGAAAATCGGTGTTGCTCATAGCAACCAAACAAATTCTATCATTTTCTAGGATGCAATGCAATATAGCAGGGATGGGGAACCTTTGACCTTTCAGCTGTTATTGAACTACACATCCCAGCATGCCCTGCAACAGTTTAGCATGGACAAAGAGCGAAACGTTAGCAGGGAATGCTGGGATGTGTAGTTCAACAACAGCTGGAGATCCAAAGGTTCCCCATAAGAAATGATAGACAGAATCTGGCTTGTTGCTATGGGTAACATCACCTACTTTAATTTTTAAAAGCTTTAGTAAATGTACCTCTCATGCTGGGCACACATCAGAACGATGTGGCCTCAATTCCCCCAATTTCGACCGATTGTATGTAAATTGAGTATGTTTTGGAATGTTTTAGATCCGACTGCGATCCGATGCACGTCCCCGCTGGTCGTTTTGCCGATCCTACCTGCTGCAGTCAGGATTTAAAAACGATCCCTTCAACTGAGTACAGATCGCGATCGGTTCGTATGCAGATTGTGAGCAGATCAGGCGACCATCTTATGAATGTCTCACTATCTGCTCACAAAGCGTAGAGGACAATGGTTGGGAGGATGTTATAGAGGATAGCAAAGATTTCCCCCAGCAGATCTATGGAGACTGTTACCCCCCAGGCAGACAAATCTGGGTTGTATCTGAATATAATCCATTCAATGCTGCACTTTTAGTATCTTTAAAAATTGGCGCAATGTATAGACACGTCGTGTAACCTGTAACAACCAATCAAAAGTTTGTGTTCATGTTCTGAACTGTGTTAGTAAAGTGACAGCTGAAGTCTCATTGGCTGTTTCATGTTATCACACGGTTATGGAAATAGCACCTTTTATTAAATGAGCTCTGAAGTGTAGTTTACTGGTGCCAGCCTTCAGTAATTCATTAACCCTTCTAAAAAGGCCAGATCCATTATAAAGTGATGGACACATGTTCCAGGAGGCCTTATCCTTTGGGAAATCGCCTTTTGGATGTCAGTGGCATAATTACCCCTATGTCAAGTCGGGAAGGATGAAAAAGGAGCCGTCCTGTCACAGCGGGAAGGTGACAGTGAGTTTTGCCATATCTGCTTCGGATCTGTTTCCCATTTCTTGGTCAGAGGCTGTGATCCTTCCTCCCACCCCCCTCTCCACCTCCTTGTGAGCGCTGCGGTGTCCATGTAACAAGACCATGGAGCCAGAGAGCTAATGAGAAGAAGAGCGTGTGCTTCTGTCCTCTGGATCAATACACACAGCAGCACGCTCCAGACACCCCCCCCCCCCACCCCCCCCTCACTGCTTCATTTTTCTTCTTCCTACGGATGAGTCGTGTTATTATTTTCATGGGGTCGATATCCTACAACCTTTTTTTTATTATTTTATCCGCTGCTCTATAAATTTTCTGATTACTTTAAAGAGGGGTGGGGGGTGATGGGGAGATCAGGTTAAGGCTTTAATTCATGTGGAAAAAAAATTAAACTGTCCCCAGTAAAAAGAAAAAAAAAATTGAGGGGATAAGAGTTAAACCTTTCCAGCACCATTAATAGGGTAGCTCATTGCATGACTGCTGGTAACAGAAAGCAATTGGATCCACACCGCATTTAGGTGCAACAATCTGCAGGTTGCGATGGCTAAGGTGGGGGTCTTCTTTTCTAGGCTAAGGTGGGGGTCTTCTTTTCTAGGCTAAGGTGGGGGTCTTCTTCTCTAGGCTAAGGTGGGGGTCTTCTTTTCTAGGCTAAGGTGGGGGTCTTCTTTTCTAGGCTAAGGTGGGGGTCTTCTTTTCTAGGCTAAGGTGGGGGTCTTCTTTTCTAGGCTAAGGTGGGGGTCTTCTTTTCTGGGCACCAGACTCACTTGTGATAATTACCAATTCTGTAGTCTAAACATTCACAGCTGCATAGGCAAGTACGTACAGACAAGAGATAGGCCCTGAATGTGATACAATAACATTTGGAACAGTATGGTAAATTGGTGGTTAATCTTCATGCCTGGATATAAATTGTGGGTTACTCTTAGTGCTGGGCTATAAATTGTGGGTTACTCTTAGTGCTGGGCTATAAATTGAGGGTTAGTCTTAGTGCTGGGCTTATAAATTGACGGTAATGTTTAGTGCTAGGCTATAAATTAGTGGTTACTCTGGTGCTGTGCTGTAAATTGGTGGTTACTCTTAAGGCCCATACACACTGGGTGAATTTGAGCTGAAAGCAGCTCAGTTTTGCCGTTAGAGTTCAAAAGCCGCCCAGTATGGTCAGACCATTAGCTCCCACATTATCAGGGGCCACCAGCGCTTATCTGCTGATATTACCAGCAGCTGAGCAACAGGATGTATGGCTTCCCATAGCGCGCTGCTATGGAAAGTCGTCCACTCCCAGGAAAAGTGATTGGATGGGCGAACATTGCTCAGTGTGTAAATTGGTGGATAATCGTAGTGCTGTGTCGTAAATTGGTGGTTACTCTTAATGCTGTGCTGTAAATTTGTGGTTACTCTTAAGGTGCCCATAGACTGAGGCGACCAATCGGCCCGTTAAATAGGACCAAATCGTCTCTCCCTGACACGCAGTCAGGTCCGATGCTTAGTCCCGTGCGCATCGGACCCGACCAGGTGGTCGGACGGGCTGGCCATCCGACCACCCATTCTGGGACCTCCCTCCTGGCGGTGAGGTGGGCGGGAAGCAGGGACACATGAGATCCATCACAACAGATCACATGCGTCCCTGCCGGCGGCTCGCTGGTTGTCGGGTGTCCGTACACTGCTGCGAGGCATCGTAGCAGTGTATGGGCACCTTTAGTGCTGTACTGTATATTGGTGGTTACTCTTAATGCTGTCCTGTAAATTTGTGATTACTCGTAATGCTGTGCTGTAAATTGGTGGTTACTCTTAGTGCTGTGCTGTAAATTGGTGGTTTATCTTAGTGCTGTGCCGTAAATTGGTGGTTACTCTTAGTGCTGTGCTGTAAATTGGTGGTTTATCTTAGTGCTGTGCAGTAAATTGGTGGTTACTCTTAGTGCTGTGCTGTACATTGGTGGTTAATCTCCGTACTGTGCTATAAATTGAGGGTTACTCGCAGTACAGTAGTGTCATGGAGGAAGCGTTTCTATGCAGTCATCAGACAAGTGATGAAAAAATAGATTCAGTGATAAAGATTAGGAGGAGACTCAGGGCAGTATTGAGGAGGAGATGCCAATGATGTGACTTAGGAATCTCAGATCTGTCCCCCAGATAATTCCTGGCAATGGCTGCGCTCTCTCCTATCTCCTCTCTCACTCAGATGATGAATGAAGTTTCTGCGCCAGCTCTTATTGGCTTTGCTTTTGTCGATATGTTTGTGTTGGCCTCAGTTCCTCTATGATTGATCTCTATTGCCTGGCTGATCAGTTACTAAGGTGGAACAGCTAGGGGCAGGCTGAGGCATTCACGTCTCGCTGCAGTGGGACATACCTGCTACACACAAAACCTCAAAACACTGGAGGAAACATGACAGTGATGCATAATACCAGTTAGTAGCAGTGGTTCTCCTACTCAGCAGGAGAATCTGCTGCCATGGCACTGCCCAGTATTCCCTGCCAGCCGCCAGTCACAATAGATTCCATCTTCAATTGGTAGTTCCTATAAATGGAAATTAACCCTGGCATTCCCGAGAATTTTCCGGGCTATGTTTCAGTGCCCAGACTGGCAAATCCGGACAATTCTCAGGATTGCCGCTGAGCTGATTGCTGAACTCAGCAACGTCTGCGCCTCCTCCCCCCCAGCTGTGTGCGAGTCTGCGAAGTGACCTTGTAACATCACGCCGGGTTGCAGGTGGCAGGGTAGGGTTGCCTGGGGCAGGGCCGGGCAGTGGCTGATATAGTTCTCAGCGGCGCTGCCTGGCCCCTGGTAAAACAGTGGTAGGTTTTTTTAGGGAGCGCTCCCCCCAAAAAACTTGCCCAGTGGGGAGTGCTACCTAAAAAAAAAACACCACTGAAGGGGTTTTAAAGGAAGTGCATGAGAATCTTGGTTGCTTTATTATTCCTTTTTTTTACCATATGAAATGCTTTATTCCAGCATCTCAATGTACAGGCCATCCATTAGCATAGAAATCAATGATCCCGATTTCAGGCTCCATTTGTGTTCAGAGTATAGGTAGTTTAAAGTTAAGATAAATGTGTATATAGTCTTAGAGCGAAGCAGAAATACATTGGCGTAGCACCCCCAAGACACAAGGTGCCGCAAAAAAGGTCCGGTACTTGTTTCCTAGAACGGCCACAATCTCACAATCTTAAGTTAAGGTACACGACTAATGCGATGGACCCGATTTCCTTTGAAATCAGGTCCATTTTGCCGTCAAAGGCAAAATCGCGTTGATCGCGTCGGTCGCGTGCACTAACATGGCACGCGACGCGACCGACGCTATCAACGCGATTTTGCCATAGGGTTCAATGTTAAAATATTTTTAACATTGCAATCGCGTTGATCGCATCGGTCTTGTGCCATTATAATGGCACAAGATGAGATGGACGCGATTAACAACATTTTACATAGCAAACAATGGGAAATGGGCCATTATGGGCCATTTCTCATTGTATATGCCCCCGTCATGGCTATTAATAATGCCCCCCCATTGTGAACGGCACCCCACGATTAACGCCAACCCGAAGCGTGGCGAGCGTAGCGAGTCCGCGAGGGGCGGCGGTAGGCGTCCTCCGACCTTTTCATACCCCTACTATCCACGACGGCGTGGAGTTGAGAATAGAATAGTGTGGCGAGCGCAGCGAGCCACCGAGCCCGAAGCGCGGCGAGCCCCGCGAGGGGACGCGGATACCTGTGAAGAATATAAAGTGTGGCGAGTGCAGCAAGCCACCGAGTCCGAAGTGTGGCAAGGGGACGCGTATACCTGTGAAGTTATGCGCGTCCCCTCGCAGGGCTCGCTGCGCTCACCACACTTCGGGTTGGCGTCAATAGTGGGGTGCAGTTCACAATGGGGGCATTTGAGCCATCAGGGGGGTTAAAATTGGGGTCTGGGGACAATTTTACATTGAATCCAATGTAAAATAGGGTCCCAGGGACCCTATTCACATTTGAATCAATGTAAAAATCGGGTCCATCGCGTCGGTCGCATCGCATGCGATTTGGTCGCTTGTGATGCGATCGACACATCTGATGTTAGGGATCTGTGTTAGGGATCTGTGTATGCGATGTTCTGCAGGATGGATCAGTAGTTAGTAAGTAGATAATCTGCTTTCTATAAGTGCAATAAACAAAAGAAAACCCTACAAAAGAGGATGTATGAGGCCCTGGGTAACACGTGTCTATGAGGTGATAGATTTAGGGCCTCATTCGGACCTGTTTGCTAATCGCAGCCTAGCAAACAGGTAAATGCTGTAAACACATCTCTCCGCATGAAGCCGCTGGGCTGATAAATTATTTGATGGTTGCTCAGAATCTAATGATATTTCTGTTGTTCGCTAATAAAAGTCTAGACTGACTTTATTATGCCCGCAGATCGCTGAATTCGGGTAGGGCGTTGATGTCATGTGACGTCAACTGCCGCTCCAAGCAGGCGTGGACACAAGTGATGAACATGTCGTATTGGGGACATAACACACACTGTAGCAGAAAAAAAAGTAATAATACACTATGGATAACTATGAGGTAAATGTTCGAAGTTATGAAAGTGTCTCCATCATATGCTGACAGCGGAGGGAAACATTTAATATACCAGGGGTCCTCCAACTATTTTGCTCTGGGATCCCATCCTACACCAAAAATAATGACAGGACCCCAGCAAGTTACTGCAGAAGGCACTCACATCACATGTGTAGTCAGCAGACGGCACCTACATGGCAGCATTGTGGAGGCACAAAATGATGGGAGGAGTCTAAAATAACAGACAATTCAACAGATTTTTCAGACTTCTTGAATCATTTACTGAGATTAGAAAAGTCATCAGCCTGATGGTCAGCAACATGGAGTCGCGACCCCATGCTGAGAAGGGAGGGACCCACTTTGAGGTCAGGACCCACAGATTGAGAACCGCTGTAATATACAATAACAGCAGGTAATTTCACTAGGAATTAGTGACATCATTGCGGTCACCTGGGAAAGCAGGTAATGGAACCACTTTAACTGTGCATAGACTGGCACAGTATTACACAATAAATTACCAGGAACAGCTAAGCAAAGGCAACATTCTAATTAATGGTACAACTGCAGAACTGCGTCACTTCACGAGCCCCACCTGTGTATATGAACCGCCCGGGCGTCCCTTTGCAGAACTGCTTGGATTTGTAGGATAATGTTACTTCCACCACTCCGGGGATGTGTCTGGGAGGGGTCTGCACGCGGATGGCATGAGGTGTGATCAACTGGGGAAACAAAAGAAACTGAATTAAGCCAAATGAAGACATAGTTGTATGTTTCCCATCCCCGATAACATCTCTCTGTCACTTCTTTATAAACAAAGGCGCAAAAGATGTAATTAACTTGTCAGCGATTCTATGTAACATGTGGGAGACGATGATAATATACCTCAGACACACAAATGTTACTGATTAACTCAATGCTATGATTAAGTCATTGCTAAAGAGTGAAGTGTGGTCAATGTCTGTTATGTACCATAACTCTGATGTAATGACCCCGTACAAAGGTTTGGTTAATTAGCGAAGCTCAATGACAATCAAATACTAACGTTTCGTGCTTCTCTGCAGCCCTTTCATAATAATAAGGGTGTCAGACGTATTGCTGTAACCAATGACCCTGATACTTTTTACACAGCAGGAGTATACTAAAATTCCTATTTTACCAAATATATCTCACATTAAACCCCATACACACTAGACAACTAGGTAGATTGCCAACTTTATGCTCAACGGGAGGATTCTGCGTTGTACCGCCCCAGTCAAAGGGCGAGATGTATCAAATGGAAAATGCGGTAAAACCCCGGTTTTACCGCATTTTCCAATGTATCAAAAATGATACCGCACTGAAGGGTATACCCTATAGAAGCCTATGGGCTTCTTTTCGCCGCCCGCTGACGCAAACCCGCCGATTCGCCGACCCCCCCTCTGGCTTACCTTCCTGAAGGGTCCTCCTGGACCCCGGAAGGTAAGCCCTGCCTCCCCCTAGTGAAGCAGCCGGACATCCTTCCGGCTGCAGGGGGGAGGAGGAAGCGCCAGGGACAGCATGCATAGCTGTCCCCAGCGTGAGGGGAGAGCGTGGGGGCAGGAAGGTGATGGAGACCCGCCCGCACACCAGTGTACAGATATCGCGGGGGGCCTCCGTCACCGCACCGCGATGCCAGCCGCATAGTTTAGTACATATGCGGCAGCATCGCGGCGGGGGGGGCGGCGAAGGGCGGCGATGTATTTTAATACATCCCGCCCAAACTCCTCACCTGCCTCACTATGGGCCAGATGCAGTAAGCTTCAAAAGTTATAAATGGAGAGTGAAAAACAGCCAGCCAATCAGCTCCTACCTGACATTTTTCAAACACAGGGGCAGATTTATTAAGCTCGGTGAAGTCATAAAGTGTCTGGTTTTTATCACCGGCCAATCAGCTCCAACCTGTCATCTTTCAAACCAAGCCTGTAACTTCACAGTTAGGAGCTGATTGGCCGGTGATAAAAAAACAGACAATTTATCACTTCACCGAGCTTAATAAATCTGCCCCACAGTCTGTGACATGGCAGGTAGGAGCTGATTGGCCGGCTGTTTATAACTCTACATTTTATCACTTTTGAAGCTTACTGCATCTGGCCCTTAATCAGTGGTGCCGCTCGCCAAGCTATTGATTAGCGATATCGTTCAGTGACATCAACCGCGGTCGCTGAACATGCCTTTCCAGGGATTTAAGAAAAAGTTGTCTAGTGTGTTATACTGTTATTTAGAATAAGGCCGCGGGTGGGCCTAACTGGATAAAAGAAGCTATGTCAATAAGCCGATTGTCAACATTCACAATATCAACATTCTTATCGACATTACAGTATGTCAGTGTCATCATGTTGAATGTTGGCATTCAGACCATGCTGATATTGTGACTACGACATTCCGAATATCAACATTTAGTACCACGCCCGTTTATCACAGATTACATGTCAACAGTGTAACATACCAATAGGATTTTAAAATAATACCACAGATAGTAGTTAGCGACATCCCAGATCTAATTTGAAAAGCAGACTCAGAACGTGACGCAGAATTAAGAATTACAGCTTTGCACATCAAGAGTTTCTGAAGCGGCTGAGGGCTATATTTACACTGTGAATGTTAATGTATTCTCAGTGTATTACGGAATTCTGCAGATATTCTCTTGTGGCCCAAGATATGCTAGAAAGCCATTCCAAGGCACATCACAGCGGTAAGCTATTTTAGGAGGGCCTGGAAATATTGGTTGACCTCAATGTTTCCTCAGTACACAGGTCCACACAGTATTTAATCAAGGTATAAAAAGGAACAGAGGTATAATATATAAATATATTTGTGTGTGTGTGTGTGTGTGTGTGTATATATATATACATACTTATTTATTTACAGTTTCTTATATAGCGCAGCAAATTCTGTTGTGCTTTACAATAGGAAAAAGTTATAAAACAAACTGGGTTGTAACAAATCGACATAGATATATATATATATATATATATATATATATATATATATGCATACACAGGTTGAGTATCCCGTATCCGAATATCCGTTATCCGAATTATTCCGAAAACCATATGTTCCAGAAAGTGTATTTTTTTTTTTTGCTAAAAACCTACAGGGGACATCTGTAACAGCACTACAGGGGACATGATATGTAACTGCCACTATATATGTGCAAGTAAATGATTGCTTGACATTTAAATTCAATATCTGATATAGTACACACATTTTGTTTCATGTTTTGAAACCTTGTATTTTGAACAAATAAAATATATTTGTGTGTATTTCATGCGGTTGATGTGTTTATACAGCATAAATACAAGATACTTCAAAATACATAATTGAAATATTAAAATATTCCAAAATACGGAATAATCTGTTATCCATAATTCTCCTGGTCACAAGCATTTTGGATAAGGGATACTCAACCTGTACAAAGTCCAGGATCGGCACTCCACTGTAATAAATTCCACGAATACCTCTGGTGTCTTCTAAAGTGTGAGTAAACACACACTGCATACAGCAACAGACAGGTAGCGACACTGGCCCTTATTCTGGTTGGTGCGGTAATATCCGCGTGCGTTCGGCCCGCTGATGTTTTGTGTCTGCGCATGTGCAGAGGCATATCTGCGCATGTGTGAACGGAACGCACGTCCAAATTCCACATGAAATGTGTTCACTACGAACAGGGGTGGAGAGGGGCGTGAAGGGCTATTTGGGCTCATTACCATATGCATACGCCCCGCGTTTCATGGGCGTTCCCATGCAAACGCTGGGCGTACGTATGGTAATGCAGTTGTGACGCACGTGTAGGGGGCGGACATATGACATTGCCGGAAGCCAGCTGCCCGCCCAGATCCCTGCTTTTGCACGGAGAAATGCCCGTGTGGTCTGAGGTTGCGGGAGCTGCCTGGCCACTCGGTCCTGCATTCGATGATCTGCGACCATCGAATGATGGGGGAGGTTTCCTGAGAGGGAGGAGGTGTATTCATGAAAAATACACGGGCGGTCCGTGTGGACAGCTTCTAACCGCGTACGGACGGAGTTGGCGATCCGTATGGAGGCGGGGTTTCGGACGCACGGTCCTGGCCGCATATTTGGATCCGGCCGCACCGATCAGAATAAGGGCCACTCAGAGGATTTTTTAAAGGAAACAATGACACCAATGTGTAGCAACGTCTCGGTCTTTAGTTCAGACCTTTGTCAGGCTCCAAAATGTCTGAATTAAAGACTGAAACGTTGCTACACATTGGTGTCATTGTTTCCTTTAAAAATCCTCTGAGTGTCGTTACCTGTCTGTTGCTATATATATATATATATATATATATATATATATATATATATGTAGGAATGTGTTTGAAAATGTAAATATGTTGATTAATTGCAGTGAAAGAGAAGAGAGAAGTTAACTGATTAATGCATTAATGGATGTCACATTTAAGTCTCATTAGTGGTAAAGATACAGTAAGTATCAATCATATGTCCCGTGCACACAAGGGGCCAGATGCACTAAGCTTCAAAAGTGATAAAATGGAGAGAGATAAACAGCCAGCCAATCAGCACCTACCTGCCATGTCACAGACTGTGTTTAAAAAATGTCAGACAGGAGCTGATTGGTTGGTGGTTTATCACTCTCTTTTTTGTCATTTTTGAAGCTTAGTACATAAATGGTATAGCACATGCACACTGATCAATATAGTTTAAAGATATCATTCAGTGACATCACTGGGTACGCCGCTGTGCATGCAGTCACTGTGCATATTGTCAGATTGAGCTGCATGCAAGGAAGAAGGGGGTGTGTTGTTTTTTTTTTGTTAATGATGCATTGGAGCGCACGTCATTAACGATATGGCGCATACACACTAAAAGTTTTATTAAATGACACACAACGACTCTTCTGGCCGATATCTTTTGAAAATACATCTCATATGGGGTTATAGACTTCAAAGGCACAGTGCCATCTAGTGACTATATATATTGCTGAATGTATGCATGCCATTATGAAACAATATTTCTTTTAATACAGCTGGGGCCACAACCGGGGATGTGTGATTGGCCACATGTGCAGCACCATCACTTTCCAATGGTAACTCCATGTGGCTTGCTGGGTGCTTGGAACAGCAAGGAACATACCTGCCAGGCATCCTGCAGTCTGCGGACCTGCCAGGAACATCCTTAGGACACTCCAGGATGAGCTCTGTTTCCTGGAGCCAATGGCCCCCCCACCCTTTAGCTGTGATATCATGACGTTGCGGGTTTAGGAAGCGTGGCCAGGACTGGGCACACCGACGCTCTATTGTGGGGTTCTCTTGTATTTATATCATGATATCTAAAATAAATACAGGTTGGGTATCCCTTATCTGGATATCCGAAAACCGAAATACTCCAAAACCTTCAGTTTTCAAAATATATATACAGATGGAGGCCTCTCATTCATCTCCAGGGCTCGCCAGAATGTCTCTGCTGGCGAGTGCTGGCTGAGAGGGGCTCCAGCTGACTGGGAGGCGCGTCCCAGTCACTTAGCGGCGGGGATTGGAAACTCTGCCCATCTCCGCTTCAGGGAGATGGACAGGGTTAGGGGGGTTGTGCGGGGAGGATGCGGCTACCGACGGGGAGGCGGCAGGGACTAACGGGGAGTGCCCCCCTTTCTGACTGCTGGCAGAGGCTGGCGATTCTATCCCAAGCCCCCAGCTGAATGACGGGGGCTCCGTCTGTATTTTTGTTTCCCCGCACCTTTTTTCATACTCACCTCGTCCCCCGATGTCCACGGTGGCCATCAGATTCATTTTCAGTGGCACTGAAGATGAATCCGATGGTCGCCGTGGATGCCAGGGGATACTGTGAGCGTCAGGGACCATCAGGGGACCAGGTGAGTACGTAAAATAAAAAATATTCCAAATCCAGAATAATACTTTATCTAAAATGCTCATTGTCAAAAGCATTTTGGATAAGGGATACTCAACCTGTATAGCTGAATCCTTATGACAACTGCCACAGCCCTCAAAATGGCTTCCATTTGCAGTTGTGTTATAGTGAATACAGACAGACAACTTTCCTTCTGCTTCACTAATTCTAAAAGTACCAGCAACAGTTTTTGCAGAAATTGCCAGCAAGCATATAGAGTTTACAATACTTTGGGGGCAGCGGGAGACATTTTTTGGAAGCGGGCCGGCAGGCATGTCCTGCGTTGGCATGTCCTGTTCATTTGTGGGAGATGTCACACGCAGCTTCTGTGACCCAAAGGATGGTGGGTCTGCGTCTGGCTTCGCAGCCAGGGGGCTACCTGTAATGTGTAAGCGCTTTACTATATAGTGAAGCTATTCCACAATAGCAATGCATCCGCAGAATATTGCCCGCAAAATATCGGTGTATTTTTGGATGGCGGGAAGAGACCTGAGTACTGGGTGGGATCCCATACTTATACAGTGAGAACATACAAAATACACACAAACCAATGTTAGGAATTGACAAGTTCTGTGAGACAGTTATGCTAACCATTACACCATCCATGCTACCACATGGACTGTTAGGAAACCAATAGGCAGAAGTTAAGGAGCCAGATCTGACTGTTGGTAAAAAATTGGCATTGCATTTGCCCCCACTGAGTATCACAGTCTCACAGTAGTTAGCATTGCTGCTTTGCGGCGCTGGGAAATGCAGTTTGCATGTTCCATACATGGACACCCTTGGCCAAAGGTAAGAGAGAATCATGTAATAGGGTGAGAGAATCCTGAAAATGAAAGATTTTGGGAGAATTTTCCCATTTTATTAAAGCGGCAATAACTTACACCGAAAGACCAGGTTGATGTTGCCGTGTAATTAATTGCCGCTTTAAAAAAATGGGAAAACTCTCCCAAAATCTCTCACTTTCGGATTGTCATATCCCATTACATTTGGACCCCTGTGTTTATCACTCTCTGACAGACATATTGGCACTATTGTAAATAAATAGGTATTAATAACAATAATTGGTCTTCAATATGATGTAAGGCGTTAATAACATATAGCAGCTCCTTTTCGCCGTAACTAGCATATCTCCCTCTCAGGGTCTTTCAAGGTGAAACAAAACAGGGCTATTGTTTCCCTCTTGGAGAAAAGTTTAAACTGTCAGCTAAAAGTGAAATAAAAAGTGGACTGTAACAGCGTGAGGGACAACTGTGAGAATAGCGGAGAGATGAATCTCAAGTTTCACAGAAAAGAACAAACTGATATTGCAACCACATGTGAAACAGGATAGGTGGGGGGTCGTCAGAAGCCGCGAAAACCCAAATGTATCAATTAGCCCACATCTTCAGCTCTTCTAGCCCTAAAACGTCGGGATTTCACTGCTCTGAATCTCATTAGCTGCGTCTTTTTTTGTAATAAATGTAGCAGAGCCGCGACCCCAACGCGTGTAATGTTTCGGATAACAATGGCGGTAGGCACTGTTCTCAAATCCCTGGAATTGCAAGGAGTTTCCTTTTTAGGAGGCTTTTTATGCTCTAAAGCTCTCTCTAATATAAGATTTTTGCACTTTGCCTCTCGGTTATATCAGAACTGCTCTCTCGCTGTCTTCACACGTCTCGCAGAGAGCCCGCCATTGTCCTGTCAGGTGATTGTTGTAGTGGAATTCTGACAAAAAAAAAATTCACACTTACAAAAGGAGGACCCTCAATTCCTCAAGATGGGAACGTGATTTACATGACGCTTAGGTGATTCAGGTTGGTTCCCTATTTTCCTAATTCGGTAATGGGGACCGATGTTGCACAGACAGGTGTAGGAAGGGAGTGGGTTGTGGTCTGTCACATGGGAACGCCCAGCGCTCAGAAAAATGCTGGGTGCCCAATTGTGAACACAGACGTGTCGAAGCCTATCCTCCCCAAATTCAGCCATGTCTGTGGCATCTAAAAGACAGTCCAGACTGACTTTTATTTGTAAACGGGTAAAAAATATTTGACCATTCGGCTGCATGCGAATGGAGGTGAAAGCATCACATGAAACCACTGCCATTTGCTCGGCGAAGGGGGGGGCAGGCTTTCGCTCACCCAACGTGCAGCGTTTACCTGTTCGCTAGGCTCTGAGTTAACGCAGCTTGGCAAACAGGACTGAATTAGGCTGTTAACATAATGTCTATACATTATGCTACATATAAATGAAACTTCGGGATAAACTGGAAGTAATTGTGGAACCACAGAAGCACGACCCTGCAGTCACTCAGCTATTTATGCGATATCCCGTTCCTACATCTACATAAGTGTGCATAGTTCCACAGGGAAGAACAAGGCCTGATAATAGAAGAAATCACCATAGAATTTATGAAATTTACATAGAATTATATATTATCTGGACATATATATATACATATACTGTATTTCTAGTTACTTCTAGCACTGGCTATTAAAATGTACACATTATGGAGGCAGCCATTTTGTGGGCTTAACAAATTTGTGCACATGGGGCAAAAGTGAAGAAGCCATTTTGAGGGATTCCATTACAGGCTATGTGACGCAATAAGTCATTACCTAGTTGGATTTAGGAGACACCTACCTCGCTCCATACCAGCATGGTTCCAAATATGACCTGTAAGCCGTCAAAGAAATTGTCTCCGATGATGATGACAGTGGCACCTCCCGTGGTCCATCCCTCACTCGGACTAATGGCTTTGATACATGGTGTAGCTGCTTTTCAAAAGACAGAGAATGGGGAGAAAGTCGTCTTATGTTATTATGATGCCGGAGGCTTATATGACACATTGCATGAGAGCATATAGTAACAGATTTTGGACCTCACTCAGAATCAGGAGCAAATCCAGGTACTGCCATTTTACTGGGGTAAATACTGGGATTGAATCTCATAGCTGGATTTACTTGTAATTCTGTATAAGGCCCACAATGTATACATACAGTAAAGCACAATATAGTAATGAATTAATGAAGTTGCAGAGATATCTACATAACATATAACAAACACTATGATCACCAAAGCTGTTGTATAACTGTGGCTATCAGATTTTAGCTGATAATTGACAATTAAATATATCAGATGTAATTAAATATACAGGAGTAGATGTATGAAGCAGTGATAAGAGAGAAGTGATAAAGAGCCTGGTACTTATCACTGGCCAATCAGCTCCTGACTGTTAAGTTACAGGCTGGGTTTAAAAAGGGACAGTCAGGAGCTGATTGGCCGTTGATAAAGTACCAGGAACCAGTGTTCCCTCTAAGCTGTGTGCACGTGCGCGCGCACACAACTTGACGAGCATGCGCACAGACATTACAACAGAGCGCACAAAACAGCAGTGGTCCCTTTTTGCAATTGTGGACTCAACTAATGTGTTTCACCCATTAACTACATTGTGTGTTGTGTTTTGAATGTTTAACTGTTTAATTTCATTTTGTAGTAAAGTTAACACAAATGCTGAACGTCATTTTCCAGTTCTATATAAGTGACGCACAAAATTTTTAATTTCCTTCCAAAGTTGCACAGCCAAAATCTTTTGCCGCACACAGCCTTCGTAAAATTAGAGGGAACATTGCCAGGAACCTTATCACTTCTCCCTTATTGCTGCTTCATACATCTCCCTCACAGTACCAGCAATACACAGCATATATAATGTTTCAACTCTCAGCTGTGGTCAGTCATTGAATGCTACTTTTTCCCCGTTTATACCGTTCCGGAGATGTCCTGTCAGGGGAGGGGGGAGGGGGGGGGGGGGGCAGGCTGTGACAGCTGTCGCTAGAGAGAAGAGGAAATTGAGAATAAAGCCTCCCTGTTTGGTCCGGGCATGTATCAAAACCGGAACGGTCCGGACCACACGGGGAGGCTGTCATTTCCCCTTCCCCATGCCTCTGGTGAAAGCTATCACAGGCATCCCCCCGGACAAGTCCCCGGGATGCCGGACCTGACATCAAACTCTGTATTCCGGAGCATGTAGTGTCCAGTCCCGCGTTCAAGTGTCTTGTCCGGATCCGGTTTTTACTTAGTCCCTGCTCAATGCCCATGCCTTTGGTTATCTGAATTATTTTTAGTTGTTTTCACCTTCTAAAAATCTTTCCATGTAAATCAGCGATTGTTACCAACAGACTTTTTCTGCAAAATAACTTGTATTTCTAGGACGTTAATATTTAATTATCTAGACAACAATGTTCCTTTGCATTCATAGATTAAATGTAGTGCCACCCTATTCCTCAGTGCTGTACAAAACCAACAAAAATTATAATTATGTGTTACCCGGGCGTACCGAGGCACATTGTAGAGTAGTAAATAATTCTCTAGTAGTAGAAAGATAAATGTGATTGTGCTTTTTTTTTTTTTGTTAAACCATCAGAGGAGAACACCCAACTCTTCAATCTATGACAATAACATGATTACAGCCACAATTTAGCATAATAGTCCCGAATCGCTGATAGCATATTGGAGAGTTAAAATGGAAATTATCAAGCAGCTCCTCTTTGTTAAAATAATGATCACTTCACAAATAAAAGCTTTTATCCCAAACGTACTGTGCAGCAGCAGCAAAATGCAAATGCTGTGGATGCTGCCTGGTGCCGTTTATTAAATATTACCGTGCCCTGCCTGTTTAAGGACCCCTTCAGCATGATTGCTTATGAGAGGCATGTAAATGTCATTTTGTCTCTCATGCAGCTGATCTGGCATGTTAGCGCTCCTAGTAGACTTCATGAAAGGGCAAGAGCCTGGGGATTTGCTAGGAAAACACAGACAAGTGCTAAAAATCTAACAAATTAAGTGGTTTACATTTCATTTATAGGAGGTGAACTTTGTCTGGGGACAGGCAATGTTTACTGGTGTGCCAGGAGTACGTAGGCGGCATGGTGGGGATGGCAGGGAATTTAAAAGGGCTTGAAATGGGAATTAAAGGCTTTTATGCAATGCTGCTGAAATACGGATCTTATTCTGGTCTGTACACTTGCATGCTAGGCAGGCTTGCCTACCCTCTCGGAATTGCCGGGAGGCTCCCGAAAATCGCGTCCCCCTCCCGGCCCCCCGGGAAGGTCAGCAATCCTCCGGCAATTGCCAGGCAGCTCCCGCACCCCCCTTTCGTGCCTCACTAATTTCCGCGGGTCCGCGGTAAGGGGTGGGGCTAAAATGATGCAAATCGCGTCATTTTAGCCCCACCCCCTATTCGCGGACCCGCGAATTGCAGCGTTTGTATGGATAGGGGGCAGAGCTTTCAGTCATCAGCCCCGTCCCCGCCACCTGACCTGGAGATCCGGCTGTCCTCTCTGGGCTTCTCCCGGAGAGGCTATTTGAAAAGTCGGCAAGTATGATGCTAGGTCGATGCTTTTGCAATGTGCATGCGCCGGGTGCATGCGGACACGGCAGACAGATTGTTGGGTGCACGTACCCAACATTGCGGCCGGTGGGCCAGGGGACTCGGCAACCTTAGATGTGCGCCTGCCTTCCACATCAGGCGACCATTGAATGATGTGGTGTTCCCCCGCAGGCTGCGAATGGATGTTTATGTAAAACATCCATTTACAGTCAGTGCGTGTGAACACACGCCGCAAATGGGCTGCGACCAGGCCACCATTCACAAGGCGGGGTTTGGTGGACTTGCATGGCTGCGAATTCGCAGCCTTGCGAATCAGCCAGAATAACCCCCCAAAACGCAGGTTGCAGGTTGGTTCTGCAGGTTGTTTTTTTACTCAAATTTGCACTTTTGGGACAAAGTATCAAGGCTTGGATAGAGATAAAGTAAAGAGAGATAAAGTACCAGCCGTTCAGCACCTGTCATTTTACAACACACAGTCTGTAAAATAACAGTTTTGAGTTGATTAGTTGACACTTTGGAGCCGATTCAGACCTGCTCGTACAGCAGCGAATTCGGCCCCTATGTCGATGGTTAGGGTCTGTGTATGTGCATAAGTGCTACTGCGACCCCCATGATATTTTCAATCGCTGGGGCACTCACACAGTGATTGACAGGCAGGGGGCGCTCTGGGATGGACACACGGCATTTCATGGATGTGTCCATAAAAACAGTGGCAGTGCCTCTGCCTGCTCGAGGCGGGTGGCTGACATCAGCGCCCGCCCTCAATTCAGAGAATAATGTGCAGCCGAATACTAAGTCCTGTGGTTCCTTTCGGCTGCGAGCAGAGGAAAAATCATTCAAAGGCAAATAACCATTGAAGGAGTTTTCCTCTGTGCGGGCGCTTGCAAGTGGTTGTGTAAGTGTACACATCAGCGCGCAGCGTAGCAAGAGGATTCGGGTGTGGGGGGGGGGGATATGTGTTCCTCAGGACGGCTTTAACCTGCTCACTAGGATCCTAATAAACGCAGCCTAGTAAGTAGGTCTGAATCAGGCCCTTTATCTCTCTTTACTTTATCTCTTTCCAAGCTTTGATACATCTCCCCCTCATAATTAGCAAAAATCTCCTGCTGACAACTGCTCCCGACAAAGCACAATCCCATTACATGACTTTCTGTAATACGAAGACCTTTGAACTATGGGCTTTGAGTCCTGCTGAGGAGAAGCGATATATACATAAATAAATGATTATTATTAGCTGTGTGTGCATACATAACAAGTGGCAATCCCAATGAGCCACTGACTGGGATAGGCCACATTTTTGGCCCAAAGGACAATACGGTTGGGTGCTGTCCATGATCTCACATTGTGAACCTGAGTGCACAATTGTGATGGCATCTTCCCCTAATACTTGCAGCATCTTGCTGAAGTGCAAATCTGTCTCAGTGCGCCCCATCGGACGCACCACCAAAAATTGTTACCCGCCTTACGGCAGTTGCAAAAACATAACTCTTCCGTCACTAGATCTGTCTTGTGTGGTTGTTCCCTATCATCTATGTATTGCAACAAAGTTTGCTTTTGTTTTTACATCGCAGTTGTACAATTTATAAATAGTCATCCACAGCAAAATGTTTCAAATACAAAAAACTACAAATAACAATAGTAACCAGTACAACAACAGGTGTGTTTTTAAAATAAGTAGCAAAACACTAATTCAGTTTTTACACATCACACACCTGCTCGGTCTGCAGGTGCTCGGAGCACGGTAGCATCTAGTAAATAGGCAGAGACACACCGTATACTGTGAGTATTTTAAACAGTTTAAACGGCTTGCAGCTAATTTTAGCCCAAGAAAGATTATGTCTGTTTCCTTTGTAAATGTCTTGTTACTGCCCGGATACTATACTGTCAGCTAAGACGACAATGAGTTGCAGAGTTTGGATATTGGTCACTGTCCTGTAAGTGACCAAAATCCTCCTGCCCACAGCATTGCCCATAGCATTGCCACAGGTGGCTACCAGTCCTCGTCTTACTGTATTCACTGACAAAATTGGGTGTGGATTAAAAGGCCTACAGTGTCTTGATAGACAGTCAATGGCTTAAGGTCAAAATGTTGACACAGACATAAGGTAGACTTGTAATAAGTCAAAAGGTTGACACAAGCAAAAGGTTGACACCGTAAAGGTTAGCATGTAAAAAGGTTGACATGTGGATTTCACAATTTTGCGTCGATATCGACACTTGTCAACATGGAGCCCCAATTACTGTAGCGTGTACCCACACTCGGCACACTTTACTGTTCCCAATAGTAGTCCACATGGATAGTAAAGTATGAAAAAAATTAGAAAAATTCACTTTTTCATGTGTAATATGACCTTTTACTTGTGTCAGTTTTGACCTATTGAATGTCGACTTTGTGCCAATGTTGACAGTGCATTTCGACCTTCTGAATGCATTGATCTAGTGCAGGCTTTCCCAACCACGGTCCTCAAGGCACACCAACAGTGCAGGTTTTTTAGATATCCAGGCTTGAGCACAGGTGACTTAATTAGTATCTGAGGGATTCTGATTAAACCATCTGTGCTGAAGCCTGGATATCACTAAAACCTGCACTGTTGGTGTGCCTTGAGGACCGTGGTTGGGAAAGCCTGATCTAGTGCATGTCAACCTTTTAGTGTCAACCAATTAACTGTCTACCCAGACACTTTCAAGCGCTTCCCTGTGAAGTCTGTAACTACACTATGGCCCTTATTCTGATTGAGTCGGACCGCTGCGTGTGCGGTTGGGACAGCCGATGTTTGGTGTTTACGCATGTGCAGAGGTGTTTCTGCACACGTGCGAATGCCTCGCACGTCTGAACACGGTGTGAGTTCCGTGCAGAAAATGATCGATCGGAACCATCCGAGCAGGGGGTGGAGGGGGCATGAAGGGCTGTTTGGGCTCATTACCATACACGTACGCCCGGCGTTTCATGGGCGTTTCCAGGAAACCGCTGGGCGTACGTATGATAATGCGGCCGTGACGCATTATCATAGCCGGATGTCAGCTGCCCGCCCATATCCCTGCTTTCATACGGAAAAATGTCCGAGTGGTCTGGAGCACTCGGTGGTCGGCAACCATCGGAGGATGAGGGAAGGTTCCCACAGATGGGGGAGGTGTTCACATGAAACATCCACTCGCGGTCTGTTCGCTCTGCATCTTACGGTAGGCGGGGCTAAGAACACTCGGTTCCTTTCCGAAATACGCATCCGTCCGAACGAACTAGAATAAGGGCCTATATTAGTTCATTTATATCCCTCGTATAAATAAGAATACTAGATATTTGTTAATAGTCTATACTCTGAGTCTGACATTGGTGTACTGCAGGGGAAACCACCCTGACTTATGAGTACTGCAGGGGAGACCACCCTGCTACCTATGCACTTAATGGCATCATTCCACACCACCCAGCAGTCACATCATGTCATCGTGCCTCGGAAACCAACAAAACAAGACTAGAAACATTATTGTGCAAGTGATTCATACAGAATAGAAAACTCAAATGCTGCCATTCTTGTCTTATGTGCACTATAACGGGAGCTATGGGCACCTTTTCCTCTATAACACTCTCTGCCGCGTCCCCAGAGCTCAAGTTGACAATGAGGAAGATTTCAAGGGACACAGGTGTCCTCAGGATCCTACAAGGGCTGTACATGATATTTAGTTAACCCTGGCAAGAATCTACAAACACCCATGGGAGGATCATTTATTAGTCAACCTAGCTAGATGTATGAAGCAGCTATAAGGGAGGAGAAGTGAGCCAGAGAAGTGACTCATGGTAACCAATCAGCACTGAAGTAACATCTATAATTTGCATAATATAAAATTCTACAGAGCAGCTGATTGGTTGCCATGGGCCACTTCTCCTCCCTTATCACTGCTTCATACATCTACCCCTCAGTGGGAATTAAGTGTCCCAGAATCATTTGACACATTTTTAGTCTTTGGACTTTTTTGACAAATGGAGTGCACCCAAACCAGTATGCTGACTACAATCTCTACACCTACCATATCTGTGTGTTCTTCTGACAGACCTCCATCTCCTCAGGTCTCCTCTCCACCCAGGAGATCTTATGATACCATTTATCAGTGAATCAATCAGTCAATGACATCATGTCACTGAGAAACGTAACAATCACTGACCGATATCATGAGCACTGTATGTTGTATAAGAACTAGTAAGGATGGTCAATGCATATCGATTTATTGTAAAATATCATTTCCAGGTTCCGATGCAGTAAGTGTGATATCAGATGGCTGGGATGATTATCTTTCTAGCGCTGTCTCTGCTGTTAGTTAAGTGTTTTTTGCTGTGTTCTGTCAACAAATAGGCTCTCCGGGGCATAGGTGCAAATTAGCAGATCGTCCTTCAAATGCTCATTTCCCCCCAACCATATTCACACTGTATCAATCTGCAAGCAACAATCCCACATTGATCCAAAAAGATCAATGCTGGTGGCCCATTGTTATAAGAAGGCCACAGGTGCAGTGTGACCCCATCTTACTGATAAACGTCATAGCTGGAGGAGAGATGTGAGTTGCCTGCATTGAAGGTGCAGATAATGAGGCCAGGAGTCGCTGCTGGACAACAATATCCCAGAGCACGCACGCTTGGAGTACTGGTGTACCTCTGCATGGTGAAACTACAACTGACCGCTATCAAATGGGCAACCAATCAGAATGTACTTCTTATTTATTTAGCATCTTCTAAAATAGAGGACCTGATTGGTTGCCCATAGCAACACCCCATCTGCAATAGAACTCCCGTCTTAGTAAATAAACCCCAGATTGCCTTGCTCAGGAATTGAACTCATGGGGGATTATTTAGTAAGATGGGAGTTCTAATTCACATGGGATGTTGCTATGGGCAACCAATCAGATTCTATCTATCTTCTAGAAGGTGCTAAATAAATAAGTAGGTACTTGTGTAGTTTCACGGCGCCGGAAGTGCAGAGGCCCGCGTGCCGCTCTAGCTATGAAACTTGGCAGCCTGCCAGATGCTCTGTTTCACTGTGCGCGTGCCGCTCTAGCTCTGTCTGACTGAGCTCGTGCCGCTCTAGCTGTACGTAAACAGCGTAGCGGATGGCCAGCAGCAGCAGCAGCGCTGACAGGTCAATGTCACTGTGGCACTTGTAGTTCCACAGTGAAATAGGCAGCGCCTGGGCACCGCTGACAACGGGGGTATGTTAAAGTGGACACCCCGGCACAGTGATGCCGGGGCTTCTAAACTGTACGCGAGATTCAGACGCAACTGCGTCTGAATCTCGAGTCACATAGATAGCCGCTAAGAAGCCGGAAAGCCTGGATTCAGACGTGGCCCTAGGGGAACACTATTGAAACCCACCCTCAGTGCCACTAGTGGACGCCACAGCTGTGGACCGTGTAAATCCCACTATCCACGCCCACCCGAAGCGTGGCGAGCCACGCGAGGGGCGGCGGTACGCGTCCTACGACCTTTTCATACCCCCACTATCCACGTCGGCGTGGAGTTGAGAATAGATTAGTGTGGCGAGCGCAGCGAGCCACCGAGCCCGAAGCGTGGCGAGCGCAGCGAGCCCCGCGAGGGGACGCGGATACCTTCACAGCTATCCGCGTCCCCTGGCGGGCTTCACAGGTGTCAGCGTCTGCTCGCCACGCTCCGAGCCCGAAGCGTGGCGAGCGGACGCTGACACCTGTGAAGCCCGCCAGGGGACGCGGATAGCTGTGAAGGTATCCGCGTCCCCTCGCGGGGCTCGCCACGCTTCGGGCTCGGTGGCTCGCTGCGCTCGCCACACTAATCTATTCTCAACTCCACGCCGACGTGGATAGTGGGGGTATGAATAGGTCGTAGGACGCATACCGCCGCCGCTCGCCACGCTTCGGGTGGCTGTGGATAGTGGGATTTACACGGTCCACAGCTGTGGCGTCCACTAGTGGCACTGAGGGTGGGTTTCAGGCTTCTTAGCGGCTATCTATGTGACTCGAGATTCAGACGCAGTTGCGTCTGAATCTCGCATACAGTTTAGAAGCCCCGGCATTGCTTTGCCGGGGTGTCCACTTTAACATACCCCTGTTGTCAGCGGTGCCCAGGCGCTGCCTAATTCACTGTGGAACTACAAGTGCCACAGTGACATTGACCTGTCAGCGCCTGGGCAGCGCTGCTGCTGCTGGCCGGCCGCTACGCTGTTTACGTACAGCTAGAGCGGCACGAGCTCAGTCAGACAGAGCTAGAGAGGCACGCACACAGTGAAACAGAGCCTCTGGCAGGCTGCCAAGTTTCATAGCTAGAGCGGCACGCGAGCCTCTGCACTTCCAGCGCCGTGAAACTACACAAGTACCAATAAGTAAATTCTGATTAGTTGCCCATAGCAACAACCCATCTGAAATAGAGCTCCCATCTTAGTGAGTAAGCCCCATGATCTTAGTGCTACAAGGCAGCAATGCCCTACCATACACTACGTCATGGTGGAAGGGGACGCGGTACACTGAGATGGTGTCCATGTCGACATTCGGGACAAAAAAAACCTCAAAAACTCAAAAAACTGTGAAAACCTTTTGACTGTCGCCATTCCCATGGTCGGCCTACTGCTTGTGTCGACCTTCCGACCCTGTTGAGCTTAGCCATGTCGACCTATTTCATGACTGCCCAACAATTGGGATCCTGACAGTCAGTATACCGACATTGGAATCCCAACTGCCGGTGCACCGACAGGGGGGATCCTGACTGACAGGGTCTACTCTCCCCCACGACCCACATGGTGGGAGAACAGAACCTGTGGCGAGCGCAGTGAGCCACCAAGCCCGCAGCGTGGCAAGTGCAGTGAGCCTGTAAGAGGCTTCTTTGCGTTTGCCTCCCTGTCGGAGCACCGGCAGTTAGGATTCCGATGTCGGTATACTGACTGTCGGGAAGTCATACCACACCCTACCCATCTACATCCAGTCGTTACATATTCCTCTGATGAGGTAAACAACATGGCAGCTCCTGTTAATGTTACAATGTAGCGGAGGTTAATTCAGGGCAGCGCGCGCTTACTGGGTCGTGTAAAATGGGCCTTTCTGCCGAATAGTTTAGGTTAATATTTTTAGAAGAATGTCTGACACAAATGCATTGTACAGACTTTTTGTTCTGATTTGCTATTGAATTACATGACGATTGCTTCTCGGTGACAGATCCACTCTAAGTACTATTAGGAAACAGAAATATTTTTCCATGTTAGAGGATACTCCCCTCACCCCTTTCCAAAACCATAACTCTGAGGCTGGGAGATGGGTGCAAGACCTTTAACTGTTTCAGAGACAGCCACTGAGTGATGGCGCAGCTGCTAGATATAGCTGGGTGTGGAGAATCTGCAGCACACGGATCTACACAGAATATTGACTGAGTAATACATAAATAGCCAGGGTCCCAGCTCGGAAATGAACAGCGCTCCTGGAAAGTGCTGCGTGTACGCTAATCTTGGCCTCTCTCTTGTCTTTCACAGCCATTGATTCTGAGCTCAGGATTATCCAGATGGTCATAGAAGATTCCTTGTGATAGGATTAACCCACTCTCCAATCCATCTGGTACCCTTGTCGCAGACTGCGGGGGGCCTGCGCAATGATAGAGCCGTACTACTGAACATATACACCAACAGTTCCTTCGTCCATTTAAACATATATATCTGTTTTACAGCCCTGAAATCTGCAATAGAATGGCAATGCACAGTACATATTATATCCTGTGACATTTAGAAGGGCAGGATAGGTAGCCGGATATCATGGGCAGACAAATAACAGTAGGATTCAGGAGCCAGTCAGTCTAGGAGACAGAGGGATTCTTTCCGAAGCCAGGGAAGATGTGCATCCATTCACATTAACAGATATAACTCCCCAAAGTAATTTTCTAGGGGCACTGGCTATGTTGCAGCTAGCGTACCTCTAGTGCCAACGAGTGGATGTGCCCAATTGATTCACCCACCTATGTGATTCTTGTGGCATTATCATGAGTGCATGTGCGCTGATTTCCAAAGCTCGGACACATTAAAAGCGATTGATGTCTGCGCAACAATATATTCTCCTCCTAAAATCCTCATATTATCGGCACACTATGGGAGGTATTTAATCCCCCGCCACTATTCCCGACGGGGGAAATAGCGGCGGGGCCCTATTCAATGCTGTCTTCCCAGGCAGCATTGAACAGGGATCGCCTCCCAAGAACGGCCAGGAATTGTCGAGCTCCTGGCCACAGCTTTATAGACGTAAAGGCGCTCGACAGGCTGGACATTGCAATTTTTATACAGTATATACTGTCTGTATATCTATCTATCTATCTATATATAGGCAGTGGCGTAACTATGGAGGGTGCAGGGGGTGCAACTGCTATGGGGCCCGGGCCTTTGGGGGGCCCGAGGGCTAAGCAGGCATCCCTGCACCCATTAGATCTTTATTATCTAGTGCCTCGGCAGCCGCAGTGCTGCCGTCCCGTCCCTATCTTCTCCTAACCCCCACTGCGGCTCCCCATGCTAACTTCATCTCCCCCTCCGCAGCATCTTTGGTGTCGCCTATGAAGGGGGAGGAGCTGGTCTGGCTAAACCAGCCTCTGCTCTCCCCCTCTCTCTATGACGCTGCCGGGGCTCAACATCACTATCTGGTGACCAGCCCCGGCGCGAGAAAGGTGCTAGTACCGGCATCCCCGGGGCGACAGCGGGGGTGACAGCGGGACCCGGGCTGCCTGCCTGACATCCGCGCTGCTGAGGGGACCCACTGATGTGGACACGCTGCGCTGCTGAGATCCAGCACCGATATGGAGGTCCTGTAACAAGACACTTTATACTGTGGAAGGGCAGGGGGGGGGCACAGGATGCCTGGTCGGGGGGGGGGGAACAGGATGCCTGGTCAGGTGGGGTGGGATAGATGAAGATTTTCCCTCACTCCTCTCTTTTTTCCTCTGTCTTGCACTCTTTCCCTCCCCAGCCACCTGTCTCACCCCTCTCTCTCTCTCTCTCTCTCTCTCACTTTCCCTACCCCTCTTTATCCCCATCAACTTGTCTCCCCTTGTCTCATTTCAGGAGGGGGGGAGGGGGGCCCCATAGTAAAATTTTGCTATGGGGCCCAAAGAGTTCTAGTTACGCCTCTGTATATAGGGCTATTTTTCAGCAGGAACTGTGGCCCTTGTTCATTTACTGGTGTATATACAGGGCTATTTTTTAGCAGACTCCAGCAGGAACTGTGGCCCTTTTTCTAGTTCACTCTTTCTGACAAAATATTTCTTAGATGGACAAAACCATCACTGCAGGTGAGGCAGGTGTTACTTGTGCAGAGATAATTAGATTTGGGTGGGGTTTTACACCTGTCTCACCTGCAGAGCACATGGTTTTGTCCATCTAATAAATATTTTGTCAGAAAGAGTGAACTAGAATAAAGGCCTCAGTTCCTGCTGGAGTCTGCTAAAAAATAGCCCTGTAATATACACCAGTAAATGAAGTTACTTAAGTATGTGGAATGGTCTGCAGGAAAGTTGTCCACTTTTAATCGCCCCCCCTTCCTCTAGGAATTTGGTCTACTATGTACCGGTATATACATGTTAGATGTACATCGAATGTCTGTTTTATAATAGCATTAATACTTTGTCATTAAATAATATGATGAATGTACATGGATGAACGCTATTATACATTAACATGTAATAACACATTACTTTTATGTGTAAACTAAGAATTTGTAATAATAACAGTTTGCAATTATGGGTTGTTGGGTAACACAAAACTCCAGCACTTATTGTAACACATATGGTATACATTTATGAAAACACATATGTATACATTGTGCTGGCGTTTCTGGGCACATATACACACAGGGTGTGTGTATGTGTGTGACAGAGACACACATAAACACATTCAGCTGATGGAGGAACTGTCTCATTTTAGTTTTTGGGTGGATCCTGGAAGCGATTCCAACTTATACACAGACCCCAAGAGGCTCCAGGCTGGAGTCCAAAAAATGTTTTTCTCTATTCTAATTTTCCATTATTCTATGTTTCCAGTGGCTTTGGGGCCCTCAGGGCTTGTTCTAAGATAGGTCTGTTGCAATGCAGTCACTGAGAGAGCAGCAACAATGTCATCTGCTAAAATAAAGTTACAGCCTACTGTCACTGCTGAGGGAACGGGGACATTTCTCTTAGTTTCCCAGAGGATTTTAAAGGGCACCTGTTACCTGCGAATACTGTAGGCAGCCATATTGTGAGCTATGCTGATATTTATCAGAGTGCACTGAGAATTGTATCCCCAGCTACAAGGCATGATAGCTGGGGTTCTGCTTGATTAGTGAACATTGTCTAGGTCAACAGCCAATAGGTCAATAACGATTGGACGACAGGCACAAGGTCAAAATATGCTAGGTTGACATTGACAAAAGGTCGTCACAAAAGGTTGACATGTCGATTGGTCGACACATGGGTTTTTTCTATGTTTTTTTCTTACTTTGGACTCTCGCGCTTTACAATCCACGTAGACTACAATTTGGAAGCATGGCGAAGCGAGCTATCCAAGGGTATGCATTACACTACTTGGGAGTCCATGTCAATAGATGTCGACAATGTAGACAAAAAATTTGAAAAACCTACGTCAACCTTTTCAAGAGTCAACCATTGTCACTTTTACCTTTTCTTTTTGTTGATTTTTTGACTGTGTTGAGCTTGTGCATATTGACCTATTCACATGTCGATCTTCTGCTTGACGACCATTCCTGGGCAACCTATCGACTGTCAACATAGACACTGTGGAACATTTGATCCACAGCCATGATACTCAGTTCAACTGTAAAGGGGCCTACACACGGGAAGATTTTCTAAGTGTTCTGAGTGATGCTAGATCGCACTCAGAACTCTCAGCAAGATCGCTCAGCTCACAGCGCTGTGTGCTGAGCGATCTATCAGGGCCAGTGTTCTCCGGTGAGAATTACTAGATTAATCCCACATGTTGGATATTAATTTCCTGGCGACAGCGACATGCGGGGCCACAGATCGCTGTCGCTGTGGCCCCTAAACATCAAGCAATGTAGGGGCATCAGAAATACATATTGGCCCTTCTACAGATCTGATCGCAGTACAAATTTGTTCTCAAAATGGGCAAAACCATGAGCACTGCAGGTGGGGCAGATGTAACATGTGCAGAGAGAGTTAGATTTGTGTGAGTTATTTTATTTCTGTGCAGGGTAAATACTGGCTGCATTATTTTTACACCGCAATTAAGATTTCAGTTTCAAAACACCCCACCCAAATTTAACACATGCTACATCAGCCCCACCTGCAGTGCACATGGTTTTGCCCATTTTGAGAACAAATTTGTACTCCGATCAGATCTGAATAAGGGCCATTATTCTTTGAAAAGGCATTACTAACTCTTAGCACAATTAGAGCTCTATGAGACTGTAACATTTGCTAAGAAATACAAATCGAAGTTATAATGAGTGCAACCTCTTTGACAAGAGACAAGTACAATTCTGTTTTCCGTCTCTTGAGTGTATTTTTTCCCCCTTTGAATGCCACCAGAAGAAAAGATTTGTCTGATGTAAACATATTAATATTGAATGCATAGATAAAGGACTCCGCACGGGGAGAAGGCTGAACAAAATAAATTGAACCGGCCATTTAAAAAGAAGAACATTTAACATCTTGTCAGTCTCCTCTTTGCCTGCCAGGACCTCTTGAGTGTGCTCATTTTCATTTGCATAAACACTGGGAGAGAGTTCAGCGTATCTGCTAGCACTAATGGTACATAAAGTAATTTAGTCACTTCTCCCCGGAATGCTGTCAGGGTGACGAGTTCCCCTGCTTTGCCTTGTAGCATATTCAATCACTGAATAATAATGTGCTGCATCCAGCTGCTCTGAGGGGTCTTGCACTATCCCTGTTCCAGACTAAAGTCTTTAGTCACCGGGAAAAGGATGAGACACTGATGCTTCCCTTGGTGCAAATGAGAACTGCGATTTTTAGTTGTATGACATTTTAAAGGTCTTGTCAACTACGCCAACTACAGTATAGCATACATTTCACAAGTGACTCAAGGAGGTTACTCTACAGCTTGCAAAGGGACCGTAAAAAGAACATTTTTAAAATGGAATGTATATATATATATATATATATATATATATATATATATATATAGTGTTTTGGATTGGTGTGGCACTCCAATGGTGTGTCGGAAAACCAGAAACAAAATAACCGGTGCCCTCCAGAGATCAAAGCAATGAAGCTTGTAATACAGCGTGGTGACGGCGGCACTCAAATAAATGACACAAACTGCCAGGGGTATCCCTGGCAGTTCGTGTCATTTATTTGAGTGCCGCCATCACCACGCTATATATATATATATATATATATATATATATGAATGCTACAAATAGAAGAGATTTCAATTATTCATCAATCAAATTCTGTTTTTAGATGACCAAAACAAAGAATTATATTTGATTCAACATTGGACGGTATTCAATTCTCTTTAGCGAGGTGTGACGATGAGCAGTGCTGATTATTCGCTGTCACAGCTCGCGGGTCAGTATTCAACTGACCCCCTGCTTCCGCCATTTCCACCTCGCTGGGTTTTTACAGCGCGGTGGAAACGGCGTGTACGGCCACTAAAATGGCGAGGTTCGTGGCTAAATGCAGCAGGCTCCCAGCATTAGCCACGAACCTTGCTGTTTGGGGGAATCCTCGCTGTCCTCTGACAGCGAGGATTTCCCCCAGAATGTTGCATAGGGTGAGCGGCCAGCGCGGGGGGTTAAACGACGAAGATGGCTTGTTTTCGGCCTTCTTTGCCATTTAACCCCCTCGCCAGCGGCATTGAATACCGCCCTTTGTCTCTACCCATTTATATTAAGAAATGTGATAATATTATACAAAAAATAATATTAGCAGCAGCATCACTTCACCGTTACATTACTAAAGCTCTGGTTGGAATTACACAGATACATTATTTTAGGACAATCAATAAAATATTTTACCATGTTCCAGATAGGAAGGTGTACCGTCCGAAGGGTCCAACCTGCGCGCCCTTCTTCCATGTTTAGAGTTGTTATGCACGAACATATTATCAGACACAGCCAGCACATGACCATCCACATTGACGGTAGTGGAAACAACCACCTGTAAAAGGACATAAACACAGGTCAATACCCAAAATATAAACTCTTGTGTGTATTCTGTTCAATGGAATCTGTAAATGAATTCATTTATATTTATTTAGCACTGCATCCTGGCTTGTATCAGTATTATGTGGTTTACACACTGTACTGGTAGATTGGCGAAGCGACTGATCTAACAATTTGGTAAGGGATATGCATAAATTATATATTGCAGGGTTGCCAACTTTTATATTCTCTTTTCCGGGAGAACCCCGGAGAGGAGTGTTTCAGCAGCACTTCTGGGGGCTGGGCTGTGATGGAGACATCATCAGTCCCTGCCCCCAGTAATGCAAATCCCGCAATTCGCAGGTCTCTGAGGAGCTAAAATCATTACAATTTGCATATTTAGCGCCCCCCCCCCCCCCCCCCCGAGTCTCAGCAATTCATAACTCTGGCACCGGGGAAATGTGGGGGTCCGCTGGTATCCGGGGAGGGTATGAGGGGGGGGGGGGGGGGGGGTTCCTGTAACCAGCATACAGTATGTATCACCCAGTGTATACCCAGCATTAGGTACAATGACAAGCAAATAAAAAAACCTTTGTGCTGCCAGGGATTGAAGTGCAGATTATGCAATTATTATGCTAATTAATATACTGGTATGCCGCAGCCAATCCAGCATGGCAGTATGCAAACTATGGTTCCTTGTGTTTCCAGAAGAGACGATCTATGTCATGTTTGCTATATATGCTGAATCTATAGTTCTGAGAGAATATGAAAACATTTGGAGACAAGCTATTGGAGTTTGTTTTTCCTGTATTTGTGTAGGTGTTTCCAGGAGTTCCAGTTTCCCCACATCATCCAAAAACATAGTAGTAAGTTAACAGTATTCAGCACAAACGTTCCGCTCAGTGCGTGTGTGTCCATGCGATAGGGACTTTAGATCGTAAGCTCAACTGGGACAGGAACTGATGAGAATGGCAAATACTCTATAAAGCACTGCAAAATTTGGTGCTAGTCCTGATTTGCAAAATGCTGTGACCATTTTCAGATTTTGCCATAGTTGCTACTGCAGCTTTTTGCTAATGCTAGTATTAGCCGCTCTTATGGAGTACAGACATGATGAAGTGTCTAAGTACAGTATGCCGTGACATCAGCAACACTCCTGTGACACGATGCCATGACATCAGCAACACTCCTGCAACACGATGCCGTGACATCAGCAACACTCCTGTGACACGATGCCATGACATCAGCAACACTCCTGCAACACGATGCCGTGACATCAGCAACACTCCTGTGACACAATGCCGTGACATCAGCAACACTCCTGTGACATGATGCCGTGACATCAGCAACACTCCTCTGTGACATGATGCCGTGACATCAGCAACACTCCTGTGACACGATGCCATGACATCAGCAACACTCCTGTGACACAATGCCATGACATCAGCAACACTCCTGTGACACTATGCCATGACATCAGCAACACTCCTGTGACACGCCCACAAGACAGACCATTTTTTTGTGCATCTGAATAGCCACCTCCCAGTCACTGTATATACACACTGTGAGATGAATGCACATGTATTATATACTGTATACTGTAAGTTTTTAGGGATTTTCATTCATGTGCAATAGCAAACAAACGCTCCATTTCGTGAATATCGGCACTGGGTACCGTGTCCACTATACAAATATCTGAAATGAAATAAATACAATAAATTATTTGATCCACCATCTACTCCATCCCTTGCCTCCTATGCTGGTGATGTCCATGGCGTTCTGAAGGCAGACAAATTGCGCTTTCTCTGCTGCGATGCATGTCATTTATACTCTTTAAAAAAAAATTACCTCACAAAAACCTGTTCAGCATTAAATGGTTTTAAAAATAAAAGAGGGCTCTGCTTGAGGGAGAATGCATGGCTTCCTGTCCTCTATTTCATTTTCTGAGATAAACGTCGACTTTCCCTGATTTATTTTAAATAGTTAACGCCGGCAAGTTGTTTTGGGATTACAAGCGTAATAAAAAATCCCCTCAACAATGAAACAGATTACGCTGGAAATACGTGAGATAAAAATGCCAAGCGTTCTACAAATCTGTCTGTAAATTACAACTGCGACAATAGTTCCCCTAAATACTTAATAAAGATAGACTGAAAAAAAAAATATGCTTCTGTTGGAGAAATCTACCCTGAAAACAGGCCCTGCAGTAATCTGCGCTGCGCGAGACAATATTTCTGCAAAGGACAGAATCTGGTGCTCTGCGCCCACTGCTCCCCATTAATCCTTCCATGGACAGATTAGCTATGAAGGCCCTAAAGAGATGTGTTTATTCATTTTACACCCAAATATAATAATTATCTGTTAATTGCAACCTTGTCTGGCACTTTGTGCGAACATACACAATCCTGCAGTTTTGCTCATTTCCTCTATAATCCACCTATTATGTTGACTAATTAACTTAGCTAGACAGCGCACTTTTTCCTACATTATCAGCGCCTGTCAGCCGCCAGCTCTCACCTGCAGAGGAGGGGGCAACCGGGCTCGTGTTGATTGATCACCGATAGATTGACATGCAGATTCATTTAATTAGAATCACCTCACTTGAGATATGAGAGAGAGAGACCAATAGACTAGTACTAATGAATCAGTTACCTAATGTTTTAGCTGCCAACACTGGGATAAAAAAAAAAAATAATTTTGTCTTCCTCTGGCATTCTTCCCAGGTCCCTTTGTAAATCTATCATAGAAACTGTACTCTGGTTTGAGCGCCACGCAGGAGTGACACGCTTATGAGGTCATCGTACTGACCCCATGTCTGGTTGCTGAGCCTGTTTTTTCGCCTTTTGCCACTTTGGTGATCCCTGTTGACGTTTGTGTTTTAACCATAACATTGCCAAATGCTTTTATGTTTTGCTGTGAGCTAAGGACATAGTACAGTTGTAAACAGAGAAACCTATTATTTATTTAATGAGATCGTTTGTTACTATTTCATTTAGAAATGAGAAGTATGTCAAAAGTTGTTAGAACAAATTCTTATCTCACACGTAGCCATCTTGCGGTACCTCCTGTGGTAGTTTGATTGACATTTCCATAGAAACTTGCAGTGACTTGACTTTTTTTGTCCACAATTTAATATTAGTGTTAAGTGTACAGATGTATACATCTCAACATTTATTTTTTCACAGGTAAATCGGTGGAATTGAACGCAGTGGCACTTATAGACATGGGAGGGTGTCAAAATCCCAAGGCTACGCCCAGCTCTTTAAGAACTTTAACTGGGCCTACAATACCACTCGCCTATCCTATAAATACGCTTCAATTATTTTAGGGACCTGTTCATTTTAAAGGGGTTGCTCTGCGGGCCTGGAAATGGAGGGAGGCATAACCAAGCCCTTATGAGGGTGTGACCATACTCCCTTAGCATAGTTCTGCAGAGAGCCCCTTAGTCCATGGCCACGCCCCATTCCTGCCCACAATGCACTAGTAAGACAATACATTGGCAGCCTTGCTCAGAGTCTTCTGAGAAACTGACTAAACATGGTGACAGACGGTATTGGCTGTCCTTAATCGGGACAGTTACCAGACATGCAGATGACTTTCAAAACAACAATTACGTTTTCACATACACAAATTAAGGACAGAGTCGGTTCCCGAGCCGGCGCTCGGAGGTGACATCATCTCTGAGCGCCGGGAAATCCGCCAGCCGGGATCCCCGTAACGTCATAGCCGCGCTGGAGGCAGGCCCAGTACCAAGGTAAGCTGCTGGAATGCCCTCAGCCCCCGTGCACCACCCCCGTCCGCAAGGTGAACGGATGCCGCACACATGCATCCATCCACCTCCTCCCTGCCTCCGTTGCTGTCTGCAGAGTACAGCAGACTGCAGCGGAGGCTGTGTGCGCCCCCCGCCCAACCTCCATGTTGACCGCAGGATACTGCGGTCCGGAGGTTGGGCTTCCCCCATTGCTGCAAACGGAAGCCGGGTCGGATAACCCGGCATACCCATTTACACTTTACACTGCCCTCTACCCAGGTCCTGGCCGTGTTCTACACTGGTCAGGACCTGGGTAGAAGTCCTGTGTAAAGGGACATGGGTTAACCACTTTTACACCGCTGCTGACCCGGGTCCATGAGGGAAAAACCCAGGTTTTTGCGGCGGTGTAAAAGGGGTATTACTTTACCGTTCCCAAGCAGTCCACATGCATGGTAAGGTAACGAAAAGTAAAAAAAAAAAAATCGACGACAATTCATGTTGAACTTTTTATAGTCATGTTGGCCTTTTGCTTTTGTGAAGATTTGGAGGCTATTCAGACCTGTTGTACAGTCGCAAATTTGAAGGCTGGGCTATAATCGATGGACTGCGCATGCATACGTCCCACAATACGCATTCACAAGGCCTTCCTGCTATAATATCCTGCTTTTTTTTAACGCTGGCTGTACGCAAGTTGATTGACAAGCTGGAGTTTGGGGGTGGTAACTATCCGTTTTCGGGGAGTGTCAGGAAAAACTCAGACCTGCCCAGGTTTTTCTAGGGAAGTTGTGTAACATCAGCTCCGGCCCCGATCAGCCTGTTTCTATCGCAGTTGCCGGTCTTGCCCTGGGCTACGCACAGACTGCGCACATTGGGAAAATCATTCGGTGGTGAGTGAGTCACAAATGGAATTGCAGCTAATTGCTGTTCCAGCTAATTTTTGCAAGCCTTGCTAAGCCATTCGCAGGCGGGGTAGGATTTCACTACGGCGAGGCGGCGCACAACTGAGCGCAGGGCTCCGCAATTTAGCAAAGCAGCGTTCCGGTCTGAATAAACCCCATTGAGTGGCGTATTTATAATAGGTGCAATGTGCGCAATGCACACAGGCCTCTGAGTCCCAGTGGGGGCCACACCGCACCCATTTTTTTAATACCTACCCTCCAGCGATGAAGGCAGCAATGCTGCTCGTTTCCCCCCCAAAAATGACCGCTGCACCTTTTTTTAGGGCAGTCTGTGCACTCTAGAGTCACTCTAGTGCTCTCCCGGCAAAAATTAGGCAGTCTAAAAGGAGGATGCTGTACAAAGAGCGAGAGTGCCCCGCTTATGACATCACTCAGGCTACAGGCGCTACAATACCAGGATTTCTTACCACAATCCCAGAATGCTTTGTGAGAAGGTTCAGCACCTCACTCAGAGATCTGTCAATCAGGCACCCTGCTCTCATCACTCTCGCAAGGCTCTTTTGCGCGATACAAAGATTCCCTCAGACAGACAAGCAATATAAATGCAGCCGCTGCCATCTTCTATGTTTTGAATCATTATTTCTACATAAAAATGTAAAGATTTTTTTCCCCTCCAATAACAGATACAAATAATCCGAGCAGCTTTCTTTTGTTTATTTCCAACTCTGAGAAGTGACAACATGCACCCACGTGCAGCACCACCATGGCAAAACAGATTCAAGCTGGCGAGATGTGGCCAAGCAGGCAGATGGTTAAACGTGCTGCGAGGGAACGCGTTGCTGTGTGTCAGTATTTATAATCATCTGCTCTAATGCCAGCCTGTTGTTTTGAGATAAAACGGCTTGGCTGCTTGGGAATCCCCGACAGAACATTCGCAGAATTCTGAAACTTACGTAACATTGAACTAATCAAATGCTTTGTGGCCAAGATTTATTGTAAGAATTATACAGGTTGTTCAGAAGTGACTGACAACTTCATTTCCTATGGGATCCATTAAACTTGCTACATATTGCCCATAAGGCCCTTTTTATCAGTGGTGGTGTGATATGTTGTGTCGTCAGTTACCGTGTGGACATGCATTGCATCCGCAAGGATATCGGCGTTTAGGTGAGTATTTTAACATTACAGCCGAACCGTTACCATCAGCATGCGGAGTGTCCACACTGTGATCGTCAACATTCTACATATATCGAAGCAGTGCCCATCGACATGCTAGTTTCTACATTGTGGTGCCGACATTGTGAAGGCCAGCATGGTAACTGATGAAAAAGTGGCTACATCGCATCAGAGGTATCCACAATTAAAAAAATAATAATAATTTGTGTATACAGTATATATATATATGAATTACACCACATATCACATTGATAAGAACCTAATGGAGAGTTATATAACAAAACCTCCTACAGGGACAGTGGATCTGATAAAAGCTAGTGTCAGTGCAGAGGTCTGCAGCAAAAATGATCATGATTGCTATCACTGCTATCATTTTACTGCCGTCTCTGACCTTGCACAAGCCCAGGCATCAGACCCATCTGTAAAGAACTAAAACCTGTGACAAGAGAGAGGGGAAGGGAATGGAGGCTGCTGGGAAGAATCAGAGATCCAGATATTCTCTACTGATAGCACCACAATGGCTTGCGCCATGTTTCAGAACTTGGTCAATTAGCCCAAACGGCAGGCATCAGTGCAACAGGAGGAAGTACAATGGACAGGCCCAACTACAGGTCCCTGATAACTACAGGTTAGTAACATATCAACCAGAGGTGGAACTACCATTGGTGCAGCAGGTGCTGTGCACTGGGGCCCTCTGAGAACTAAGGGGCCCACTGCTGCTCCTGTCACTCACTGTTTTTGCCTGTCACACTCTGTCACCCTCTGTCCCTGTCACCCTCTGCCCTTGTCACCTTCTGCCTTGCTCTGCCTCTCCCTGCCATGCTCTGCCTCTCCCTGTCACCCTCTGCTATGCTTTGCCTCTCCCTGTCACCCTCTACCTCATTCTGCCTCTCCCTATAACCCTATGCCTCTTCCTGTAACCCTCTGCCTCTCACTGACACCCCCTGCCTATCCCTGTCTCCCTCTGCCTCTCCCTGTCACCCTCTGCCTCTCCCTGTCACCCTCTGCCTCTCCCTGTCACCCTCTGCTTCTCCCTGTAACCCACTGCAAGGTTACATATTGTGAACTTGAGTTGAGGTGGAAGTCATTTAAGCATCATAAGCAAATAACGCTACAATTAAGTCAAATAATAAAAAAAGTTGATGTTTGCTTTTATATTGTTATAATGTTCAAACCCTTTGATGCCCACTGTATATTACCTTTCATTACAAGATAAAAAGCTGGAAGCATGAACCTTGTCTCATATGTGCGCTTCATGTCCATTGGGGCAGCACGGACAGTGTAATGGTTAGCATTGCTGCCTCACAGCACTGAGGTCATGGGTTCAATCCCCACCATGGCCCTAACTGTGCGGAGTTTGTATATTCTCCCCGTACTTGCTGCTGGATGCGAGGGCATGATCTGCTGGCAACTCCTCCATTGGAAACCATAGTTTCCAAAATATACTTTTTTTTTTTTTTTTTGCTAAAAGCATGGCACTACTGGGGACATGATATGTAACTGGCACTACTGGGGACATGATATGTAACTAGCACTACTGGGGGACATGATATGTAACTGGCATTGCTGGGGACATGATATGTAACTGCACTACTGGGGACATGATATGTAACTGGCACTACTGGGGACATGATATGTAACTGGCACTACTGGGGACATGATATGTAACTGGCACTACTGGGGACATGATATGTAACTAGCACTACTGGGGGACATGATATGTAACTGGCATTGCTGGGGACATGATATGTAACTGCACTACTGGGGACATGCTATGTAACTGGCACTACTGGGGACATGATATGTAACTGGCACTACTGGGGACATGATATGTAACTGGCACTACTGGGGACATGATATGTAACTGGCACTACTGGGGACATGATATGTAATTGGCACTACTAGGGACATATGTAACTGACACCACTGGGTACATTGGTAACTGGCACTATTGGGGACATGATATGTAACTGGCATTACTGAGGACTTTTGTAACTGGCACTACTGGGGACATGATATGTAACTGGCACTACTGGGGACATGATATGTAACTGGCATTGCTGGGGACATGATATGTAACTGGCACTACTGGGGACATGCTATGTAACTGGCACTACTGGGGACATGCTATGTAACTGGCACTACTGGGGGCATGATATGTAACTAGCACTACTAGGGGACATGATATGTAACTGGCACTACTGGGGACATGATATGTAACTGGCACTACTGTGGACATGATATGTAACTGGCACTACTGTGGACATGATATGTAACTGGCACTACTGGGGACATGCTATGTAACTGGCACTACTGGGGATATGATATGTAACTAGCACTACTGGGGGACATGATATGTAACTGGCACTACTGTGGACATGATCTGTAACTGGCACTACTGGGGACATGATATGTAACTGGCATTGCTGGGGACATGATATGTAACTGAACTACTGGGGACAGTTAAATTACTAGCACTACTGGGGGACATGATATGTAACTGGCACTACTGAGGACATAATATGTAACTGCACTACTGAGGACATGATATGTAACTGCACTACTGGGGACATGCTTTGTAACTGGCACTACTGTGACATGATATGTAACTGGCACTACTGAGGACTTTTGTAACTGGCACTACTGGGGACATCTGTACTTGCCGCTACTAGGGACCTGACATAAAAATGCATCAGTGAATATACACATGCGCAGACCCAATGTGTGAACGCCAGTCACTGAGGCATCTGCACACAGCGGGGTGCATCTGTCGCATGTGGACGCCCAGCATTTCCTGGACGTGCCCACAAAAATGGTGGGTTCCTCCAGAAAACCGCTGAGCATCCCTATGTGAATGCAGGAGTGGTGAAGCCTGCACGGGGCGGGCGGCTGCCGTCACGTGAAGTCAGCGTCCACCCCCTTTTTATCTGCCGCATTCGCTTAGCGATCGAGTCAGAATCAGGCCCCTTGCTGCCATTGAGCTGTGCAGCCGTAAACATATGCCTTGCCTGCCCACATAAATAATAAGTTAGCTGACAACAGGCCTCCCAACATATACAATAAATTCCCTCCTTCATTATAGTATGCAGACCACAGTGAGAGCAGCGGCTGTAAAGTCTATGCAGCAATTATGCCGCTGTGCAGACACTGATGAATCCATCGCATATCTTATCCTGACACAAAATTATATGATCTCACATTGTGTTAAGACCACTCATAGATAACTCCTTGTAATAAACAGGACATTAGTCCTATGATCAGATAGAAACTACGCTCTCTCCTTGGCATGGAAATGAAGAAGACAGCGAATGAGTTGTACTGCTGTTTGTATTTGTTCTAACCTACTAAATCATTTATTATGGAATTATCTGGGACTGCTGACTTAATGGAGCGCAGAGTACTTCCTGTGCATGGGAGAACGTCATTAATTCCAGGAAAATGCAAAGGTCACTCTAATTGACATGACCTGCGTAATTAAGCAATCTCTGTTTACACGTTGCAGGACGGCGCTGCTGTGAAGATGGCACTCCTGACAGAATGTCGTTACAGGTCCAGAGATCAGCAGCCTCCAGTATGTCGCTGCCACTCACCTACACGGATCTCTGCCCGTGGAGAACACTGGCAGCCCGGCATCCTCTGAGACGTGGCTCCTGACTGCAGCGTGCCAGCAGGGTGACTCGGATCTAATAACAATAGCCATCTACTGGTAATTATACAGGTACGCCGCCGCCGTGATTGTAATCTAGATTAAAAGCTGGAGCATGCTTCTGATACAGAATAACATTAATCACGGTTTGAAATAGACAGATCACCTTTTCATACTGACAACCTCAGACTAATAAGAGTGCTGCTACCCACAGACCTTCATCTCACGCCTCTGTTGTGCTGGGAAAGTGCAGCCCCGTAATGAACAATTAACAATGCGCCGGGTTTCAAAGACTCGAGATAATATAAACATTGTACTTCTCATTTAAGGTCCTGGACCTTGTAAATAATGCCAAAAGGGCTATGGAATTATGTTACATCATTAGCATAGGAGCAATCTCTGAATGAGGAGCCATAGAGCTGGAATATAAAGCTGGGTACACATGTACACAATTATCTGCCCATTCTTCCGATATCAAAAGAACGTCAGTTTAATTGTATAGGTGTGTAGGCATTGCTGAGGCAGGAGCATAAACCGATAAATGGTGTATAACACTCAAGCAACGACCGGGACCGGATAGCCAAATATTAATGTACAGTTTAATAGTTAAAGGTTTGCCAAATCCAATTATTCTACTCGCTAGGCTGCAAAAACATGCAGCCTAGTGAGAAGGTCTGAATCGGACCCACTGAAGGTCTGAATCGGACCCACTGTCTGGCTGCAGGCCGGGAGACAGGAAGAAAATGCTGCCTTGCCGGGTGTGGTATAGCACACTGACAGTCGGGATTCCGACAGTCATTAGACTCAGGCAGCGTGGCGAGTGCAACAAACTCGCCATGCTGTGGGCACAGTAGCTCCCTAAGCTCACCAGCTATTCTATTCCCCCTCTATGGGGGTCGTGGACCCCCACAAGGGAGTATAGCCACTGCCTGTCTGTCAGAGTTTTAGCAGTCGGGATTCCGACATCGGTGTAATGACTGTCGGAATCCTGACGGCCAGTCAGTCATCCGGCACCCGCCTTGCCATTCTGTGTAATTTGCAATCAGAGCAGCTGGACATAACTCTCTACCTTCCGCTGAAGAAGCTCTGGAGGCACCATTCCAAAAGGCAAATGCCTTAAGGCCAGCCAGTCCCTGCTCGAAGGCCTTAGAACTGTGGTGTTCTGGCCAGCTGCCCAGTGAGTCCATACAGTAAGATGGTCTGCTGATCGCGTACATGTGTACCCACCTTACGTACACTACAGTACTCATTGCAAATAGTAGGGGCTGTGGTCCGCAACCTTTTGCAGGAGATTTCTGTGGAAATTCCTACATTAGTCAATTACTATATAGTCAGGATTAAAATAATGCGGAAACTGCAGTTTCTAAAAGATTTAATTAGAAAGGGGCTTTAAATACACCACCTTAAGACCCAGGATGTGGCAGGAGACCTTTATTATACAATGTAACAAAATCTAATTGGTTGCTATGGGCAATACCACCACTTGTCTATTTAGAAGCTGTAATACATCTACCCCCAGTTGTTCAAAAGAAAGAAATTGCTCTCCAGATCTGTTGGTCAACAAAGGTAAATACGAATAAAACTATAGTATAGAATATTACTGGGAACTGGGAACATGGCCGCCGTGCCTTGTTCCCATGGACATTTCTAGTAGTGCATATGTGCAAATCACTTGGAAACGGCTGCAGCGGGCATTTTCTGAGGGATTTGTGCAGGGCCGGTGCTAGGGGGTTCGGCGCCCTCCTGCAAACTATAAATTTGCGCCCACCCAAACTTTACAAAGGGAGGGGTGTGGCCACACAATAATGCTCCCACTCCAAATTACACTACACAGTAGCACAATCTTACTCAGGTGCCGTAACTAGCCATTTTGGTGCCATGTGTGAAAAAACAGGGACAGTGCGCGCCGAAGGCGCGTGCAAAATTGTAGAAGCGTGGCTTCATGGGGAATTGGCGTGGTCACATAAAAGTACCAATAACACCATAATCCCCATAACACATTATGCTTCACATCTCAAAGCCCATAACACATTATAGAAACCACACACAGTAATGCACATTATTCGTAATGGCACACATCATGCTGCCCCTTGCACAGTATGCAGAACACCATAATGCCCATTACACATTATGCCACACACTGTAATTCCCCTTACATAATATGCCATGCACTATAATGCCCATATGACATTGACACACATTATGCTACACATAATGCCCCGAGTACTCCTGCATATGCCCACATTTGTAGCGTTGCTTATTCATAACACCCACACCAGTTGCGAAAAGTAGTTGCTCTGCTTACAAGTAGTGCCCACATCAGTTGCCGACAGTAGTAGCGCTGCGTAACCATATACCCACTCCAGATGCTGACAGTAGTACCTCTGCTTATACATAACACCCACACCAGTTGCCAAAAGTAGTTGCTCTGCTTATACACATGCCCACACCAGTTGCCTGAAAGTAGTACCTCTGCTTATACGTAGTGCCCACACCAGTAGCCGACAGTAGTAGCACTGTGTAACCATATGCCCACACCAGTTGCCGACATTAGTAGCGCTGCCTGTACACATGCCTATACCAGTTGCCGACATTAGTACCGCTGCCTCTACACGTGCCCACACCAGTTGCCGACATTAGTAGTGCTGCCTCTACACGTGCCCACACCAGTTGCCGACATTAGTAGTGCTGCCTATACACGTGCCCACACTAGTTGCCAACGTTAGTAGCGCTGCCTATACACGTGTCCACATCAGCTGCCGACATTAGTAGCGTTGCCTATATGCATGCCCACACCAGTTGCCGACATTAGCAGCGCTGCCTATATACGTGCCCACACCAGTCGCCGACATTAGTAGCACTGCCTACACATGTGCCCACACCAGTTGCCGACATTAGTAGTGCTGCCTACAAACGTGCCCACACCAGTTGCTGAAATTAGTAGTGCTGCATACACATGTGCCCACACCAGTTGCCGACATTAGCAGTGCTGCCTATATACGTGTCCACACCAGTTGCCAACATTAGTAGCGCTGCCTACACATGTGCCCACACCAGTTGCCGACATTAGTAGTGCTGCCTACACATGTGCCCACACCAGTTGCTGACATTAGTAGCGCTGCCTACACATGTGCCCACACCAGTTGCTGACATTAGTAGTGCTGCCTACACACGTGCCCACATCAGTTACCGACATTAGTACACTCACACTTTACAATGGTGGCACTGGCAGCTCATCCTCTCCTGTTTCCTGGTGTCTTCAGTCAGCCTTGCTCCCTTGTAGCTCCACCCCTTCTGCCCCGTGTAGCCACGCCCCCTCCGTCAGTGTAGCCCCGCCCCCTTTCGGACCCTGCCGATGACCAGCTGATAATGAGCAAGGAGGGATCTCTGTGCCTCCGGCACTGCTGCCTGTGATGAAGTGTGACAGGCGCAGCAGCAGCCGGCAGGCACGGAGGACAGCAGAGGATGCACAGCAGGGACAGCGCCTCTCCTGCACGGCGCCTACCTGCTTTGCATCCTCTGCTGAGTGGGTAGCGCCGGCCCTGGATTTGTGTCTGCAGTGACAACATTGCGATACTCTGGAGGGGTACAAAGTGCAATATATTGTGCAACCCCCCCCCCCCCAGCATTGACCAGTATACCTACCGCCCATGTTATGCCCATATTTCCGCTAAAGCATTTTCCATAATCTAATAGATTACACCCTGTAAGCTGGACTGTCCCTATTTTTTGTTGCAGAGATATGAAGCGTCCACATATGTTGCCAGGGTTCAGATTCATATTAGGAGAAAATGTTATTTGAGCCTTAAAGACCAGGAGGCGTTCAATATAACAGGTAAGAAGGCATAAAACAAGTCATCTAATCCAGTAAAGTGACTATGGCCTACATACTGTATATAGATAGAGACATCATTATATTATTCACCACAACTAATACACATTTGAAGAACTGGTTGCGTCCTGATTAACGTGTCCCTTTAATGTTGGTCGTGCGAAGGGGCCCTAAACCTTTCCCAAGCATTAGTTTCCACTCTGTAAACCTATTACATGCAAAAATAATGCTTCGGTTTACACATTAAACCAAATGACAAGCAATCTGCACACCAGGAGAAGGTGGAATGGGTTTTAAATGGACTAGAGATGATGTCATGCCCATTTAGTCTCCCAGACCCTGCTTTGATCTCCTCTGAAATAAAATATTACCTTTTCCCTCGTAGTTTGCTATTTAATTAACTGCATTAATTGAATTCTCCGAATTCTCTTAAGTAACTGAATATTCAAGTGTAATGTTATGGCGATGTTCAAAGTGCCGTAATAGATGGGGTGAAAGTGGGCAGTGAGAGGGGATGAAACTGTTACTTTACACTGCACAGTGTAAAATACAAAGCTATTACAATAAGAATTCCCATCTACCTTTGCAGTGGTGTAAGTTCGTCCCAGTTGCCCGGAGGCAAGATAAATATTGGTGACCCCCCCATGGTTAAAAAGAGAGTGTGATGTCTATGTTCCTGGTAGGAGGGGGAGTGGCCAAGGAAGCTATATCAATGGCTTTCAATTAACTGATTTGAACTTGCAGGGAAGGAGAGGTGCCCCATTGTGAGCAGGAGCCTGGCAGCAGATGACTCCATTGCCTCCCAGAGTTACGCCTCTATACCTTTGTGCCACTCTCATTATAGATACATGTGGATAGTGCAGGGTTGCCGACCCTCCCAGAATTACCGGGAGTCTCAGAGAAGGGGGCGGAGCTAAAACGACACACTCGTGTCATTTTAGCCCCCCCCCCCCCTCAATGGAGATCAGTGATTTCGGCTGTTTCCCACAATGGGGGCAGGGCTTAATGACATCACAGTCAAGCCCCGCCCCCTTAATGGGTAATGAAAGTAATGAGAAGCCCGGAGAGGAGCATTTGAAAGTCGGCAACCCTGGGATAGTGCTGACCTCTCACCTAATCACCTCCTCCCACTCCCGTGTCCAAGATTTCTCTCGCGCTGCCCCCCTGCACTGGAACAACCTCCCGCCACCCATCAGGCTATCTGATTCCCTTACCTCCTTCAAGCGCTCCCTCAAAACCCACTTTTTTCGACTAGCCTATCCCTCCTCCTAACCTCTTTTGATCCTCCTATCCTGCCTCTGTTCCCCTCCGTTCCTACTTATCCTATTGTATTTCGTTCGTCCACCCACCTATTTTTAGTATGTTAACTCTTATGAGCAGGGCCCTCCTTCCTCACGTACTCACCCTACCTCATTACCTCACCTGTGCTCCTGTCCTGTTCTTCCCTTCCTCTACTTCATCTTCAGTCTCCTTGACAATTTTGACACCTACTTCTGAACTGATGCTGATTTTAGTTCTACCAGCTATACCCCTATTTATACTGTATCTTTCAACACACCCTGTACGTTACCTTGTAATTTGTTTTTTTTTTGTTTGCTATGTACGGCGCTGCGGACACTTTGCGGCGCCTTATAAATAAACGTACTACTACTACTAATGAAGATGCAGATATTCTTATTTTAATCACTGGTTCCAGTTATCTGCATCAGAAGAGAAATTCATTGGAATGTTACTTCACTTTTATAATACCTAACTTAACTTTTTGATTTATTTAAACAAAATGAGAGCATATGTCATCTTCCTGTAGTGTAAGCAGTATAATTAGCCATTTATACTGTGCTTAGTGATATAAGCACTGAAATATGCATTACCTCATGTGAGGACCTCCGTTAGCAGCTATGCCAGCTTTCATGGTGCCATAATCAGGGACTACTAAACACGGGTATACTGAGAGGAATTGGCCGTGGCATGTAGAGATATATACAGCATACCACCACCACCAGTCATCATGCAGTTTAAGTTTCCTTAGTGATCTGTCACTAAATGGCTATATTGTGTAGGGGGGAGGGGGGGGGGGTAGTGCAGGGGCACAATGCAGTCCTTACTACTCACATAATCTAGAGCACCTTTCTCTTATCCTAACATTAACCTGGCGCATTCACTACTGTTTTATTCTTGCATCAACCTGGTGCATATGCTATTGTTTAATCCTTGCATCAACCTGGCACATTAATGTACTATTGTTTTCTCAACCTGGCACATATACTACTGTTTTATCGTTCATTAACCTGGCGCATTCACTACTGTTTTATCCTTGCATCAACCTATTGTTTTCTCCAGGCAGAGGCAGAACTACCATTGGTGCAGCAGTTGCAGTGCACCAGGTCTACTGAGGACTAAGGGGTCGACTGCTGCCCCTGTCACCCTCTTCATGTCACCCACTGTTTTTCCCTGTCACACACTGCCTTCTCCTGCCTCTCCCTGTCACCCTCTCCCCTGCCTCTCCCTGTCACCCTTTGTGAACTTGAATTGGAATAAAGGAATTATATTTTTGCAACGGGGCTCCCCACCCACAAGTTCCGCCACTGTCTCCAGGTGTAATCTGTGTTCGGCTTGCATAAACTCAATGCATTTCATTTTTTATTTTGGAACATCTATACTTGTATTCCGGACACCCGTTGTGTCCAACTCAGTAACAGCCCCACTGTGTGCAGCAGAGTAGGGATATATGAAAAGATTTTATGGAAAGGATTTAATTACAGTAGCTCTACCATAATAGTGAGGACCGTTCTCTGCTGTACTAGAGATGACTTTCAATGGGAAAAGTTAAATAACAGTAACGATAAAACATTGCTCAGTCTCCAAATAACTGAAATGATTAAAGACTGTGGAAATGCTGGCGTACCTACAGAAGAGCATATTTGTGGCTTACATGCCTTTTTTCAGATTATAAAAGCGACACCCAACCTCGCCTAAAACGACATCTTGTTTTAGTCTCCATCTGACTTTTCCCTGTTCCGTGGGGATCAGTAACAAGGCAGCATAATCCAGGGTGTATACCGTCAGTGCTGGGGGACTAAGAACACAGAACAGATTGGGTGGAGCAGTGCAGCAACAGTGTCATTTATAGATGACACCCACGCACAAGTCATCTAATGATTTAAATGACATTTAAAGGAGTGACTTTCATTAATGCAACACAATATTTGGATTAAGAAAACAGATGGTGTTAACCAAAAAGGTTTAACTGGTGGGAATCCTGAATTGTGTTGTTCTATTGCAGGCATGTCCAAACTGTGGCCATCCAACTGTTGGGAAACTACAAGTCCCAGCATGCCTTGCTACAGTTTTGCTATTAGAGAATGCTGAAACTATGGCAAGGCATGCTGGGATGTGTAGTTTAACAACAGCTGGAGGGCCAGAGTTTGGATATGCCTGTTCTAGTGCAACCACCGGCCCCAATCGTATGATCTGTGATCTTTGAGATGCCAACTGGAGAAAAATGTGCCTAGATAGGGGGCTGGGGGCAGTTTCAGAAGGGACGTGGCCCATGTGCAGGCCTTCTACTCTCTGCAGCGCAATAGACATTACGCCATAGTCTACTGAGATTGGTCAGAGCTCTAGAACAGGGTGCCCATGTCATGTGACTCCTGAATTGGTCTGTAAGCATGACTTGAGGATCACGGAAACACTGCTACTGCAATTAACAGTCTAAATATACTGTATTTGAAATGGTCTCTTTATTTGCCATATACTTTATTATGTTCTCAGTGGTGATGACAGTTGTTGTTCATATTAATTATATTTGGACGTACCTGAAATCTGCGCATGTCACGAGGGTTCCCTGCATTCTTCAGACAATTTTGGTTACACTTAAGAAAGAATTTCAGGAAGAATCTGCAAAGGAAAAAGAGAAGGTTTTATAAACATTTGTCTGAAGGATGTGTGGCTTGAAGTCAGAATAGAAAAAAAACATCGATAGACATATCTACATATCGCAAAATCCATTTCCATCCATTCATTTAAATCTCATTAACAAAAACCACACAGTTATGACTACATTTTATGGTAACATAAAACAAAAAGGAAATAACAAAACAACCCTTGAACAAAATTAGTTTTAACTTTTTCACTTAAATTAAGTTTTGATTGAGAAATTACGTTGTGTATCATTGTTCAATACACAGGGGCTGTCATCTATTGAAGTGGATAACTAAAGCGTCAAAAAATTATGTATTTTAAATGGTTTTATTCATTGTAAAGCAAATAAAAATAGCAATATAGATGAATGTTCGTAGGGCCATTGTACATCTACAATTGCGTTGTTCAGATTGAACAATCAATAAGAAACTTTTGGACTGGGGCGCCTTGAAAGGTCACTTTTGGAACAAAGTATTCCCAAGGATATAAGTTAAAGCAAGTTAAAGAAAACACATTCAGTAAAATAATATTTAAAATAAAAAAATATATACTTGCACTTAGATTTAACCAAATAGCTGCTTAGTCTCCATATTGAAAAAAGACTTATACATTGTTCATACATTGGGCCTAATTCACACTTAATTGCAGTGCCAATTTGTTCTCAAAATGGGCAAAACCATGTGCACTGCAGTTGGGGCAGATGTAACATGTGCAGAGAGAGTTAGATTTGGGTGGGGTGTTTTCAAACGGAAATCTATATTGCAGTGCAAATAAAACAGCCAGTATTTACCCTGCACAAAAACAAAATAACTCGCCCAAATCTAACTCTCTCTGCACATGTTACATGTGTCCCATCCACTGTGCACACAAAGCCAGATACAAGGAGGAGGGGTAGTAAGTATTTAAAAAAGGCGTGCCGTGTGTGTGGTTTGGGTCCTTTTGGGACTCAGAGACCCGTGTGCACCCAACACTGCACCCATTTCAAATACGTTACTGACCCTAACCCACTATTCACACAACCTAACCCTAAGCCTAACCTTAACCTTAGTGCCTAACCTTAATCATAACCCTAACCCCAGTACTTAGTCGGGATTCTCACTCTTGAGATACCGCTGTTGGCATTGTGAGCATCGACATCATGCGTCAGCAGATTAACTCAATCCACGATTATCCAATAATTAAACTTTATATGGAACTTTTATCTGTAACAATAAAGAAAGACGCGAGATTTAAGTACGCTTTCGGCAACAACCTGACCCCTGATGCGGCTACTGACCAATCAGATTTCTATGCATCTAGTAAGCAACCAAACTGATTCTAGGGGGAAAGTTAAGTCTCAGAGACCATGGTTGGTTATATTTACCATAGTCCTGCTGACTTCATCGCTTGACCCAAAACGTTACCATTAGACCACCTAGAATGTTTTATCAACATTTTAATCATGTCGAAATCACATCAATGCTGACATTCTCATGTCAACATGGTGCATGTCGTGTCAACACTCTCACATGAATATTATGAATGTCAGAATGATGTGGAGAAAATACAGTACACCACACTCCAGAACGGATGTAAATATCAGTCTGATGTATTGAAGCTTTAACACACATTAATGAGCAAACTGCTAACGCTCTGTTACAGTGATGACAGAGTACAAGGATTTGTGCTTCATTATTTTTATGGCGCATATGTGAAAAAGTCCTAAACATCCAAGTTCATTCAGCTTTACAGCACTAGACAGTTCTGTATTTGGAAATTCATATTATAATATGCAAATAAACTATTTGGTAAGAGCTGTCTTTACTGGTTTAAATTTGCCGTACGTTACAGTAGCCTTACTTACTGGATGCATTAGAGCGGGTGGCGCTTATCATTACAAACTCGCTAACAATTACAAGGATGTGAAAGACAAGTATTATCATCTCTGCTTAGAACCAGAGAAATACTGGCAAGTGCTCCAGCCAAATAAGAGGGGAGGACATCACACACCCCACCTGGCTGACTTTGCTGTCAGCACTCCCTCATTCCACAATCCAGCATGTACGTTACACAGACACCAGATACTCAGTGTATACCAGAATGGGGCGAAGAAGGCTGGCAAAAAACAGCGTTGTTCCTCTTCCTGCCCACAACCTCAAACTATTCTGTCAGGAGCCCAACCCTGCATCTTAGAGATGTAATAAAGGATTACTTCAAACTTTGACATTTATTTACAGTCACAAAGCTGCACGGTCGCTACTATACCGTGCATAGTAAACATCAGAGCACAGAATAAACCAATGTAATTGGACATAAAGGGGGGAATTCAAAATGTTTTATTGCGCCCATCCAAAGGCGTAACTACCATGGGTGCAAGCGGTGCAACTGCTATGGGGCCCAGAGCTGAAGGGGGCCCATCTTTACATATGTAGGTATATGTGCTATATTAATTTATTACCAACAGTGGCTAAATAGGGGGCCCATACAAACTTTTGCTATGGGGCCTATGAATGTCTAGTTATGCCTCTGCTCCCATCTAAAGTGATAGGAGATCACGAGGCAATATTCAAATTTGCATCATGGCTAACATGCTTATTAAGGTTGGGTTTCGGTGTGCAATGCATGTTAACCCGACAAAACTAATGGGCCCAATGTGGGTGTGCACCCAAATGGGAGAAAAAGTCCAGTTTGGGTGCACAAACAGGTGACTTTTCTCGTCTTTTAGCACACTACCCCCCAGCAGTAACATTTGAATACCGCCGACGCGCCTGTGCCAGGACGAGTGCACAACATGTTAATTCCCCAAAAAGAGTGTTCAATATATATATATATGATATGTTATGTAAAAGCCTCATGAAGGTGCAGGTGCGGACTAGCACATTCGTTAAAGTTAATTGAAGGTGTCCATTTGACCTTAAGGAATTTGTGTGGAGTTTGTATATTCTCCCCGTACTTGCATGGGTTTCCTCCAGGTACTCCGGTTTCCTCCCACAATCCAAACATATACCGGTAGGTTAATTGGCGCCCAACAAAATTAACCCCAGAATATCTGTGTGTGTGTACATGTGGTAGGGAATATAGATTGTAAGCTCCACTGGGGCAGGGACTGATGTGAATGTTCAAACATTCTCTGTAAAGCGCTGCGGAATATGTGTGAGCTATATAAGAAACTGTTAATAAATAAGGAATGCAAAGTAATTGTAAAATTTGCTATCATCCTTCCTAACTGAAGAGTCAGTTGTGTAAGTCAACACTGATATGTCATAAGGGGTGGATGGAATGATTGTGGATCTTAGAACAGAACAGAGATACAGTGCCCTCTCCCCTCACCCCTGTCACTACAGTGGTACGTTCTATCCAGCTAATACCCTCCATTCACTGTATTTGCATCTTCTCCGCTGCTCATGCAGAGTGAGGGGTCACTGGCTTGCTAGAAATGTGACAGGCCCAGTACTTTATTATCACATTAGCACAGGGAAGAAGCCACATAATTAACAGAACTTATCTTCATTTACTTGCTGAAAGCTGTAATATTCAATCATGCGCTGCTGCCTAATTGCTTTGTCTGCCTTAAACCGATTTTCACAACACAGGAGTGGATGATGGGCGGTTAGCGATGTGCTCCATAGGCTGTTGTTAGCGATATTGCTGCACAATCACCCCGTATTAAAGGAATTTTCGATTTAGAAGCCCATTTCATACATCTCATACATATACTGTATATCTAAATTGTTTATGTTAGAAACTTGTGCATGTAATCTGACCGTCTTTCATATATATATAGATGAACGGAAGATAAAATTTGCTATATGAAGCTAACCTATAAAAATCTATACACAGACATGGAGCACGGGGGCTCCATTTTTTTAAATCCAAGATGTCCACGGCAGGCCAATCACGGCTTGTCACGTTATGACCCCGCCCCCTTGCATTAGCTAATATTAGAAGAGGCAATCCGACAGCCCCTGAAGATTGAAGACGATGTCGAAGCCCTGGATGGGCGGCGGCCTTTCCAAAGAGCTTAAAGGCTGCCACCCACCAGGTGAAGAGCACGAAGATGCAGTGAAACTCGGGGGGTGAGGCGGTGGCCATGCAAAAGATCATTTAGTAAATTGCAGCAGTGCTTCATAGTTCCCCATTCCCACCTAGGCAAATGGTGAAAACTCACAAAATTTACTACACCGCTGTACAAACCACTAATTTATCCATGGTGTCTATGTTAATAAATATTGAGAAACATGATAGTGTGACCCCCATTCCCACCAAACATTACAGAAAAGGGGGTTATGATGACACATAGACCACATGAGTCCTTGAATATTCAAATAGGAGTCCGAACACTCAGAATAAAGGAAAATATCTTGCACTGCTAAATGAGCCGCTGCTCAATGAAATACTTCTGGAATGATAATGAGGATTTCAATAACTCTGACAACATAATCCTCAAATTTTCAGCAACTTGTTCTTTTCGTTGTGCCACGTGCTGCGGGTGGTGTAAAGCGGTTCAGCTGCTACACAATGTCATTTGCACATTGTGGTGTTTGTTCTGGAGGATTAACCTACACTTATATTCGTGTCTTACATTAGCCTCTATAAATCCTCATTTAATAAAACCTTAACTGGGTGGCTGAACTCCAAAATCAGAGTTGTGAACCGAAAGTATGAGTATTGGTGCCAACCACTTGGGTGCCTGTCCATACTATTTATATAGCAATCAGACAGTCTCGCTGTGCAAGCATATTTACCTTCGACCACAGCAGAAGAGCTCTTCAAGGATTTTCAAAGCTAACAAGATCATCTCATCTAGAGAGGACAGTGGGAGGTAGCGAAGGTTGGGGGGGGGGGGGACTGAGGAGAGTGAGTGGTTCAGAGATCAAGGAACACTTTCACATGTAAACTCACCATTAAATTATTCATATCCCAATAAACTGTTAGGCCAGTGTGTCTGGCTACTGTTTTATCCTTTTATTATTTAGTAGAACAAATCAACTCAACGGTTGAGTTATCACCAGTTATTATCACTCCCCCAAAAAATTACGGCCCTTATTTTCCAGACAGACCACTTACAATCACATATTAATATTAAATTACATCTCTTTGCAGGGAAATAACTCTGAGGAATCATTAAAGTAGCTGATGTCAATGCAAGTGTCTGGGAGGGCAGGAATTAAGAATGAAATGTTCTAATACTCTGGGAGGAGCAATCGGGCAGCACAAGTTTGAGATCGGTCGCGCAAGTACACAGCGAAAACATTTGGGCAATCTGCCTATAACTAGCGTATTGCCCAGATTATTGTATACTGTATGCCCAGCATAAATAATGTCTGGCTTATGTCAACCTAACACCTTAAGATGTGGTTCTCACACTTTGTGAATCTAGCTATAAGATTGGTTGAACCGTGAGGGCTTGTCCGCAGCTTGGTTCCAAATGGGAACAGGACAAGCGCTGTGATGTACAAAGCTGTGCAAGATTCACAGCTGGATCTCTGGGTGTTAACAACAACCAACGTATCCACTATACAACAGATCACAGTTTATAACACATTTTAGGGTTACAAGGTACATATTTGTAAACATTAAAAGGCCTTGTGTCAGCTCCTTAGCACTCACAGGCAGGATCCTCTTTCCTCTTGATCTCCATGAAACACGAACCATGTGCTCCTTGTCTTTTTTCCACCGAGTTCTTAAACTAACTGTTGGATGGAACATGCCTACCCTTTCTTTGGGTACAGGAACTGCCTTGCACTGCATTAGCCCTTCAGTGAGCAGCCTTAACCTTGTCCTGTGTCCAGTGACTCAAAGAGGGGGGGTGGGTACGGAATATGGGAAATCTCCCAGAAGTGCAGAGGTTTAACCATACTGCACTGTGATGACATGACCAAGCCCCCTGGTGCATTTATACACGCCCCTTCATAGGCCACATTCTCCGGCACCTGGGCCCTCCTGAAGTCTCTGCTGCCCTGTCTTACCTACAGTATAATGTTGTTTTATTGCTGTGTTTTCTGTTCCTGTACATGTCAATATACACTGTATTATGATATGGAGCGGCAGAAATGTTGTGGTCCCTTCACAATGAAAGATGTAATATAACAAAGGGTGCATGATAGATGAGGATTACCCAGTAAACCAGTGGCATTCCTTACCAGCCCTTAAAAAGTTAATAGCCTATACATAAAGAAAATAAAAATATTGCAATAAAAACATAAAATTATAACACCCCTAAAAATATATATATATACACCTCTGAAATAAATACTCTCACCCTTCCACCACAGTTACAAGTATAATGAATTCCAGTACGAGAAATATATGGACTGAATCCACTAGTGCTAATATAAATGTTTGCCATAAATCAAAATGAGCAATAATCCAGTCTTCCCAATGAGAGTGTCTCATTCTCAGCTCGGAGTGTCAGACTTTGTCTGACTCTCTGTCTCCTGCTTGTATTAATGGTTACTTGGCAGCCATGTCACATTCTCCTGCCGCTGGGAGTCTGACAGAGCCGATCAGGTGCTGTCCAAACATTTATTAAAACATTTGAAATGATGAATCTATCCAATTACTGCTATTAATGCGGCTAATGCTGAGTAACGAGGGGAGAGACGGCAGCATGCGTTCCCCGTCATTCATTAACCTGCACTTGTCAACAGCTCACAGCCCCAAACCTAATCACCCGCGCTGGCCCCGCTCGCACACGCGTCACTTTTAATAACTTGTGAGACCGCCAATAAATTAATGGAAGCTTGTCTACAGGGTGCCACTATTTTCTGGATACAAATGGACGGGCGAGAAGTAGCTTGGGGAGACAGTGAGGACATCTACGAGAGACATGCCACCTTTACACGTGGAGAGGCCAAACTATTTCACACCAATTAGACTTGCAAAATTTACAGAGACAACAGGGGTATATTTACTGAAGCTTCTAAAACTGAAAAGAGGTGATGTTGCCCATGGCAACCAATAAAATTCTGTCTATCATTCCTCTATTGCATCTTAGAAAACTACTTACCTATAGATTATGCGCTCATTACTAAGGAAATTGGTTTTCATAAACTGCAAGGTCACAACTGCGATAAGGGATCGAACTGCCATCTAAAAGATCATGGTGTAAATAATTGTAGCCATTTTTTTGGGTGGGGTTGCACCAATATTAATAGCAATGAAGTCATCGACTTTGTGCCTCGCGCCTCAGTGATATAAATGGTGTCTAACGGATTGATGTAGACTACAATCTCATAAATATTGGGTTATTCCACAAGATGGCTGCCTCTACTCAACGTGGAAACATAGCTCCTATCTATCGGAATGTACAGTTGTGATCAGGGGGGGTCTGTTCTGCCAGTCAGTATGTGTGACTGATATCTCTGGAAGTTTGGAGGTACGTTCCCATGTGAATGGCAATTGAAAACATTTTGGATGGGTGGGGAATTTGTACAAATGTTTGCAACATTACCTCAGGGACAATACTGGGAGATAACGTGTAAGCCACAAGTACTTTCTAATATGTTCATTTGTATTTAACTTATTCCAGTGATTTCAAGAATAAGGGCCAGATGTAGCAAGCTATAAATAGTGATAAAATGGAGAGTAATAAACAGCCAGCCAACCAGCTCCAAACTACCATGGCTGGGTTTAAAAAATGACAGTTCGGAGCTAATTGGTTAGTTGTGTATCACTCTGAACTTTATCACATTTTTAAGCTTGATTCATCGGGCACTATGTGCTTTTACTAATGGTATTTTTATAGGTGATATAATACATTTTAAAAGCACTTTCTATGTTTACGTGCACAGCTATTGCTATCTTGCCGTGCGTATGGACTTTTGACGCAAGAGACAAATCCAGAAGTGCCAACAAAATACCCTTCTATGTTTTTCTCTCCCCTAAAGGTTTCAGTTTGATTTAAAATAAAGCGACACAGACCTAGGGTCCTCATTCTGGTTGACGCTGCCCACTGCCCGCGTGGCCGCTTGCCCTCCCCGAACCCCCACAGGCAAGCGAATGGATGATTTGCATAATCATCCATTCTCAGCCTTGGGTGAGAAATCATTCAATAGTCGCCGACCTCTAGGGTGTCTCTGGTCTGCAAGCGCCCTGTGCGAGGACACGGCGGGCAGCAGACATCCGCTGACTTCAGCTGCCCGGCACCCCACATCCGTGTCATTGGGGAACTACCATGGGAACGCCCAGCGTTGGGCAATCTCATAGGCAAATTCCCTGGCCAGCCTCCCCACTCCCCTCCGTATCTCCTGCCCACAGCGCTCACACACAGCGGCTGCACATGCACATAAAACCTATGCGCATGCACAGTTGTGAACAATCGGTCCCCCGTGCGAACATGCGGGGGACCGATTGAATCAGAATAACCCCCCTAGTCCATGGCTCGGGCCGTGTAAGAAATAATTCCAGATTAAATCTGTTCTTGGTTCCAGTGTGTTTTTGTTTGTTTTTTTTCCTTCAGAGAACAATGATTCCTGAATCAACAACTAAATCATTTCAGCCACATCTTGATTCCTGTAAAGCCCGACAGGAGTTACACCGCTTAACAGCATCTCGGCAATTAGCATACTATAAATACAAAAAATCATAAAGAGAGGAGGGGAATAAAGGGGCCGCCACCGACTACCTCCAGTAATATAATTCCGCTACTTAATGCAAAGTAAGAGGCATTATAAGGCTCACAATCCTCTTGCTTGGTGTTATCTTCTCTATCAGTAAATGAGACTCAGAGTACAGTGCAACCCATAAATAATTCAGGGCTTGAGATGGCAATTATAGCAGCATGCACAACCACCATGAATATTTTATGAAGGCTAAAACAGCTCTCGGAATGAATCACAGATAGATGAACACACAGTACACACACACACACACGGAAGGTACACAGAATTCACAGTGACAATGGGCACACATACATACACACACACACACACACACACAATTTATAAGGGAGGAATAAAAATTGTACCTTAAACGACAGGTAAACAATCTACCCGACAGTACGTAGATTGCAATGCGCAAATCGCAAAGGGGCGCACGTAGAAAAATATAAATGTCATTCTTTAAATAAATGGACAAAACGCCATCCGGTAATACAGCTGTTGTCATATTTAAGCGCGACAGAGATGCGGAGGTTCTCAGCTTTTATGGTGGAGAATATCAGTAATAGCACCAGCTGTTTATCTGCAAATACGTTGTTTTATTGCCCTCTTTAATAGTTGGCATTTTAGCATAAAAATGAAAACATATAATTTGGAGTGCAAGGTGTTTGAACATATGTAATCTGTAACAGTCTAGTTTTGTTTTAGCTTTTTTTTTTTAGGTAACTGGCTATGAACCTGTCTTGTTAACAGTTCTGATCCAAGTAGCACGGAAACGCGCGGAGCCACTTTTCATCCAATCCCTCGTTCCGGAAGCTCGGAATCAGATGAAAAGTGACCATATTGTACTAGTGGATAGGGGCCTTAAGGTGGCCGTATATGCCTCTATCTGGGAAATTCCCTGTTCTACCAGCACCTGGGTCGACTCAAATATGATTGAAAACAGCAAGTCAGGGATTTTAACATTTTCTTGATCCCCCAAGATGCCGGCAATTATCAGTCTGCCGGTTGGTGTATTGGATAGGCAGAACAGGGAATCGCCATTTTGTTATATGGTCAGCTTCAAACGCCAGTGTTTCAGAGGCAACAAAGAAATGGTCTTCTGTGGATTTACTTTTACTTTCCTTCAGTTTTATTTCTTTTTGATTTCTATACTTTATGCTTTCTTTAAATCAGTTATCAGTTAATAAAAAAAATATATAAAAAAACAATGTGGTGTATGCCTTGAATGTAAAGTATTTTAGGGCATACAGTATGTAGTAAGCCTGGTAAAGTGATAAAGCAGTGATAAAGTGGAAGGTGGTAATGCACCAGCCAATCTGCTGTGTTTGAAAACTGATAGTGAGGAGTTGATTGGCTGGTGCTTTAACATCTTCCACTTTATCACCGATTTATCACTATTGGTTTAATATACAGTAGTGTCTCAAAACTATTCACTTTGGAGTGCAACACTTTTTTTGTAAAAAAAAATACACACTTTAGGTTATCTGTTAAAAATACAAATGATTAAATTATTCTACACACAGCGCATACATATTTGTATGTCACGCATAAGATGTGCTTGTTAATGAATTGATCACGAACTGTAAATGTTTATATTGTCACATTACAGCTCAGAATTACCTTATGAATAGTGCCCCTTGTGGACAAAGCATAATATGCAATAGCTGGATACCTTGCCATGCAGGAAGAGAAGCAATGGTCATATTTTACTTAGCCAGAGCCCCACAAACCATGTTGGAGATATTTATGAATATAAGTGGTGAGGAGAGAGTTTGCTGGATCCTAGTGTAAGAGCATAACGCACATGGGCCTACCTACGTTTGGCAGACATGGCCATAGCACTTCCTCCTTTTGCTGGTAGTGTTATGTTGCCAGAGAAAATGAAAGCTTACTCGCAGAGGAGCCATAACATGGTAAATCAGCGCAACAGGATAGTTACTGCCACCTACTGGTAACCAGTAATAACTAGGCTCCCAAATGCTATACACACACATACATACACACACACACACACACACACACACACACACTTTTAAACATACACAGGGGAGATGTACCGAGAGAAATAAAGTAACGTTTTTTTTTTGTATGCTACAACCAAAAAGTTATCTTTCACAGTATTTGAAAATAACAGAAGCTGATTGGTTGCTTGCAAGGCTTGATACATCTCCCCTGCAGTGTTCTGTCAAACGGCCGACGAAGCATTCTATGACAGGCAAGTCCAAACTGTGGCCCTCCAGCTGTTGTGAAACTACACATCCCATCATGCCTTACCATAAATGTCACATTCCCTGATAGCAAAACTGTGGCAAGGCATGATGGGACTTGTAGTTTCACAACAGCTGGAGGGGCCATAGATTGGAAATGCCTGTTCTATGAGGTGTAACATTCTTTTGTCTGTTTACACCTTGGTATTGGCACAGCACAGGAGGGGACAGCACATGCTGGCATCACAGGCTGCTGACTTGCAGGCTGCAGGCCATACATACAGTATGAGACCGGCAGAACATTCCTGGTGTTGCAGTTCACCAGCAGCTGCAGAATCTGTACTCAGTGCGAGCTCCCATCGCTCCTGCAAGCGGCTGCATTTTCCCACGTCTTCGGAGCATTACTTTACACCCCTGCTAATGCCTGCTCAAATTACTCCCAAAAAAATGCAGCTGGGTTAATCGGTAATTTCTCGTATTTTGACATTTCTGTTTACCTTTTGGAAATGCCATCAGCAGCACGGAGTGGTGTTTGAAAGCTAACAGCTAACACATGCGGCGCTCATACTCGCCAGAGAAATGTCTCTCTGACTTTTTACAAGCGCCAGTGCCAAAATCAACAGCATAGGATTGATTTCACTTCTCGTGAATTGACAGCTTATTTATCTCAGGCTGAGAACTTTCTAAACCCTTTAGTCTTCCACAGGGCTTACAGCGGAGATCCGCCAGCACATACAAGCACAGGGGCACCTCTGTAGGCAGCTTGCTTGGGAGTTTCAGGCCTAGTGAAAAATGCCAGATTGACACTGGAGAGAGGGCAATAACCATATTACTGGCAGGCAGCCCGCAAAGCATGGCTGGGACCATTTCACTGCTGGACTGGACTCTGCAATTAAGGAAAGTTTCTCAGTACGTAATGGGTTATGAAAGTCAATGTACCACCATTCGCTATGTACTATGCTAGGCCCGACGTGTCAACATTTTTAGTTATTATTTTCTTATAACTTGTTTCTATGCTGGTAACCAAGCTAGTATTTGTCAATTTCCATATCTACAAACTTCCTGGAGTTGAGGAGCGGGACATGTGTTAGATAAAAAGGGGGTGTGGCCTGTTTTAATTATATTGGTGGCATGTCCAATGCTCTGTGTGTATTTGGAAATGCCACCAGTCCCTTTATCCAATGAACAAAAGCTGCAGGCATGCACATGGCTTCTATCCACCACCAGTGGTTGAGGGGGCCTTTCCCGATACAGGTTGAGTATCCCTTATCAGAAATGCTCGGGACCATGGGCCTTTTGGATAAGGGATTTTTTTCATACTTACCTGGTCCCTTGGTGGTGCCCTGATGGTCCCCCGACGTCCTTGGTGTCCCCCAGCAGCCTCCGGGATCTTCTTCAGCGGCATCTTCGATCCCAGGGGTGCATTGCACGAGTGCACGAACACACCTGTGATGTCACTGGCACGCCTGTGCATTCGTGCAATTCACCCCTGGGACCAGAGATGCTGCTGAAGAGGATCCCGGAGGCCGCCGTGGACATCGAGGGACAGGTAAGTATGAGAAAAAGGGGCTGGGGGAAAAAAAACAACAACAAATAACCCAAAAATATTCTGAAAAAAAAAAAACAGTTTTCTAAATATTTCTGTTTTCAATACACGGATAAGGGAGACCCGACCTGTAATTGGATTAGTATAAGTGTAAAGCTGGGTACTCACTACCAATTCCTCCATGACCGATATCATTAACGATAATGATCTAACGCTTAAACACTGACGCTTAAACACTGAACGATATTGTTCAGTGACGTCACATAACCCCTGCTCAGAACATGCAATTGCTGATGACATAGTCAAAATATGACTGCATGTTCAGACGACAGGTGGATCGGTAACAACCCATGGCACACTAGTGAAAAAGGTCTGAATCTGGCCCATTATTACAAGACACCAGAATGATACTATGGCATGAACTTTTTAGATTAAATATAAATAAATAAATATAAAAAGAATACTGCTAGGAAACTAATCACAATGGTCTACAAGTTCTAGCACCAGAAAAGCTACAGGCCAAATGCAGATATGTTTAACAAGCGGTCGTTTTACTTCCATTTAACAGGTCAGTGAAGGTCTCTCCATTGACCATGCATTTTGTTGCTGTCAATGGTTTGAATGGAGTAGGCACAGTTCAAAAAGCCACAGTTCTCCCCAATGCAGGTAACATTGTCAGAGGTATGGTTACCATATTTAGATTTTGAAAAGTAAAAAGACTAGTACAATGCAGAGCCAGTTACCATGGGGACCTAGTCAAAGAACCAGTTTCTCAACACCCTAAGTTCCACTCCATTAATATATGTAAAAAAAAAAAATTCCATCATGCTGTTGAGTAAAGTGCCTGCTCTCACCAATCTCATACATACCTGGCACGCTGCTACCCAACGCCTGCTTTATCAGAGGCAGTACAGGCTTGGGGAACACTGGCAGTAATAAATGCACTATGTGAGCCAGCAGGCACTCCTTGGATGAACCCTAGATTCCCCCACTATGGAAGTTCATACAGTATATACTATACATTTATATTTCCAAATACCAGCAGTCACACTAATAGCATGCTTACCCCCCAATGACTGCAATAATAGAATAATAATAGAATAATAGAATAATGCATACTCCAAAGTGAGGTGGATTTACATAAAATAAACTAAGGTGCTGGAAAATCCAGCATCTGAGTTCAAGGTACTGTAGAACACTTGCCTAGAATACTTACTTTCCCTTTACACATCATACCTGCCTAGTTCTGACTGATCATTTCCGGGCGATTGTGTAAGCAACATCTATGTTAAAGCATTGGATGAAAACATCCTGACACATACCAGGGTTTGTTCATGTACTGTGCTTTGCTCGAACACGGATCCATGCAAGTGGCCATGAGAAGCCATATTTGAAATGCATGTAGTCATAGGGATCATCGTGCCTGTTACAACCAATGCGGGGACATGACATTGGTGGTTGTTTTTTTTTTACTCCAAGTTGAGGTGATATGGAGCATAGCTCCTCCCCAGACACCCGTGTTGCCCCACCACCAGGTTCTGTTTGGCCCACGGGCCAGTCAGTCAAATAAAAGGGGTTGGCCTTCCATAGATAAAACCATTGATTTGTCATCAATTGCTTAGTATGTCGCCACTTACACTATGGCCACCTATGTCAACCATCGATGGCGGCCACATCAATAGCTATCCCTACCTGAATATATATGGCATATCTCCCAACAACGTCTATTCCAGCAGCAAAGAGGCTGGGGCTTACAGAGCCGCTGGTCAGGCCTCCACAGTGGCAAAAAAACAGGGCGTGGTCTCACGGGAATGGTGCTATTTATAGACCACGCCCCTTGTCACTAAGCCACACCCCCTATATCCAGGAACGCGCCTTTGGCACACATGGCTGTCCCTCCCTACAGGTATGAAAAGTTGGGAGATATGATATGGCTCAATATACTGTAAATTTCCATATACTAGCTACATTCTGGGAGTAAGATGGAGCAGGGAGATTGCTGGACCCTTCAGGGAGTCAGGGAGACTGCTGTTATGTCACACATAAGTAACACATACTCATTGTACAGGCAGCAGAATCTATGAAAGTTCTGGAACAAACCCCCTATTCCCCATGTTTGGATGTACTGTACACTGACACAGGGATGTTAGTGATGATCCTGGCTGATTTAGGCACGGGTACATTTACTTAGCATTGTACAGATGGTGCTTACATATTTATTTACAAATGTGAAATCTAGTGTCGCAATAACAGTGAATGATAACAACTTGTTTATGAATCACGTCTTATCTATTTAATGTGCGTTGCTGCCCCCAAGTGTGTTTCCTGTGTGTGCATTCAGTACTTGTTGTCTTTCCAGTCCAGTTGTGCTGAGGATGTCGCCTGCAGCATCTAGTTATGAGGATTATTATTAGTTGTGAATCCTGACAGATAACACGCCGCCCCAAACCTACACTACAAATCGCTTCTGCAGATCTGACTCCAATTTGCATCTGTTTCCCACATCTGTATTTAATGATGTTTTCCCACAGATCAACCCCCCTGTTCCCAGCCCATGTTGTCTATTTATCTGCTGTGAACATGAGCCTAAATATCTGCATGTTTTCCTGCACTGGTTTCCTGTTTGCCTCCATGTACATTTATTTCCCCGATGATGCCATTGGCTACATTACAGGGAAATATTAAATGTTATAAGTAAATGGTTTGGGAATCAGAAAAATAGACATGATAGCTTTGAAATGTCTTAAACTACACGATGAATGCAAGGAGGCGTCTAGCTTAAGTGTGGTATGTATACTGTACAGGGGATTATTTGCTAACTTGGCAGCTGCATTGAAGTTGGGATGTTGCTATGGGCAACCAATCAGATTGGGGGCCAGATGCACTAAGCTTCAAAAGTGATAAAATGGAGAGTGATAAAGAGCCAGCCAATCAGCTCCTACCTGTCATTTTTCAAACCCAGCCTGTGACATGGCAGTTACAAGCTGATTGGCTGGCTGTTTATCACTCTCCATTTTATCACTTTTGAAGCTTAGTGCATCTAGCCCTCTATCTATTATCTTCTGGAAGGTTCAAAATAATAAGTCGTTTTTGATTGGTTGCTATGGGAGGAATCTTATTGGATCCCTCTCAGGGAACTATGCGTAACAGCCCATAGGCTTCTATTAGGAGGTCGTAAACAAGCTCCAGAAAGTTTTGCGTTTCACAGCTATGGACATGTTCAAAGCTTTGACCACATTTTCCTGTTAGTACAACCCACCCACATCCTGTACAATGACAGAAGCTGAATGGTTAGTACTTTATCTATCTTCACTTTATCTCTCTCTAAACTTTGATTAATTTCCCCCTTTAGGAACCAATTTGGTAACCACTGGCAAAGACAAAAGGTACAATTTAAACTAACTACAACATCCTCACACAGTGGCGTAAGTGTGACATGTCTGTGATCCTGCTAGAAGGGGCAGTTGGCCACAGAAGCAGTGGCATAGCTATAAGGCCGCAGCCCCCGCGGTGGCGGGGACACGCGGGGGGTCTGCGGGCGCTATTTTTTCTCCGCCAGCTCCCCACTGCTTGTGGGTGCAGCGGGGAGCTGGCAGGGGGGGTCCGTGCGGCGCGGAGGTACCTGTATTCAGGGAGAGCTTGGAGGTCCCTGCGCCTGCGGCGCTGAGTATGATGTTGCCGCCGCCGGGGTCCCTGCAGTGAAGTGGAAATAACGCGCTATCTCCTCCGGAGATAGCGCATTATTTCCACTTCACTGCAGGGACCCCGGCAACATCATACTCAGCGCCGCAGGCGCAGGGACCTTCAGGCTCTCCCTGAATACAGGTACCTCCGCGCCGCACGGACCCCCTGCCAGCTCCCCAGGAGGGTCTTTTAACGGGGGTCAGCGGCAAAATTGTCCCGGCGGGGGGGGGAGCAAAAGTTTTCGTTACGCCACTGCACAGAAGCGATATCAACAGCTTTCAATTAACTGTTTCAAACTCACAGGGGAGGAGTGGTGCCCCCTTGGGAGCATGAGCCTGGTGACAGTTGACTCCATTGCCTTCCAGAGTTACGCCTCTGTCCTAATAAATGAGTATCTTGGATGGACAATATAAATGAATACTGATTTCTTATGTCTGTATTTATATGTTAGTTGGGCGCCCACTAAGCTATTTGCTTAGTTTTCCGCGTCCCCTTGTGGGGCTCGCTACGCTCGCCACGCTTCGGGCTCGGTGGCTCGATGCGCTTGCCACACTATATAAAATCAACTCCATGCTGACATGGATAGTGGGGGTATGAGCGTACTAACTATAGTGGGCGCCCAACTAACATATGAGTACCCTTATGTCTTACAAAATAAAGGAAATACTTTGTTAAATTTTGGCATTCATTTATTAGTGTCTATGGAAGCCATAAGATTATACACTGACCAAGAAAGCAATGTGGCAACAGCCACTTTCATAGCTGTGTATAAAAAAGGGATAGTGATTGTATTTGTAGGCTTAAAGTACATCACATAAGCAACAATTGTATGACATTAAGAAGGGATTGCTATTCATTTGGTAAAATACTAAAATATAAATTATTAATACTGACATATGGTTAGTATGATACATCATATTACTTAATGTAATAATGAATGAGAAAAACATTATTTCACCTGCTGCACATTCAGTTTTAGGTGAATTTCAAGGCAAAATAATATCAATAGTTCTAGGGGAAGATAACCTATTATTCCTGTTGGACTACAAGTCCAATGGTCATTGGCCACCCAGCGTAAGAGGCTACAAACCTGTAAGTGCCACAAAGCTCCCAAGGAAATGGTCTCACTTGACCCAATGAAAGTGCTCCTTTGAAGGTTGCATTAGACCCAGTGAGGAGACTAATGTTAATTTTGTGATAGTTTTTATGTGTTCAATATGTGTTCCACAGAGGTTTCATTACACGTACTCCTGGGGTTAAACGAGCAGCGGCGCAGGTAATTGGTGGGAGGAAACAGATCAGTGGGGCACAGAAATATAAGTAGTCAGGGGCACGGAGAGAAAGTTAGGTCAAGTGATAAATCAGAGGGGCGTTTGCTGCAAAGCAGAGAAGTCCGGGAGATTTCAAAGCGGGAGCGGATAGAAAGACATTCATAAAAATATTACGATACTCCACAAGCCAGCAGCTCCTGAGCAATGCAGTATACCATCAGTAAAATTAGGTTTTATATGAGCACAGAGCCCGCCAGGGTACACATTTCTACTAATTGGCCTTTATATTATTGAACATACAAAATGACACCAAAAAATAAAAAGTCAACCATTTCCTTGCTCACATTTTCACTGTGTCAACTTTGTGTACATGTCGACCTTTTCAAGTCCAACAATTGACATTGTCGACATTGTGATCCTGTCTATCATGTGCATGTCAATATTGACTGCGGACCTAATACTGGTTGTACTAATAATCCACACCCCTAAGTAAGTCACCTGTGCCAAAGCATAGTCATCCTTAAAGCCTGGACCATTTGGAAACCTCTCTCTTATGACATTATTACAGGTCAGGTCTCTCTTATCCGTTTTATGGTTTTTCAGAATATATATATATATATATATTTTTTGTGGGGGTTCCCCCCGCCACTTTTTTCCATACTTACCTCGTCCCCCTATGTCCACCGCACCCTTCAGGATCCACTTCAGCGGCATCTCTGGTCCAAGGGGTGCATTGCGCAAGTGCATGGACGCACCAGTGACCCCTGGGATCGGAGATGCCACTGAAGAGGATCCTGAAGGCCACTGTGGACCATTTGGGGCACCACCAGGGGACCAGGTAAGTATGGAAAAACAAAATATTCCACAAACTGGAAAAATCCCTTATCCCAAATGCTTGTGGTCCCAAGCATTTTGGATAATGGATACCCAACCTGTACTAGAGTTGGCAGTGCTAAATAGATATCCAGTGATGGGAGACTTAAGCTTAGTACCCACTGGGTGATATATCATCAACGATATGGATGATATCGATATCGCCAATGATATTGCATATATATTGTCCAGTGTGTACAGTCAACATCATTCTCCTGCGGCCACGGTAATTGCTAAATATGTACCTGGCATTACATCTGCTGCAGATCTCCCAGAGACTGATTGTATCTTATTTATTATACATAGTTAATAGTTTTGCTTTTATGTCTGGATAACAGTGTAGATAATCTATATATCCCTACACCGTACAGCCTACTGTTACAGTACCTGTCATTGCAATAAATCAGACAATCTACAGTATGTGGTAGTACCAGAAAGTCATACAGCCGCTGCCAGGATGGTATAATAATGTAATATAATTTCTCACCCACGTCTTGAGTAATAGGCCAATCGGTCTTGCATAGAGATGGAGGTGAATCGGAGCAAAGATGTATGGCCTGAGGCTGTAGACTAACATTATTTTACATTAGAAACATTCCATATTCAAACCTGTAATTGATATCGCTGATGTGTGTGAGAAATAGGTTCATACTGTTCCCTGACAATTATCCTTCTCTCACTCTGAGGGGAAGATGTATCAAAGCTTGCAGAGAAAAACTAGAGAGCAACCAATCAGCTTCTGACAGTTAAGCGCTGATTAGTTGGTACTTGGCCAAACCTGTCCTCCAGATCTGCAGGGTGCCGGACGGGTTCCCGACAGTCGGGATCCCGACAGTCATTTACCCGACGTCGGGATCCCAACTGTCAAAATGCCGACAGCCGGGTGCCCAACGGACACCCGCTATTTTCCCTCGTGGGGGTCTACGACCCCCATAGAGGGAGAATAGAATAGGTGGCTCGCGCAGTGAGCCACCGTGCCCGCAGCGTGGCGAGCGCAGAGTGGCGAGCGCAGCGAGCCCGCAAGGGGTTTTATTTGCGCTCGCCATGCTGTCTGACTCCGGGCAGTCGGGATCCCGACGTCGGGATAATGACTGTCGGGATCCCGACTGTCGGAGTCCCATACCACACCCGATCTACCATCAGTTCATGTGTCTCAGGCAAACAATGGGTCTATAGTAGAAATGAATGCAGCATGTTTGAAAATGTGACAGTTAGTAATGACTACAGCGGTGCACCACCTAGGGAGTCTAGGAAATGTGACAGTTAGTAATGACCACAGCGGTGCACCAGCTAGGAAGTCTGGGAAATGTGACAGTTAGTAATGACTATAGCGGTGCACCAGCTAGAGAGTCTGGGAAATGTGAGTTAGTAACGACTACAGCGGTGCACCAGAGAGGTGATTTGGAAGACGTGGACCGTTGGTAGATCACAAGGACCGGTTTTGCCATCCCTGTTCTAAATAAATAAGAAGTCGATTCTGATTGGTTACCCATAGCAACATCCTGTCTGAAATAGAACTCCCCAGTAAATAAACTCCACAGTATTCATGGGGCCTAGATGCTTATAACTGGCACATACATAGGACACATGCTGAGAGGATGGAACACAGCTAATAAAATGCAGACTAGCCTAAAATTAAGGCTGTAACCAGGTTAATTATGCAACCAAAGCAAAAATCTATTATACCTTCTGTAGCTCCACTACAACACTAATGATGTTCGTTAATTAGTTAGAGATGTCCTGCGGTGCAACAGTAAATAAGCTCTGGCTTAGCAAAGATGACACTAAATATATCCATTTGTTGATAAAAAGCCATAGAGTGCATGTGCCCCATGGAATGTACGTGCAGAGGTGCAGTTGCAGTCCAGACACATGGTTTCCAAAGTGTCCTGGAAATGTGCCGGGCGTCCGTAGTTGGCGACTATACAGACACACAAAGAAGTAGCATTGCATAATGGTTGTGTCGCACTCATAATGCAGAACTGATTGCAATTACTTGGAGACCCTCAAACTGGGGGTTTTAGTCCATGCACATGCGGTCATGGCTGTACACAAGGGAAGGGCTTAGCAGAAAGATGCACACACTACACCAGCTATCAACACACTAATACGACAGTGCCTAACGCAGGTGGCTAGGGACATTGTGCTGGAAATTGTGGATGGCCCACTTCTTTGGAGAAGTAGGCAAAATCATGGAGAGATCCCGGACTGTCATGAGTTTCCCCGATATTGTAGCGTAGGCAAGTAGACTTGAGGAACCTGTGTCTCCCCAGCTGCGGAGGATCCAAGACGTGTGTCCGTCTTTTCCTCCTAGAGAGCTGCAGATCTCCCAGACACAGCGATGTATATACAGTGAAGAGTGTTTATCTTTGTTGGGATTACTGTGAGTACTACACTATAATCTCTAGATATGCCATTCCAGAGCGCTATTACGGGGGATGCCGTCATTTCAATTACCACCCATGTTTGCGCCTTACTAAGCCAGCTTAACTCCTTACAAGACCAAAATATTACAGCATGTCCCAATGTTGCAAAAGAGGAGCAATCTTAGGGCCCTTGTAAATAGTTCAGCCTTCGGCACTCTTAAATCCCAAAACACCAAGCAAATCCTTTCCTAGGCTTATAATATGTTGTAATATTTATTACTGGAAGAATCTGTTCACTTAATCTCCTCTGCAGGTCAGGATTCCACTGTCTAACAAATGAAAATGAAATCAGGACACGTGGCATGAAAATGTATTATTACGCTAGTGGGAGGACTGCTACAACAGCATGCAGAGTAGGGTGTGATATCTTGTCACACTTATTACCGAAAGCTGCAAGCTTATAATAATGGTGAAATGTGCTGTTAGGTAAAGCAACCAATCAGATAATAGTGGTCATGTTTTATCACAGGCTTGCAAATGAAACCTGACGCGTGATTGGTTATGGCACACCAAGTGCACCGTGTGTGATTATATAAGGCCCCCATGTGTAAATGCACAGACTTTCAAAGTAAGTGATGATCTGCATGGCTGTCCACATGGTCATGGACAGAATTCATGACTTATTTTGATGATTAGAATTTCTGCGGTCAATACATTTTTTTTGTTTAACCATTATCCGTTTTTTACATTGTGTCTCAACATACGTCTCCATATGCAGTAGCAGAGGCTCTGGCGTCTCACTTCCTGCGGCCATATTGTGTGACCAATGGGCCACTCAGAAGCCAGTACATAGCCCCTGGGGCTCGCGAAGACGCCGGTTCTTTTGCGTACATCTCTAAAGATCTCTGTTCTACTCCAAATACCCGAAAAGTTAGGAGCACTATAAGGTCATCCCTTATAATAATTGGTAGCATAATCTCTGCCCTGAAGATCTTACGTTTAATCCTGGCATTTGACTTATTTTAACCCTAGACTATAATCTATTACCCTTGTCCCAGTATTAAAAAATAATTTGCATCTGTTCACCTCTCAGTTATTAGTGATAACACCATTACAGGTCCTCCAAGTTCTATTTTAGGGATGTGTGAGAAATTTCCTAGTTAATGTCATATTAATGAACAACTGCAGACAGCTGCTCTAATCATCTCCACAGCTTACACGCTTATTTCATCGGGACCTCTGTACGACAGCAGCTCAGCGGTAGGAGAGGCCGTCTATTATCGGGGATGAATGGGGAAGTGAAGAGTGTGAATACCCTTTCAATGCTGTGCACTTAAGACACAAATCCTGTTTAAACTATTTCTAAAAGAAACTCTTGTGAGATGCTGCTGAAACGCTTATAACGAAACCCACTATTACATTTATGAATACCTTCCGACATGATCTATTACACATGGTCTAGTCCAATTCTTTCAAGCAGCTTTCCAATGGCAATAACCTGGTTAAATGGTATAGCTGATGTTAAATCAGTGAGTTTCTACATTAACAAATCCATTCTGCTCCTGTCTGTGCAGTTGGAAAACTAGAAGTAAAAATACAAACATTTTTATTATGCGCTCTCTTTAACCATCATTATGTATCACTCACTCCATTAGACTTATTGTTGCTGCAGGTAGCCATGTTGGGGCACCGTTAGAACCCACATGTGAAACCCTGCTCCTAAAAGGGAGGTACTCTGCATTTTCTGGTCACTGGTGAGCATAGAGATTTGACGTGAAGTGCCCATTGCCTGTCATTCAGTAACAGCGCAACCGATACATATGCATGTATTTTTGCAGTCTTGTGCATTATGGCTTTAACCAACACGGTTGCCACTGTTGTGTGCAGGTGTTAAGGGCAATTTAAATCAAATGCCTAACTATGTATTTATAGTCTCCATATATATTATACAGCAAATTAGTATATGTGTTTCTTTGCCACTGTATAACAAGGGGCCGCTCGTGCGTGCTTGGCGCACGTAGAATCCCCATGCTGTGACATCACTGCTCAATGCTTTTCTGCGAGCTGCGGGAGTGAATTAGACACACCTGCGTAGAGACAAGATTGTGCCACGCATGTTGCATGAGGAGATTGACACGGCAACGATGAGCGTGGGTATATCTGTTGGCCCATTTTGTGGGTGGAGCTTACGGTAGCAGCACAACATCTTTTGCAGCTGAACAAACGCATCTAGGGGTGTTTCTGTCTCACAAGCATCTCAGCTATGTCTCCACATGTGTCTGAGTGTAACTGGGTGACTATTAGGGGTGGGCACAGGGCTGTAACTAGGGGTGTGCAAGTGAAACCATTGTCCAGGGTGGCGGACCCTTAGTTTGGCAAGGTTACTGCCCCATAGGGTCTACATTTGGCTTACACAGTGCCTGGAACAGCACCATGCAGCTGGTAGTGCTGCTGCACAGCCACCCGGTGAAGACTAAGGTAGCTCTAAGCAGTGCTCTACTTCCTGGTGCCAGTGGTTATTGCGTGGCACCATGAGTCACAAATGAGGGGGAGCTGGGCCAGCATAGAGCCTTACTCGAGACCATCATTGGCATGTGGGTTTTCACCAAGCATATGTGGATGGAATTGTGCATACATAGATATATACATCTATATACATCTGTTTTCAGACATATCTCTTGCAACAATGAGAGGGCTAGTGTAAGTGCAGGCTGATAGTGATGTCAGCTATATAACCAAGTGTAGGTATGCAGTGGTGCGGTCACACACATTGCTGACTTTCATGCATCTCAGAATTGGTCCCCAAATCTCAAACAGTTGTTAAGGTTTGAAAGATCCCAATATTTCCACCTTTCGCGCATTCAAAAATATTTGAATGACAATGTCACGCCTGCCAATCAAAGGCTTTCATTCCCAGGCTTCTAAAGCCTGCTCTAGATGCTATCACATTACATCCTCCCGATTCCCTGGAACTTGGGAGAGCTACAGCCCCATTGGCTAGTCACCTCACACTCTGCCAGTCTAACCTGCCCAGTGATGCTGACGATTACGGCGGCACATCACATATTAAAAGAGTAAATATCAGGATGCCTTTAAAAAAGGGGTCAATTTACTTTGTTGCAGTCACCTCCATTTGACTGATGTTCTCCTCAGCAGGAGCGCTGTGTAACTGTGACAAATCTCCCCCTTGGTGATGAAATATAATCAGAATGTCTTGTAAGCACAATAGTAATTATTAGGAGCATAAACCTTCCAAGGTGTTACAGTCACACGAAGGCGAGCACAGAGCTAATGCAACATCGGGGGACCCATAACTCTTTGTATGCCTGCTCTCTTGGACTTAATTCAGTCTTACAGTTTTTCTTTTTGTGAAGTGGCATATACATATTATGCTAATATTAAGATATATGCTTATAGTATACAAGTCAGCAATAAGGAAATGGCAAGCGCTCGCTGCTTTGGCAAAGTGTATCGGGTTCTGATCACAAAACCTTACTTTGCACAAGGGGTAGTCCTTAATGAACATCCCTTCTTAAGGTGGTCATACACTACTAGGAAATGTCGCAGCAGTGTGTGGCCAGAAAATGACGGCACCTTCCTGGGCGGCTGGATCACATGCAACACATGGCATGCGGTCCTTCTGCATGTGACGTATAACATGCGATCCTGTTCCCCGCTGCTGGGGGAGGTCCAAATCGGAGGTCAGACATGCAAGCAGGTCCGCCCTCCAACTCCGATCTGCACTGGACCGAGCACCGAATGTTAAACACATTCGATTTGGCCACTTATCCACTGATTTCTCAGCCTGATCCATCGGAATCAGGTGAAAATCGGACTAGTGTATAGGGGCATTTAGACTTACAAATTCCTATTTAAAATATCAGTATAATCAACAGGTTCTTATGTCATACTTCACTTATTATGTAATCAATTTCCACATTAACCTCCCATCTGATTTACTGCTACCTACATGTATATACTGTACATTAACAGCACGGTAACAGGGATAATGCAGCCTGTCCTTCACCTGCCCCCTAGATGGCGATCACACCACTATTACTAATAGACCCAGACATCATTACACCCACTCACTGGCTACAGATGCTCCGAGCAGAAGTGAGCTCCCATGGCACTAGGGTAGAAGATTGCAGTCAAGAGCAGGTATAGCCAGGACCACCCCAAGGCTTTCCTGATCTATGCCGTCATACTACCCGCACAGCTCTTCTTACGGCCCAGACATATAGGGGGCAATTCTGGTTGATTCGCTCGGATGAAAATTTGCATCCTTGCGAGTCAACCAGATCCCACCTTGCGAATTCTGGTATACTGGCCCACCATTCACAGGGAGCTTACGTTCGCAAGGCGCGCGAATGGATGTTTCACATAAACATCCATTTGCAGGTCAGTGGGAACCTCCAACATCTTTCGATGGTCGCCGACTATCGAAACATGTGGAAGGTGCACGCATATGTAAGGTTGCTCTGAGGAACCTTACATATGCCTGCACGTTCAGAAGGAAGCGGGAGGGCAGCTGTGATGTCCAGTGATGTCAGCTGCCCGCCCCCCCCCCCACCCCGCATGTCCGTCACAGCCGCATTAGCATGAGAATGTTCAGCGGTCTCATGGGAACGCCTTTGAAAGGGTGGGCGTTCACATATGCTAATGGTCCAGCCGCGCCACGCCCGCCCCCCGCCCTCAAGGATGGGCGAAGAGTTTGTTCGCCGTGGGCGCACGCACCCGGTGCTTGAACATGCGCAGAAATGTGCATGCGCAGTCAAAAAACATTGCACCCGTGTGAATGCATAAGCCCTTCCGAACGGACCTGAATAAGGTCCGTAATGTAACATAGCTTCACACACCTGATGTGTACGAAGTCTTCAACAACTGCAGCCATATGAAGCTTCATTCACTGCAGTTTAAGAACTACAGCCATGCTATAGTATATGGTGAAGGTGGCGAGTTGCCTGGACTCTCCCATCATTTTCCACCCCCAGCCTCCTTCCTGTCAATAACCCTGCGAACTGCAAGCGGATAGGAAAAGAAGCCGGACTTATTCTAGTTCACTCTTTCTGACAAATTCCTTCTGAGATGGACAAAACCATGTGCACTGCAGGTGGGGCAGATGTTACTTGTGCAGAGAGAGTTAGATTTGGGTGGGGTTTTATTTCAAAGTGAGATCTATATTGCAGTGTAAAAATAAAGCAGCCAGTATTTACCCTGCACAGAAACAAAATAACTCACCCAAATCTAATTCTCTCTACACATTTTACATCTGTTCCCCTGCAGTGCACATGGTTTTGTCCATCTAAGAAGGATTTAGTCAAAAAGAGTGAACTAGAATAAGGCCCTTTATCACTAGCCGGCACCGTGCATGCATACTGCGAACCATACATATGCGCAATGTAACGTTAATCGTCCGTCGTGCGATCAGGTGTGAATTACCCCCATAGTTTAGCAATGTTTATATGCAAATACTGAAAAGTGAGCATGCACTGAGGGAACCCTACAGATGGACGGATTACAATTGCAGTTATCTGTGTGAATGAATTAAGTGATGAGAAATGTGTTTTACAGTAATTCACTCCAGGCAACAGAAATAGTAAATTAAGTGGAACGATCATTTGCAAAGCATTTTGTACTGATTGGAGCGTCTGCCATAGATGTATAGAATAAGACACAAAAGAGGCATCGCGATTGGACAGTGGTACTGTGTCTGAAGCAGCGCTGCCATTCTGCTGCCGGCTTGGCAGTTAGATACCAGCTCTCCCAGGAACCCTCCCCAGACACCAGCTGTCTCCTGGTGGTCTGCTACTCACTGGTTCTTGGGTTTTCCCTGCAGATGGATCACATCATAAGCTGATCACTTGTGTGGTTATTGCTTCAAGATGACAGCAGCATTTAGCTAAATTCACAGAAGCCCCAGCTGTTGTTGGCCCTTGGGCTCCTATCCCAGGCATAATACCTCCTGCAAATCAGTAACTCGCTGTGACTTTTTTATTGCATGGAGTACAGAGGGAAGTAAAAGGAGACCGTCACTGTTCATGGTCCTGCAATTAGCAGTGTCAATCTACTGTACAGTGTGTGCAGCTTCCAGGCCAGAACACACTTTTTTAATACAAATTAGAAATATATAAATTAACTGAAAGGCAAGACAAGGTTTTATGGCCGCATCAACATTTTAATATCCTTTTATAGTTTATTCAGGGTGTTCTATATGATGTATTTATTTACCCTCTTTTGAAAGTAAACTGTATAATTTTGTATCCTTCTGCTGAGGTGCTCGTTTGCACAATATTATCACGCATGCAAGATATACAAGGTATATATATATATATATATATGTATATATGTTTCAGGGTTTCCTACCCTCCCGGAATGGCCGGGAGGAGCCTGGAAATCGGGTCAACCTCCTGGACCCCCGGAAAGGTAGGCAAACCTCCCGGAATGCGGGCAGCCCCCCGCTGGGGGTCCGTGCTAGCAAGTGATATGATTTGCATCTTCTAGCCTCCCCCCCTCCCCCCCCCCCACTGTGCAATGCCTGAAATACAGGCATTGCATGGCGGGGCATGGCCACAAGGATGCGATCATGTTGGACCCGCCCCCCCCACTCTCATCATTCACCGGCCACCCCGCCTCCACCCCACTCTGACCATGGCCCAGACCACCCTTGCCTGAATGAACTGGCTGCCCTCCTCCCGGAGAGGATAGGCACGAAGTAGACAACCCTGATTTCGCCCTCTGGGGCAGATGTATTAAGCTTTAAAACAAGAGATAAATGCAAGAGTGATAAAGAGAGATAAACCTCCAGCCAATCAGCTCCTTACTGACTTTTTTCAAACACAGGCTGTAACATGGCAGTTACATACCTCCCAACTTCTGTCCGAATGAAGTAGGGACACTCGCGAAAGGGGGCGTGGCGTATGCAAATGAGGGCGCGGCTTATGCTAATTAGCCGCGACCTCATTTTCATACGAGAATAGAGGCTGTGCGCATGCGCACAGCGTCTATTCTACTAGATTGGGGGTCTCCCAACTGTCACCCCCCCCCCGCAGCGGGACAATGCCTGCCGCGGGTGGGACAGCGGGACAGGACCCGAAAATCGGGACTGTCCCTCTAAAATCGTGACAGTTGGGAGGTATGCAGTTAGCAGGTGATTGGCTGGACGTTTGTCTCTCTTTATCACCCTTGCATTTATCTCTTGTTAAGGCTTAATACATCTGCCCAATTGGCCGATATGCACATGTGCAAACCCCTGGGGCGAATGCCTTCGGAATTCGCTCAGTGCTGGAGCGTGCGTTCAACGATGCAACATTTACCTCGCTCGCTAGGTAGGGAATATACGCTGCCTAGTGATCAGAACTGAATCGGGCCCTTAGATGTAATCCCTAACGTCCACATAAACACTGCGATCTGTCAGCGCCGCATTCAGACTCCAGCGGAGAAGACATGAGAATATCAGGCTCTATCTTTGGATTCTTTACAGAAATTAAAAATAAATAAGGCAGCCGCTGTCTGTTAAATCAGGTGGGAAACAAGGGGGAACAGAATAAAGAATTCTATATATTCTCTCTCTTTTTTTTTTTTTAATTCTCTAAGATCAGAGCTGAGAAAGCAGCCAACTCCGCTGCGGTCTCCTGGGACAGCGCTGTGATTCAGTGACCCGGAGCAAAGACGCACAATCTCCCTGGAAGTCACGTTTACATTAACACAAACAGTGGAGTGAAAATATTAGCAAAATAAAACATGTGCTTTCTTCATAACCTCCTCCTGCACCGGCACCTTTGTGCAGCAATCGCTTGTGCGCACAGCTATACAGCCACCCAGCTTCATTGCTGCTAATTTACCGAGATGAGGTGTCTCCTACTCGGTTCATCCTTCTGCAAATAGCCCCACAGGGGATTTCTTGGCGATCAAACTCCCCAGCTGCCAATCTCCTCATTCCCAGTGAATTTTCTGTGTGTACCTGGATTTATACTTTCCAGCTCTTGAGATTCTTTGTCAGGCTGAGAGCTGTAAGATGTGTAATGCAACAGGCAGAAGCCTTTATGTTGTCCGTGTGAGGAATAGCGAACAAGCTAAAATGACATGCTGTGTTTTATCACTTCCAGATCTACAAGCCAGTCGGTTTTTCTTTTCTTTTTTTTTTTATATTTTGAATTTAGTGATACCATTTTGTAGGTATAGTCCTGTATACTGAAGGACTATCTCATTCTCCTGCACATATATTGTGTCCAGATTAATAATGGGGGGATGGGTCTACAGCCCCAGGCCTCCGCATACAAATAGGTCCATCAAAATAGGTCCATCATGACAGCTTGCCACACATAAATCATAGTTAGCAGAACTGTATTTCTATTTTCTGCACAAAATGAGGCAATATTTTTTTTATATGTGATTCAGGAGGTATTGTGGCTGTACATGCTAATGCTACACTGACCACACCCACAAAACACTGGCCACACCCCTTTCACTTAATGCCTTAACCCAGCCATATTTATCCAATCCTCTGCCACGAACCATTCTAGAAGATATTGAGGGATTGAATTTTAATAAGTAAATTTACTAAAGCGTCTCAAAGTGAAAAGCGGTGACGTTACCCAATCCAACCAATCAGATTCTGTCTATCATTTTCTAGGATGCAATAGAGAAATGATTGGTCAAATATGATTGGTCAATTGGTCCTTGGTCACTTCTAATACCCATTGAATTTATAGTTATGTACTCTACAGCATCCTGCAGCAATGATGGTGAGCTCATGTTAGTCCCTTCATGCATTGCACCAGGTACCTACCCCGCAAGGATCTTGTTACTGAACGCACACTAGATAAAGCCATTTTTGAATTTTAGCATCTTTATTCGGTAGGAAGTAGCGACATCCCTGCAGGAGATTTGCAGATGGATGATGTCACCAACTCATGCATTGATAAGCATCAATCTCATATATATTGGTTACATCATAAAATCCCTGTCAACTGTACATGTAGGTGATGATGCCCTGGTATTCTAGTGGGCCTCTCTTATTGGCTGCAGTAGTCTCCTGGTGACCACTTCCCGCTTTGGTATTCTATTCCGGAATCTATGTAACATGAAGATCTTTTTGTTCAGCTAGCAGTGCTATGACATCCCACTATAAATGGGTACCCAGGGATTAAGCCATCCCTCAGCTTTCCTTGGCAGAGTCCTTTATCATATACAATATTTACTTCAGGGGAAGTCTTGGCATTTGTCATATTTATCTTACTGAGAAATGGCCGGTAAGAGCCGCTTGGCTTCCTAACACAGCCCAGCCTTGTGCTGCTGATTGAGCTGCTGAACTGTGTAATTCAGGCACCTCTATACAGGAGCAACATTTGTCTTGTGCTTTATTAAACAGCCATAAAACCATTTCTCTGGCTCATTACTGAGGCCGGTGTGGGAAGCCGCTTTCCTATCGTACAGGCCTCGGGATTAATTCCCGTATCCCTGCTGCCAGAAGCTTGCACACATCAGCCTGGCAAAGCGGGTGCGGGTCTGACTAACAGGCTGACCCTGGATGGCTGTTTTATGGGCTGCCCAAATAATTACAGCAATTAGTTATTTTTATGGGGCTGCGCAGTATTATCATCATGCAACACAGCAAATGCAATAAATCCATTACAGAAAAACCAAAAGCAAAAAAGTAAAGCAAATAATAATGCATCACGCTGGATAATATATACTGCAATTATGTATATACGGCTTAAGAGTCAGGCGGCAATTCATAAAATATACAGCATATAGTCAACCAATAAAATTATATATTTACATTTCTAAATATTTTATCTAATAGATGCAAACGTACCATACTGCACTTCTTTGCATATATCAATCTGCTGGGCTCATTTCCAATGGCGGTAGTTTTGTACGGTAGGCCAACATTTTTAGTTAGGGTTAACTGCCACATGGGTCTGGGGTAGAAATTCACAAGAAAAAGTGAAGGAGTGCTTTGTGGGAGATACACTTAGCCAGGGCTTAAAGTGGTCCTGGAGAGTTGGTGGAACAATTACACCCCCCCCCCCCCCTCCCCGTTAGGTAGAGCCTAGACCAGTGCCAAGGAATTTGTGCCCTACCACCCATAAAGGGATAGCGGTCCCAGAACACATGGTAGCACAATCGTATACACATTACAACGCATGTAGTGCCCTTGATTCATATAAACCACACAGTAATGCCCCTTATACACATAATGTCCACAGTTGTTCATCTTAACTTTACATTACATACGCCGTACCAGAAGAAGAAGCCGCTGGGACAGGCTTTTCTGTTGGAATTACTTTACAGGACTGTGGAACAGGTGGAACTCAGTTCCACCCCGTTCCCCCTCACTTTAACCCCTGCACTTAGCCTTGAAAATGAAGTGGAGAGTGATAAACTACTAGCCAATATGCCACTAACTGTCATGTTACAGACTGCGCTTGAACAATTGGGAGCCAAATTGCTGGTAGTTTATCACTCCCCACTTTATGTTTTAGGAAGAATGTATCTTTATATTTTGTACACACTTTGTCCCTGCATGCGGTGCAGGCTTGCTGGGACTCATATTTCCACAATAATACACAATGGTATATTCTTTTTTTTACACAAACATCAGCCTGGTGCACAGGGGCACCGGGAAGACATCAGCATGGGCAGGTAAATTCTGGAGGGGGGGGACCCCTTCATTGGGGGTCCCCACTTCACCAGGATCCCTGTCCAAGCAGACCGGTCAGGGGATGAATGCTTTGGCCGCTGTGGCATTATCCTGCTGGATGATTGAGCCCAGTGCTGGTTCTTGAAATACGGGGTACCCCTGCTTGTTTTTTCCCCCTGTATTTTGGGAACCATGACCAGCCCTTGAGCCTGGTGCTGGTTTAAAAAAATCCAGGGGACCCCTATTTGTTTTGCCCTGTGATTCTTTAACCCCCCAACACCGCCACCGGAGTCTCCCCTGAAACTTCTATCCCTGGCCACGCTCCCAAGTCAGAACCAACATTAGAACAGAGATCAAACATTTTAAAAAAGAACGAGGAGAGCAGACAAGTTTGGGACTGGTCTATGCATTATTCTACAAATCATGAAACCGCACATACAGTACTGTAACAATACATGACACTAAACTGGAATTCTAGCAGTATATGAATACCACATGTGTTTCTTTTTTTTCACATTAAATAAAGCAGAACCCAACCCATTTCTAATTAACATCACCTACTTTGAGTCACTAGGAGCTGGAGAGGTAGTGCTGGTTTTAAATGTCACAATACAAAATAATCCTTTGGATAGCTCCATAGGGAATATAACGTACGAACCTAGGACTGACTGACCTTGTCCTTGCAAAGTAGCTAAGTCATCACCTTTCCTATTACCCACACTCTCGGTTCTCCTTGCAGAATTCACAAATCTAAGTGACCTAGGAATAGCTTACAAAAACATTTCACAGTGGAATACAAAAAAAACAACACAGATCCAGCATGCTTACAGCTAATAATTGTTACATAATGTAATTGGTGTATCATTTTTAATGCATATTGTGCTTTAAGGTATGTAAAGTGAAAACCCATTGGGTAACAGCAACATCTAGTGCTCGGTGCAGAGTATTTAAGGGTATTGAAGCTATTTTGTGTAACCATTGCCATCTCAAGTAATATGCAAATGCTGGTATTAATCTCTGATTTGCTGTAGCATATGGGTTAATCTAGCTGGGAGGGGGGGACTGGTAGGGGAGAGGGAAATAGAGAATTAAGTTTTTAGCAGCAGCTATAATAGAAGACAAGCAACACACACTTCTAGGTTAAGGATTGGTGTTTAAAATGATTTGCTGCAGTAGATATTACTTATCACAGTAAGGGGTCGATAGGAACAGTAGTTTTACTCCAATACTTGTGATATCTGAATAGGGGGTGTTAGCAGGGAGGAGGATAATGAGAATAGAGAGACTTGGGGCTTATAAACACTATAATGAGATCCCTGCTGTATAAGGCAAGCTATGTATCTAACACTGTGTTCTCAACGTCTTTAAAATCAAGTACTCTTGTATTTTCTTGAGCGCAGGGGGCTGATAAAATTGGGCCTCTACATAACAAAGTCAGACAGGTAGAGTGTGCTCTCAGCCTACCTCCTGCCACATTACACAGCTGTGGTCAACCAACCATAATTCTATGATGAACCAATGAGGATGGGACTAGCATCAGCGGAATGATATGATTCGATACAGGCCCACCACGTTTCCTACTCTGGAAATTGTGCTCTCCTTCCAGGAGGTCTGGGGAAAGTCAACAGCTAGAAGAATGACCCCAGTCACAGTGTTAGACTGTGGCAAGAAGAGCCCATCACAAAATGTAGTGGTAGAGGACCAACTGCTTGGTTGCTATGAGCAACATCCCATATTCAATTGAACTCCCATTTAAGTATATTTACTCCCAAGAATCTGATTGGTTGCTATAAGAAACACCTCTGAGAAATTTTGGGGGAAAAAAGAGTGGAGTGGAACCCATAACCTATGGGTGCCATAGCAACATCACCCCTTGTACCCACTACAATTACACCCCTGGCTGACAGATATGTTTATGGACATTTCTGACTAAGGGCCAGATGTATCAAGCTTAAAAAAGTGATAAAATGAAGAGTGATAAACAGCCAGCCAATCAGCTCCTGTCTGTTATTTTTCAAACCCAGCCTGTGACATGGCAGGTGGGAGCTGATTGGCTGGCTGTTTATCACTCTCCATTTTTTCACTTTTGAAGCTTGATACATCTGGCTCTAAGTGGATTTTCACATTGAGGGCCAGATTCTCTAAACTTCAAAAGTGATAAAATCCAGAGTGATAAACAGCCAGCCAATCAGCTCCTACCTGCCATGTCACAGGCTGTGTTTGAAAGATGTCAGGCAGGAGCTGATTGGCTGGTTGCTTATCACTCTCTATATTATCACTTTTGAATATTTACAATTTATTTATTCATGAACAACTACCCACACACACTTGGACCTCCCTCCCAGGAATTTCTCATTTAATGTAAGCAAGTATGATGTAAAAAAGAAAGCAATGTATTTAAAAAAACATATATGCGTATATTGGATACACTGGACTTTTAGGTTTATAATAAAATCCATTATTTTTAGCATTTTACTTGTTTTGTACAGGTGTAAAGTATTTTCTACTGACGTGCACCCAGCGACCTTCCATGACATGTAACAATTGTAAAGCAAGCTGAGTATGCTGGAGTTATACAAGCAAGTTTTAATAAATATTTATATATATAAACAGCTAACTTCTCCTAACCTCTATCAAGTGAAGTACCACCAGTGACCACTAGAGGCCAAACAACAGGCCGAAAAACTTCTTTGTGTGCTAAACGATGTCAGAAAGTGAAAGCTATTTTCGCAGGGACACTGCTCTGTTTCAAACTAGCTGGATATGGAGAGAGGGTGCTGAGAAGACAGAGATTGGAGGTAGAAGCAGATAGGGACTTGGTTTGAGAGTTTGTTGGCTCAAAGTGACAGGACATTTCAGGAGCCGTCAATTTGACAGGCTTCAGCTAGTAAATAAATAAATAATAATTTGTTTTCTGTGAAACGACCCAACATTGAGCTTCCAATGATCTGGGTCATCGAGATGCTGAACACTGCAGCCAGCCAGCCAGCCAGCCATTTTCTCGGCTCCACGGTATGCTTAAACACGCACAAAGTGCTGACTTTTCCCTCTAAAGCCCTATATTTTATTTACATGTTTATTTCTTTGTCTCCATGAATAATTGATTAAGAACTACCTGCTAATCTCTGCAGTACCTGAATGTTTTGTCTGCACTTGAATCACTTTCTAGAACAAAACTGACTGATGAATTCCTAGCACTTGCTGCCAAAGTGTTTTGTTGCACTCATAGCTGGTGTGTATGTGTTGATGTTCTGTATACATCTACTTACCTGACACATCAAAATATAGAATAGATGAATACCAGTAAGTGAGAATGATACTACAGCAGTAGCGCCACCAACAGGGTGGTACAAGTAATGCAGTATGGGGAGCTTTTATGAGACCCTCTGCAACCCACACTAGAGTAGGTATTGCCATCCGTGTGGCCTTCAGTGATGCTTGCCATCGATGGAGAACACTTCAGGAGTCTTTGATGGTATTATACTATGTGATGCCATAGCATCAATGGTTCTAACCAATGAAGGTTTGTGTATGAGCAGAAGAGACTTCGCCCTTTGTTGGGCTATCCATATCGGTACACTGTGGGCTGCTAAGAGATGAGCATGTCAAGTCAACTAAAGAGAGTGGAGAGAGAACAAGGTGGATCATCCATCCTGCACGCTCACTGCTGTGTATGAGCGGGAGCAGGGCTGGATTGGTAGCGGGTCACAGCATTTAAAGTCAGTAAGGTGGGCTGGGACCACCCTTTCTGGCACACACAACACAGTGTGTTACATTGTATGTGCAAGCTGGAGCCAGAGTACTGATGAAAGGCCCTTATCCAAAACTGCCTTAGTGTTACATGACATAGGGCGAGATGTCATAAACCACCAACCAATCAGCTCCTACCTGTCATTTTTCAAACCCAGTCTGTGACATGGCACTTAGGCTGGTTGTTTATCACTCTCCTTTTTATCACTTTTCAAGCTTAGTACATCTGGCCCTTATTCCCTTTACACAGTAAAAGATATTATATTATCGCTCAGAAAGGGCGTTCTGAGCGATATCTTCTAGTGTATTGTCAATATAGTTATCAATGAGCAGGATAATGATCCATCCCGTCAGCAGAACATGCAGGTCAATTTGGCTTTATAGCCAAAAACCACATGTTTAGAGGGTCTTGTTGATGTCACTGAACAATATTGTTTACCAATATAAATATGGGGGGACCCGCGGCTGATATAGTGAACTATATCAGCTGCGGCCAGCAATAACCATTAAGGTTATTGCAAAATACAATGAATCAATCAATCCATATGTAAGCGGACAGATACACACAAGGGCCTACACTAGATTTTCTGAGCACCATTTCCCTGCCCCAATAAGCTTACAATACATGTGTTTGCATATAGAGTCAAAGTGACTTATCCAAAGCAATATGCCTTATAAGTCCTCCTCCCCCCAATACTTATTGCTGCTTAGCCCTCTTCCTACTACAAGGTCTGTCCTTTTATATCCATCCTGTAAAACCTGGAAGCCAGCCAAAACCCAGCGGCCCCCATTCCCCAACACGTGCCAGGCAGTGTTGATAAAGCAGGGCCTATAAATAATACTTTATGTAATGTTTCTTTTTTTCTCTCACTCTCCAGATTCAGCCAGGTACTTATTAATATTAGGTAGATTTTTTTTTTCCCGCTGCTCAGCAAGTAAGACCCTCGTTGGCGTGAGTAATGGAAACAACGCGGCCGTGTGCGTAGTTTGTGCTTGTGCTCCAGACAGGTTCATTTGTCACTAGAAGGGGAAAGGTTCACGCCACAAGAGGGGGGTATCTGGTTGATGTTACAAGGCTGGCGATTAGCCCCCTGACTGTTCCACATGACACTGTGAAGGACTCCTACCAGCGATCCTTAATGCCTGCTTCAATGTCTTCAGGAAATTAATGAACATGCAGCTACCCTGGCAGCGCGTTTCAATCAACCCTGAACAGCTGTGCCGAAAGAGAAAAAAAAAAAAAAAGTATTTTTTTTTTCGGGACAGGTTTCTAAAAAAAAATATTTTTAGAGGGGAGAAGATTTATAAAAAAAAAAATATTTTAAAGAAAGCAAAGTAGAAGTAAGTACATAGGTGTTCTGCGCCAGGCGACCGTGTTACGGCCTGTGTTTTTGTTGAACAAATTAAGCACGCTCTGTTTTTTTCACCTGCTGAAGTAGCGAAGGCTGCATATGGCCCAGAACTTAAAAATAAGGAAATATGCATACATTACCATACTTAATGGACGACCCTCTCCATTTAATATGCAAATTGCCTGAAATATTACTGAATGCCTTCTGTTCTAAATGAATAAATTTGAATTGCAATTAGAATAATCCTTTATAATTAATGAAAACTGTCAATTTTAGTTCATAAGTAATTTGATTAACAGGATGATATGACACTTGTGTAGTTCAGTGTCCTGTGCGGAAGAGCTGAGGACACATCTGAAGCACTGTCAGAGGATGATCCCACAGCAATCGGTAACAAGTATTTTGAAGAGGTTGTGTTACGTTGCTAGTTCCCTTGTTTGTTCCCCCCCCCCCCCCCGATTATGGTAAAGGAACCTTTCTTTTATACATTTCAGCTGCGTGTGGCATTTTGCACAAGACCATATTGTATGGGGAATTTCCTTGGCACTGCTCTAATTTCGTCTTCTCCCATTGGTCCCATCTGCTGTAAGAATAGTTTTTCCACCTGCTGTGCCCCCAGAGGGGTATATCTTAATAACTGCCTTTGGGTGCATTTACACTGATTTCCCAGATGACCTAGGCCATGAAGCTAGGCAACATGGGGGGAACCTTGCAGGCAACTGGCAAGGCGCATTCCCAATTTAATATTTAAACAATGGCTGTTTAACAAAAGCTGGGTGTAAAGTGATTGTATCACTGCCCATTCACAGCACTCTGGTTCACATGAATGTTCTCCTAATTCAAATAGAAACAACTTTTCCATCCCAAAAAATTCTTGACTATTGCCGCAGTTTTTAAAGCAAGGATTAAAAATAAATTCAGTTTTGGGTGTTACCAATGCTACATAATTACAGGTTTACTTAATTCCTGGAGTTTGAACAGGTCGGGTCTTCCTTTTCCGTGTATTCCCCAAAAAACTGTGTTTTTTCAGAATATTTAGAATATTTGGGGGAGGGGGCGGGGTTCCCCCCAGCCCCTTTTACTTATACTTACCTCATCACCTGATTTCGACGGCGACCTTCAGGATCCTCTTCAGTGGCATCTCTGGTCCCAGGGGTGCATTGCGCGCGTGCGTGGGTGCGCCGGTGACGGCACCGGCGCACCAGCGTACTCGCGCAATGCACCGCTGGGACCGGAGATGCCGCTGAAGAGGATTCTGAAGGCCGCCATGGGACACCGTGGACTTCGGGGGACCATTGGGGCACCACCAGGGGACCAGGTAAGTATGAACAAAAAAATATTCCAAAATCCGGAAAAATCCCTGATCCAAAATGCTCGTGGTCCGAGTATTTCGGATAAGGGATACTCAACATCTACAACTCAAACACATTTAGAAATTATATTGAATATTACAAAATCTAATACTGTATATATTGTTAGATTGGGGGTAAATATGTTCACAATAAGAATAAAAGGGAAAAGAAAGTTATTTGTACCGTACACTTTACTACTCTGCTGTTGCATTTAACGTCTTGTCATTAAAGCTATGGGAGTGGTCACCAGTCACGTAACACTTTAATGTATGGTTGTCAGACTTAGTAGGGCCCCTGCAGATCATGTGGCCCCTCCCACAGTAGGTGTACACATCTTTATTTGATTTTAAACTGGCATTTAAACGTGAAAGCCTCTAACATCATTTAACGTCTTGTCATTAAAGCTATGGGAGTGGTCACCAGTCACGTAACACTTTAATGTATGGTTGTCAGACTTAGTAGGGCCCCTGCAGATCATGTGGCCCCTCCCACAGTAGGTGTACACATCTTTATTTGATTTTAAACTGGCATTTAAACGTGAAAGCCTCTAACATCATGCTCTATAAATGCATTTGTTGAGAACTTTGGTATCAGTGACTTTCTTCCTGGAACCTCCAGCCAGACATCGGCCACACTAGTCTTCCAATCCTCATTTGGCCCAGATTCAGCAAACAGCTGACAATAGAAATAATGAATAACCTTTAGGACCTGCATCTGTTCCTCTGGTATCGTGTCAAGGTTTTTAATTGGGCTATTTTGGCGCTGCAAGACAATAGCTAGGTGAAATCACCTTCTATTCATATTTCAGAGGTCAGGACACAAGGCAGCCCAACCGAGTTTAATAAATTACTGATGGGGGCTATAATCAGAGCCAGGACCCCTGTGAATGACTATTACACCAGCAGAGGAATCAGGCTGTTTGCTGAAGCAGTGGATGGATATTATCCTAATCCTGCCATTATTTCGATTCTACATATATTTACAGGGAAATGATTACAAGAATATATTTGCCGCTGTCTTATAAGCATGCACTGTTGCATATCGAATTTGTCAATCACAAATCCCCTCGGCAGACTGATTGTGATGTGGGTGGCAAATGAGGTGACATAAGGAGATGACATGGGGATTTGAACCAGAAACACCTCCCCCCAAGAAGGTATTTTGGCAGGGGCTAGAGGGACCCTCTATGTCTGCTAACTCCTTCTCATAATAATTCAGCAATCCATTTATTCCCTGAGATAAAATAGTTTGTGCTTTATCATGCAATGCAAACGGCGTAGTCGATATTAAACAATTTGTCCATCTCCAATTGTCTTTCACTTATTTCATCCTGCAACTTTAAAAAAAGTATAATACTTTATCTTTCTCTCCTTGGGGAAGACGTGCTAAGCCGTGGAGAGTTGTAAGGTTGGAGAGAGATAAACTACCAGCTAATCAGCTCCTGTCATTTTTCAAACAGCCAGTAACACGGTAGTTAGGAGCTGATTTGCTGGAACTTTGGGGCAGATTTATTAAGACCAGAAAAGTGATAAAGTGGCTGGTACATTATCACCGGCCAAACACCCCCTAACTGTCAAGCTACAGACTGGGTTTAAAAATGACAGTTAGAAGCTTAATGGCCAGCGATAAAGAACCAGCCACTTTAACACTTCACCGGGCTTAATAAATCTCCCACTTTATCCAAGGCCTAGGATACCTCTCCTCTTATATTGTGATTCCAAGCCATCTCTAGATACAATGGGTGAGATTCACCCAACTAAAAATGCTGTAAAAAAAAACAGTTTTCGGGGTTTTTACCGCATTTTCATATGCAGCAAAGCCCCACCACCGGGGCTTTGCTCCGGGGGGGTTACGCCAGTTCTAGATGGCTTAACCCAATGGAAGCCTATGGGCTTCCCTTCGTGTCTCCCACCGCCCCGCCGATCCGCGCTGCCCTCCCCTGACCTGTGTCCGGGCAGCATCCTGCTGTGCTGCCCGGACCAGTGACCTCCTCCTCCCTGCACATCTTCTGGGTGCGGGGAGGAGGAAACGGAGCCCTCACACAGCCGGGTAAGGGTTCAGGGAGGGAGGGGAGACCCGCTGCACATCGCCGGCCATCGCTTTTGCGTTAATAATCGCATATGTTACTGCATATGTGATTATTAACACTGTGAGTGCCGGCGATGTGCAGCCGGAGTTATTAGAGAATCCCGCCCATAGAGTAGTTTATTTTGGAGAACCCGGCTTTGACACTGCAGGGCCATGGTCTCTACATTACAAACTGCATTTCTGACTCTATCCACACTTCCAAGGACTGTGCCAGTTAAATGATAACTACTGTAAAAGGTTGGTAGTTATGGGCAGTGGCGGTTTTTACCTATGGGCTGCAGCCCCCCCAGGTAAAATCCGCCACTGTCTCTGCCTAAAGTGAAGCCAGATGCAGTCTGTGAGACTGCAGTGACATCACTGTGACTGGCAGTGACTTCCTATTGGAAGTCTGACCTGCCAGTCACTCAAGGTGTTCCCTCCCTCCGGGATGCCTCTCTCTGCGCAAATGCGCGGCAGCCCCCAAAACGGGTTCTGCTCATGCGCAGTATCGCGGAACATACTGCACATGCGCCGGACCCGGGAACCTGATCAAGCCTCCCGGGGCTGCTGCAAAGGCAGCCCACGGAGGCTTGGGCCAGCGCATGCGCAGTATGTATGAAGCTACTGCGCATGCTCTGGCCCCGTACAGGGGACAGGGGTGCGTGGCGTCCGGAGATGGTGGCAGTGGCCCGGGACGGCAGCGGAGGGGGGGGGGGGCTGCATTGAGGCAGCCCCCTACTCCATAATGGTAAAAGCCGCCACTGGTTATGGGCAACTTTTCAACTTTCTGATGTGTTTTATACACATCCCCTCCCGACTCATATGTCACAGCTTCCCTGCCCAGGGCTGGACTGGCCCACAGGGGTGGTATCTGGAACTTTCCTTATTCACCTGAGGTCCAGCATTGACACAGAAGTGTAAGATCATTTAGAAATGCCATGAAAAAGGAGGAAGTTCACTCAGCAAAAGTGATATTGACAATTCTCTTACAGAACAGAAAGGAGCAAGGATGAGTAAAGCTCAGTGTGGCCTGTACACTATAGCCAGGTCATAACCTCGGCAGGCCCCGACCATCTGTGTCACACAGACTTGCAATGAACCCTATCATTTCCCCATCTGTCTGTGGCATCAAGTGATCACAGGTTGCAATAATCTCCTTGCAGGAACCTCTGTCGCCTTCCTTCCATAAACCGCTTTAATGATTTAGGAGAATACTCTGGTTGGAACAAAGGGGCTTTAAATGCTAAATGCTAAAAGAGTCATGTGGCAAACTGTCTACACTGTATACATGTGTTTGTGTGCACGTATACTGTTTATATCCTGTATGTGTGTGTATGTATATATATATATATATATATATATATATACACATATATATAATGCCCGAAGCATTGCGAGCGAAGCGAGCGATGCGAAGGGATGCGGTGCACTTCAAACTGTGTCCATGTCGACTGTGTCGACATTCAGGTAAAAAACAAACAGTGAAAAACCCCATGTTGACCTTTTGACTGTCGACCTAGCCCATGTCGACATACTGCTTGCGTCGACCTAATGTCATGTCGACCTAGACCCATGTCAACCTAGATCCATCTCTACATTGACCCATGTCGACCTTAACCCATGTCAACCTTGCTGCATGTTGTAGATGTTGTAGACCTAATGACCGTATCCCTAGTCCACTATGGGCCAATGCCAGCTTCGCTTTCTAGGGCTTGGTAAATCCAACAGCTCAGCAACCCCCATACAGGGTTAAATCAGGGCTATCCCTAAAATCTATGGGTAGTTCCTTACTCCCTCGTACAAATGTCCTCCTCTGTTTGTGTGTGAATCACACACACACACACACACACACACACACACACACACACACACACACACACACAAACAGAGAAACCAGGCAGCATTCTCTTCCTACTCCACAGCCTGCAGCCAGACAGTGAATGGTTGTCAGCATGCTAATTGGTGGATGGCTGGATTTATCAGCCAATCAGAGTGCTGACAGATGGCATGGGACCGCAGGAGGGGTGGGTTGTGATTTTATTTTATTTTTTTCACATGAATGGGTCTGGAGGGGCCCCAAATGCATTGCTTTGCCCAGGGGTCCTACAATGCTGTTTGGACGGCCCCTGCTGCCTTACTAGATGCAGAGCACTGACATTCGCTATCTCTCCTGTTACAGGTTGAACAGAGCTGTAACATCTTCTCCCCTCCGCTCCACATCCTCCAGTGAGATTTACTGTCCTTCACGATGCCTGAGTGGGAACCTCTACAGAAAGATTTAAGTTAAGTGACTCTTCTGCAGTCCTTAAGCTCATTTATTATTGAATTAAGTTTTCATTTCTCGGAGGAGGTGGAGGGAGAAATTAAAAGCGAGGAAGCTAGAAACCTGAAGGTTTACTAGAAAAGAGACTTAAAGACACACATGCCTTAAAGCTGCTCTGTCTTTTCTTCTTCAGCCCCCTCGTCAGCAGATGGTTCGGAAACGTTACCTCTCTATTTCATAATGGTTATTACCCCGTCTGACAACATTTTGAAAAACTGAAAAATGGTCATAACGTTTGGAATCCATTCTTTTCACAAAATTCCTAGAAAATCTGCTGACCAGCAAAGCATGCTGGGAACTGTGGTTCAGCCACAGCAATGTATAATGAAAACACACAGAAACCAGGACCTAATTCAATCCCCGTCAGATAAATGACTACTTCATTACCAAATACATTTTGCAGTGTAATTTGCTATTCTACATTAACCATTAGAAATCTGTGGCTCGCTAGCTAATGGGGAACTACAAGTCCCAGCAGTTACTGAACCAAAAGCTACATACACATCAAACCTGCAGGACCCTTAGGTCTCTTATTCTCTCAGATGATCAATGTTTTTATTTTTTTTACAACAATCTAGACATTAGCAGAGTTTTTTTTTTTATTGTAACTACTGAATATACACTTTTTATGGATATACACAATGGAGTCTGCACGATAGGCCCGAACCAATAGGAATGTTTAATAGGCCCATCCCCCCCGTACTTTCATGGAAAATGTGCTGACTTTTTACCAGGTGAGACTTGGAATCAGCAAGCCCCAGAATAAGCTGAGACCAACACATTTGTTACATTACAAATTCCAATACATGGATTTAACTGTTTCATAAGAGGTAATAACAATACCCCTTGTATGCCACAGCCGTATTCACATTTGCTGCTCTCTTAAGATGCGATTGATGGGAAAAGTTTACTTATCACATTTTGTTATTCTTTTGCGTGAAATTACATAAACGATCATCTTATTTTTTAAGAGATTGGCACGTGGAAACTAATGCTGGGTTCACACTAGATGACATGCAAATTAACTCCCTGGAACTCCCGGACATACGATATAGTTCAGTGGTTCTCAAACTCGGCCCTCAGGTTTTCCAGGTCACCCGACAGGTGCATTCATTACAGACTGACACATTTTAAAAGATTCCCTTGTGGAGCTAATTACTTCACCTGGTTCTGTGAGGAGACCTGCAAAATGTGCACTGTGTGGGGTCCTGATGACCGACTTTGAGAACCTGTGATATAGTGCATACACACTGGCCCTGATTCTGGTTTACTCGCAAAAACAAATTCTCTCTTTAATGGACAAAACCATGTGCACTGCAGAGGCGGGGGGAGATCGAACATGTACAGTGAGAAATAGATGTATGCGCGATGTGTACTTCAAACTGATATCTATATTGCAGTGGAAAAATAAAGCAGCCAGTATTTACCCTGCACGGAAACAAAATAACACCCAAATCTAACTCTCTCTGCACATGTTACATCTGCCCCACCTGCAGTGCACATGGTTTTGTCCATTAGAGAATGAATTTGCTTTTGTGAATGAACCAGAATCAGGCCCACTGTGCGATCTTACAAAAGATGGGCTTAATTAAGCATCAGAGAATTCCTAATGGACTGTGAGCAGAAAGCTGAAAGAGAAAACGGCCTGTGGAAATTTGCAAATGAATTGTGAACTGATTGCTAACCACCATCTTTTCGCAATTCCAGATACATCGAAGAGACTGCTATCTGTAAAAATGTGACGGGCTGGAAATGGCTGACGCTGGCGTCAGAGACACTCCCCACATACAGATGTCAGAGAACATTGCTAGTGACCGGTGGGAGCTTGCATCACTAGTGATATAGAGTGTACACACTGAACGATTTGAAAAGTTTGGCTTAACAAATGGTCGTTACCAGCAAATTTGGGTCAAAATGTAGTTTAGTGTGTACCTGGCTTAAGGCCTATTATGCAGTCCCCTATTCAACAATTACAGCCACATGAAGGTCCGCATTATTTACATCACCACATGAGGCATCTTTGAGCAAAGCTGTTTTAGCTACTAAAACGAGAGATGTGCAGGTTCCGATTTACTCTGATTTACTCTGATTTTAAAGCAAATCACAGTTGTTGACAGTTGATAGCCAATAAGATCGTGCTTTGAAATCCGAGTAAATCAGAGTAAATCAGAGCCTGCACATCTCTAACTAAAACAACCTGCAAATACCTCAAACCTCACTCTCTTAACTAAATGTTTATTATCGATACTATATTTATTACTACATTTTTTTATTTTTTTTGCCGGCCGGTTTGTGCTAGCTGCTTATTTGCCAAAGTCAGGTGGCATGAAGGCGCGGGGACTAGACGTGTAGAACTCTGACAAAGGCCGGGGCCCCACAATCTGTAAAACCGTCCCTTATGTTTCCACATTTAATCTTTTTTTTTTTTTCCTGAAATGAATTTGTTTTTGTCTGTTTTGTTTCTTGTTCCCTCTGACACTTCCAATACCCCCGCATAAAAGAGCGCTGGTGAGCGGCCCAGGGGAACAGAATGAAGTTTATGCATATTTGTGTCTGCTCTGTGGTAATAATGGCACTGGGGCTTGCCTACATTGTATTAGGACGTACACAGTCTGTCAGAAACAAAACAAGACCTCAGCTGCTTTGCGTCGTCCCTCAGGTACTGTGCACAATCTTGGAGAGGTTAGCCTGCCGCAGGCTATAATTCACCGCCTGTGCCCTAACAAACAGTCGCTATTTGTATATGTAAATCCTGTAGCCGAGCAGGAAGCGGTTACCGTCCACTCTCCTGCCCTGAGTTCAGAGGCCTTCATAATTAGATATATGTACACTCCAGCCCTGCCCACTGCCTAATTATCAAATTACAGTGACAATAGACTATTGCTAATTAGTGCTCATTAAGATGTTTCTCAAGCTCAGGGTTTCATTATTAAAAAAAAAAAAGAGAGAAAAAATGCAAACAAAACCACAATATTTTAATTGATCAGTAAGCATTAGAGATTATTAAAAGGTAAATTTTCAGCCGGCTGATTATATTTGATTAAAAAAAAAAAAAGTTGCTGTGTTTTATATTATGTCCTGCGTGTTTGCAGGGAGAAAGGTCTATAATTGGTATTCATTAGCAGCCTCTGATATTTATCTGTTGCGGCACACCCTCCCTCCCCTGATTCTCCCCAGCCCGCTCCTGACGTTTCCTTTTTCCGTATCTTTCTTTTTTTCTTTTTTTTTTTTTAATTTGCCTTATCTTTTTTTTTTTTGTATGCCTGCACCAACATCAAAGTCATGAGCAAGAAGTTTTAATTAAGTGACACTAATGAGGTCGTCGAAAATGATACTTCAGCAAGTTAACACGCTGTTAAATGTGTTTATTCTATAATGTCATCAAAGGTGAATGTTTTTCACGGCAGCACATTCAAGTCATTAATGGCTACATTAAAAGAAGATACACATGAACACTTGGTCGTACATTCAGATAACTTTGCATTGATATTAGTCGTCAACATATTCTGTTGTGCCAAACCAATATTCATTCACGAGAACGCATCCTGCAAATTCAATAGTGACCTAATTGAGGCGTGAGGCACGATGCAACACTGGAGGCGACCATGTTGTGAGGTAAACCAATATTCATAAGAATGCATATTGTCCTTTATCTAGGAAATATAGCAGATGGAAGATGTATATTCTATGCTTTTTCCACTTAAACCTGGGTTATTGCTCTGCCAACCTGGGTCACGGCTGTGGAAAAGGGTCTAGCTTGCACGGTTTGTTCTGGGAAAGACCTGGATTAACAGGCAGTGTAAATGGCTAGTCCAGGTCATTGGACCCAGTTCCCGTTTACAGCATGGAGAGATCAGGGTGCAAAGCCTAGCTCTATCTGAGACCCCAGGGGGTACTGCACCCATGTGAACTGTGGGGAAGATGTACAGTATAAAGCAGTGATAAGGGAGGAGAAGTGATAAAGTGCCAGGTACTTTATTACCGGCCAATCAGCTCCTGACTGCTAAGATACAGGCTGGGTTTAAAAAAGGACAGATATGAGCTGATTGGCCGCTGATAAAATACCAGGTACTTTATCACTTCTCCTCACTTATCACTGCTTCATACATCTTCCCCTGTGTTCCAAAACATAGGTCAGAGCAGAGACTTAGGTTAAAAAAAAAAAGTGGTTTAAGCATGTTACATATACCACAGTCTAATAGTAATTTTTTCCCCAAAAATCCAGGTCCGACCCAGGTTTCGGACATGGTTCCAACCCAGTGCAGACACACTGCGCCTTGGACCCAGGTTATTCCTGGGTTAGCTAACTCCATTCATACTGAATCCTTGTCTGCCCTGCATGTCACTCACAAACACTCTGAATACACAACCAATGACACGCGGCGTGGTTGATAATGACAAAACAGGGAAATTTCTAGAGCAAATCCTTAAAACCATGGTACTGTTACTGGAACTATGCACAAGGCCCCCAATGATGTGTGTGGGTGAAGGTTTATATTTGGAGAAGTGATGTTGGTCCTGAAACTGATAACATATTTTTAGAACAGTGATGTCACTATCATGATATATGACATACCTTCCACATGACTCATATTTAAAGTGTCGCATGATGGAATATATAGCTGTCAGCGGCAGCAATGCAGACCTAGATATGACATCACTTCATGCAAGCGAGACTTGTTATTTATGTTATATGAATGTAACAATTGCTGTCAATTAAAAAGGATAATAGATGTCACATGTAAGTTCTGTCAACAATTGCTGTCAATTAAAAAGGATAATATATGTCACATTTAAGTTCTGTCACCTAGATTATATGGTCTCAGAGGGTACAATAATTCCAGTTATATGTCACAGCAACAGATGCACATAATTACTTGTATAACTATGACCATAAGATCGACAATGAAACTGGTTTAGAAAAAAAAACCACATTCAGACAAAAACCGTGTCTGATATATTTGCGAAAAGCAGCGCGGTTACACATAGGACCCGCCATCTCGCCCGCATCCGAAGCCAACCGTTGTCTTGTAAATTAGCAGATTAGTTGGGCCAAATGGCCCTTATCTGTCGTCAATTGCTGTGTTTCTATTTAAATGTAAATAGATATTCATGCATCCCCCCCCTAACCCTCTCACTAGATACAGGAACCCCCTCCCGGCCCCCACTATCATATACTCACACCACAGACACCTTGCCTTATGCCCAAATCACCAGTCGCCATCGACAGACAGCACCGGTCTGATTTTAGGAAAGGAAAATAGGGCAGCGAAAGTGAGATAAAATTTCCTCGCTGTACAACTGACTTGAATAGGTACATTGGACTCTTACTGCCGCTCGTTCCCATGGGACTATATGACCCAGAATTCTTAAGGATGGGGAGGGAGGCGTATAATACTTGATACTCGCCACCTATTCAGCAGATTCTTCATTGTGGCTCTTTGAAAGGAGCAGATAGTTGTGGCTTAGGCAGACAAGCCTCTTTTCTCTCCCTCCATTCAGACCTAATCTGTCCCGACCGGCCCACGCTTTGATTGACAGCTGACATTCTGTCTATGCTAGGACTGACGCGGACCTCTCTGATGGTTATCGGCATTGAAATGTTATGTCTGAAGATGTTTCAATTGAGCCATTAGGCTTTTTGTGTGCTTTTTTTTATTGTCCTGACTTAAGTAACTGAGACTTTTGTAATGGAGAGATGGAAGCTTATCTATAGGGCACTGTTTGTCAAATAAGTGACCTCTGCAGCTCCTAATTTAATCCTACTTATATTTTATGTCTTTATTGCCTGTTAGCTTACAGTTATTTTAGTCACAGAATAAGTTGGACCACACTGGAGTCTACTGTACCTGTATTCAGGTGGACTCTAGTGCACAGGCTTAATCAATATTTAGGATAAATCTATTGATTCATTAGGCTCAGGGGCTTTATAAGAGAGTAAGGGGCCCGTATGCAGGCTCTGAGGGGGGCAAGTCAGGGATAGATGTATAAAGCAGTGATAAGGGAGGAGAAGTGAGCCAGAGAAGTGGCCCATGGCAACCAATCAGCTGCTCTGTATAATTTTATATTATGCAAATTATAGATGTTACTTCAGTGCTGATTGGTTACCATGCTTTATAGAGTATTCAATCAGTTCTTGCCCCAGTGGAGTAGTAACATTTGTAATTTTCTTCATGTTATAATCTATGCAGACTTCGGGTTCCTGTCACATGTGTTTAACAGTTCCACATGAGTGTTTCGCGTCTTTGAATAATTTCTGATGAAGTGGGAAAAGCAGAGGTTTACAGTAATGAACTGTAAAACACTGGTGTTTTCCAGGTCCAAGCCATGGCAGCTTCAGGGTTGCATCCCAGAAACAATTCAACTGGCGGCTTTGAAACGCAGTGCATAATCGCTTAGCGATCAGCGCAAAGGAGCGAATGGACACCCCAGAAAACAAGCATTGAAACATTCTACAACCACAAGTTCTAAGTCTCCATTTATCAATGATTTTCTGATTAAGCGCAGCATTTAAAAGACAATTTTTTAGTCACTGATGTGGCATTACCAAAGTCTTAAAAAAGAACATCGACTTGACAAGGTGCCAGTTTACCCAAATAACAGAATTTCCCTGTGCAGGGCTGCCACTAGGAATTTTGGGGCCCGGGACTGATTTCCAGTCCGGGCCCCTCTGGACTCCCCCCATCTCCCCCTCATCCCCCCGCGCGCACTTACCACCCAACGCCTACTCCCTCACCCCCTCCTGCAGGTCCCGAAGCACAGGCTTCTTCAATGCAGGACGCCGGCAGCCAATTAAAACGCAGCAAGGACTGGTGAGCCAATCAGAGCTCCTGTACCGGCACTGATTGACTAATGGTACACAAGCTCTGATTGGCTCAAAAGCCGATGCAGCATTTTAATTGACCGCTGGCTTCCTGCTTTGAAGAAGCCTGTACTTTTTTCAGTGCACTGAGCGCAGCGCAGGCAGCAGAGAGGAGGGATGAGGTGAGCTGCCCATGCCCTTCCAGAGTCTACGGCCCGGGACAGCACACCCCCCCCCCCCCCCCCCCGGCGACCCTGTTCCTGTGTATAATAACTCTCTATAGATAAAGGATGAACATCAGTCTCTATGTTCTTACCTTAATGCTATGTGCAGTACTACATGAGTTCGGTAATGCTGCTTTTAAAACAAGAATCGCCTTTGAAGAATTTGTGATTTTTTTTTTTTCTTCCTCACAAATCCACCCTTGAATTTCTGGATTCAGCAGCCTGGTGCAATTAGCAAGCTATTAATGAATAATTAATTGCAGATACCATAGCCCGGAGAGGATTTTTTCCCTCCCTCTGCAAATGAATTATTTAAACAGTAAATATTACAAAGGAACGTGCATTCTTAGTGACTTATTGCTGAACATTCTGAAGTTTTACGAGTAAAAAAAAAAATATTATTTTCCTTTTCTTGGGACATTCTAAAAGCAATTAAATTGAATTGTGTACCTGTCTTGTTCTGTTTGCGCTAGTGTATAACAGTCATACAGATCTCAGGGAAAGAATAAGCACAATGGAATACGTTCAACAGAAATTGAACTATTTTAAAATGATGTACCTAACATGTGGCTACTGGACAGAAGCTTAATAGGGATCACTGATCCTTACAGCCAATGTAGAGTCTATATAAATGGGATTCAATATAGATGCATGTAAATATGTGGCCTGGTCAATGAATATGTGGCCTGGTCAATGAATATGTGGCCTGGAAAGAGAGATAAGATCAGCAAAGTACTGTCAATGTTTTCTGTAGCCTGTGTACCAGATCGGCAAATGGGTTAAATGAATGAATAATCCCTCTCAATACAAAGAGACGCGGCTGGCATACCAATAACCTTCATCGTGACTTTCTGTACCTGGAGCGAGCAGACAGCAGACACATCTAAGGGTTTGAGTGTGAGTCATCATTATATATACCCACAGTGTTACTAATCCTAAAATCTATTGCCTGCAGTGCCCCACCTGCGTGCTTTCAGTCTGCTGCTAGTACTGGAATATCCTCTCGTGAATGATAGCTGTATTTTTTATTATGATAACACAATACAGAATTGTGTTACCGCACACAAGCAACACTAAAACATGGTTCCTACTCTCCTGCAGTTTCCGGGAGGCTCGTGGATTATACAGAGATATCCCTGACTGGGGTGTAAATAACGCTTCCCAAGGGCCACTAGCTAGCCTAAGAAAATGACATAAAATGTATTATCAATCCAAGGCATCTGACTGGCCAGGGGGTGATGATGTCATTTGTTGCATCATACACATTGTCCCACCCACTTAGGGATACAAATTTGCATAATCAAGCCCAGTGCCAGATTAAGCCTTCGGGGGGCCCGGGGCACTTTAGACAGGGGGCCCCCTTGCACTTGTCATTACTGGCCGCAAAGTGGATGGATTCTGAAAATTGTTTGCAGCAGTAGAATTTGTATAAAGTAATAGATTAGAGGTGGGAATTTTTAGAAAAATCACAAAGTGTGACTTTTGCAGAGTCCAAAGTCTGCCAAATTGTGCCATACATGGCGCAATAAAACCAAGATGTATGTGGACACATCTGTATATATATACACACACACACACATACACATACATACTTACCACATGAAAAGTCTGTGTTTGTCCCTCTGCACCTTACTCTGTAGAAGACCTCACAGTCCTAGTGCTGCCTCTGATTAAAAACCCTCCCATGACTAAGCTGCTGCTGCTGTTCTCCATGGGCCTGAGAAGCATGTAATGAGCTCCACCAATCAGAGCTCAGCACAAACCTCTCAGCCTCTGCCCTCTGGTGCAAAGTGTCATGGGACTTAGTCAACTCCCAGTAATACACAGCACACTTGTGCAATCAGTGTGCCTTGGATCCCAATGCTCAGCACCATTAATCATTGTCACATTGGCAGATAGGTGAAGCTGCAGCACTACCCCACTCCCATGCACAAAACCTTTAGCTAAAAAAAAAAAAAATGTTTTTTTTTTTTTTTTGAAAAATACATGCCAACACAGGGGGCCCCTAGCTAGAGGGGGGCCCAGGGGCACTGACCCCTTGTGCCTCCATTATAATCCGGCCCTGATCAAGCCCCACCAATGACCACTTTACTAACCAAGTATTGGCTATACATGCCATACGGGGAAAGAATACAACATAAGAAATAGAACAAGTTGTGATACAGAAGGTGTAATATATCTGTTGGAATGTCCCTGTAAACTCCAATACGTTGGTCAAACAAAAAGATCAGGATAGCTGAACACATTAACAATATAAAAAAAGGACTATACACACACAGTGTGTCAAATCACTTCTTGGAATGCCACCAAAAAAAACCCCATGGGATTAAAATTTACTATAATACAAAAAATAAATCAAAACTGGAGAGGAGGGGACATAGTCAAAGAGCTTTTAAAAAATGAAACAAAGTGGATCTTCGAATTAAAAATCCTTCATCCACGTGATTTGAACATCGAGATAGAATTAATGCATTTTGAAATATAATACACACACAAACAACACTTACAACACTTACAAATGCAAATCTAATCACATATTTTTGCACGATTTTTAATAAGTGACACCAGAAGTAAAGAGAACATGTGGTTCCCACCAAAAGTTTTAACTTCCATCTCCTGTAAGAACAATTAGGAAGAATTTGAATTCCTGTAGGAAGAATTTGAGAAGAAAAAAGTAAGTTTTTAAAATTTTGCATCCTTGACAAAGTGCCCGCAGTGGCATGAAATGCGTTGGAGCAGAGGAGTTAATCCCCACTGCCAAACCCCCGATATCCAGCAGTCGCCGAAGAAGAAGCCACGCCGGGACCCCGACCGCACTCAACTGCACTGCTGACAACCGCCACACACGGACGGGATTTAGAAGCCGCTGCTGACATTTCCATTTGCAGCCGCCACGCTGCGCCATCTGCTCATAAAGGTAGAGACAGTTAGGCATCAAGTCCGGGGACTCCTAAAATTACTCCAAAAGGAATGTAAACATTTGTTTTTAACTAACAAAATTTTTTTTCTTACAGGTGTCCACTCAAATTTTATTTTACTACTTTATTCATCTCTTTAATTTTAATCAATTTTATTTAACACATAGAGCGCTTTCATGTACCAGTCTAAGCTATACACTGGAACTGCCACAGACAAAGTGGGCTCGGTTTTTGCATATCTTATATTGGCCATACATACCTGACAATGAAAATCTAATTTACGGAACAAGAAAGGGAGTAATAAAGCCAGGTAGACGATTCGCTCCATGCGCGATATCATTAATGATACCTGTTAGTGATGTCATCCGTTCCCCATTAGTCATAGTCAATATTGAGCTGCATGCATGGATGACAGAGGACATTGTCACCAATCCCCGGGAGCGCTCATTGTTACACGATATTGAGCATACACACTGGACAATATTAAAACTATATTGCTCAGAATGGCCCAAATTAACATTTGTAATATCTTTAGTGTGTATCGGGTAAAATGGATATTATTTTATTGATCAGGGTGCGGCTTTAATTTATCCTAATTTTTCACTCAAGAATGTTGCCAGTAATGGGCACCACCTCTAGATATCTAGACGCAAATCCATGAACTCAGCGCTGTGAGGCCGTAATACTAACCATTACACCGTCCGTGCTGACCATTTGGTGTTGACCTAGATATTTTGTACCGTAGTGGTGTACATAATTATTGTGTTGGGCCCATCTTTGCTACCATCAGAAGTCTCCAGCAGGGGGAGTCCTTTTCATTTTAGTCCGTATATGAGTGTTAGAGAGGTCAAAGAGCGTAAGATCAGGGAGTCAGAGGCTGTAATTATTTGCTGGAGGCAATAATGTAATTTATATGCTAGGTATAGTGAGAGGGCTGTAGTAGTGAATTACTACCAGGAATCTCATGAGCAAAAAACAACTCATGTATATAAAAATGTGTCTTATATGAAGTATCCTTTTCGTATATATGTACCTAACTGGTGAAGTGTTCTTTGTTTTCACTTAAATTAAATCCCATATTGCACTAAATTAAATCCCATATTGCATTATACATATCATGTCGGGAATTGCCATCAGCAATAGGATAATTTAAGGAACCACGCTCCACCAATCTTGTAAAGCACAGGGGTTCCTGTGTCAGGATCCCCACCTCTGCTGGTAATACTTGTTTATCCAGGGATCGTCACCATGAAGAAGTTTGAATGAATAGACAAGCTTTGATTGGATGGCAGCAGCTCTCCTTCACTAGTCATTACATTTAGTAGCAATAATTGTGGAATTTTTCTAAACTCAAGTATCTCAGTATTCTGTTTTTCAAAAGGTGAATATTGCAGTGCCTGATTACCAATAGGCAGATTAGGCTGCAGCCTAGGGTGCAAGAACTGGGGGGTGGAGGGTTAGGGGATGCCTTGCAGACAAAAAATAAATTTAAGGCCTAATTTATTCCAATCATCAGGGACTGATGTGTTTGTACAAATATTCTCTGTAAATCGCTGCGGAATATGTGTGCGCTATATAAGAAACTGTTAATAAATAATAAATACATTAAAATCAGATTGATTTATTGGGCACCACATGTCTCAATAGAAGAACAAGCATTAACTAGCAATCTGTAACACTGTATCATGCTGTTCAAATATTCAAAAATGTTAAAATATTATCTGTAATGCGCTGCGGAATATGTGTGTGCTATATAAATAATGACAATAGCCGTTCCACAGAGGTGCATTGCTCCGATGATAACCAATTTTGAGTTATGCTTTTGCATATGCTTTTAAAAAATATCTCACACAAATCTAACTCTCTCTGCACATGTTACATCTGCCCCACCTGCAGTGAACATGGTTTTGCCCATTTTCCAAACAAATTTGTACTGCGATCAAATCTGATTAAAGGCCTCAGTGGGATGCAACGCAACACTATATTTGTACATTCACTTGGGATTTGTTGTCCATGACCAGAGCATGGAGGGTGACGAGTTTTCAATACAGGAATGTTACCGTTATCACTGTGTAAAAGCAGTGGCATAGCTATGTTTTGGGCGCCCCCCCGCCGTTAGGGGGGGGCGCCCCCCCCCCCGTCGCCGCCCCGTCGAACACCCCTACCCCGCCGAGCACCCCTACCCCGCCGCCCATGCAAACCCCCCCTCAATCCCCCACAGCCTTACCTATCGCGCTGGTCCCGGCGGCTCCGTTCTTCTGCTGAGGACCACCAGAAAATGGCCGCCCCCATACAGCAGACAGTTTCAGAGAACTGTGTGCTATATGGGGGCGGCCATTTTGTGGTGGTCCTCAGCAGAAGAATGGAGCCGCCGGGACCAGCGCGATAGGTAAGTCTGCGGGGGATTGAGGGGGGGTTTAACTATATCACCGCAGCCCCCGGCGCCCCCACATGCACAGCGCCCCCCCCCCCCCCCGCGTGGTGGCGGGGGCTGCGGTGCTATAGTTACGCCCCTGTGTAAAAGAATATCCTACAAATGGTAAATATAGCATAGATAGCAAATATACTGTAGCTCGTCACTTCGGCAAATGTCTACAATCAGAGTTAAAGTGTAAGTGTAAGTACTTGTATAATGCTATGGCATCCTAGTTATAAGGCCACTTATATTATTTTTAAGGGATTCTGGGCACCGATATCCCCTTTACCACACACACACATACACACACACACACACACTAACAGTGCTTGCCTATGTACAATCACTGCTTATAGTAGATTTACACACTTTTCATGCAACAGTTTTGTGATTTAGTATCGATCAGGTGACAGACAGGTCACAAGAAAGTTGTCCTTTTCTCCTTTAGTGATGTCATAGGTTAGCTACTGCTAATGGGCTAAATATTAGTTCAGACCACTGTATGCTGGTGATGAGTTCAGTCCCCCCCAAAAAACATCAAATAGTTGATATAAATGACCTTGTTGATGAAGGCTTACTATGTTCTACCTAAACCAAAACAACATTGCGTTTGTTCACTACTTAATTTATTTTAAGGGTCCTTTGCTGGCAGAGGAACTGTACTTAGCGCAGGAAGACACCTGAAGGGCTGTCTGTTGGTTTGTGCAGCCATGCATGAGCTGTTAAACAAGAATGTTACACTGATAAGTGGCACGTATGGGGATCCTTTTGGCCAATCCATCTGTCCCTGCACCAGTAAACAGAAATCCTCTGAAGCGTGTAGTCAAACATCCATCACAGGCCCTTCCTATCAGTGCTGCAAGCCTTCCGCTACCACAACCTCAGATCAGGGTGTCTGCATTCAATTTGCATTGGGTTAATAATAGAGCTCGTGGCAGCTCTTGTCAGACTGCTCAATAGGTTTGTTCATTCGGGGGAACCACAGCTGGGTTACTTTTCCCTGTTTAGGTGGGAGATCTTGGGGAGAGGGCCATGGTTTCCCTAATGTAAAGTGTAAGCAAAGGTAGCCATTTTGCGCAGTGAACCAATATCCATGACTAATTGCTAATATCATACTTGCCTACGGTAGGCGCATATGTGGTTGTGACCAATGGCAAGGTGGCCTGCCCGGTGGGGTGGCTTCCTGATCACATCATCGTGGACCCGCCCCATCATACATTATTCTATGTAAGCATCAGCGATAGCTACTGCAATCACACCTGAATCAGACGGGTGTGGTACGGGACTCCGACAGTCGGGATCCCGACAGTCATTATCCCACCGTCGGGATCCCGACTGCCCGGAGTCAGACAGCATGGCAAGCGCAAAAAAGCCCCTTGCGGGCTCGCTCCACGAGGGAAAATAGTGGGTGGCTGTCGGGCACCCGGCTGTCGGGTAAACGACTGTCGGGATCCCGACTGTCGGGAACCCGTCCGGCACCCAATCAGACGCCATGTCCTAGCACAGGCCTTGCCTACCTGTGGCTCTCGCTGTTGTGAAACTACAATTCCCAGCATACTGTCCCTGGTTAGGCATCCTGGGACTTGTAGTTTTACAACAGATGGGGAGCCACAGGTTGGCCGGACTGCCAATTGATAAGCTACATCGTAATAACGGCTCAGCCCACAATATGGCTGCCTCTGCCCAGTGGTGCAATATGCACCATGTACAAAGGTAGGCTTGCAAAGAGAGACAAAGGGACTGACATAGGCCTAATCACTGGGCTGCAAGTGTTCGGGGCAAAGCGATCATGTAAACGCCACCCCGAACAACCGTCAAATTAATTCACCACCCCCCTTGCGCAGTGCCACATAAACTGGGATTTACCCAGCACTGTGAACGCTGTGGGGAGAACGGAACTGCTGATGATGTCAGCGTCCCTCCCTCAACGTCCGCCTGCATAGTTGACCTGAATACATCATGCTAAATTGCAATGTTTATAGAGAGCTTCTGCTGGCATTGTAATTGTTAAATGCTTACATGAAGTACAGTATGAATGTGTGTTTAACTGTGAATAGGTGTCAGTGAGTAAATCCTATTCTACTACCTACTACATACAAGCTGTTCCAGCGCCTCTCTGACAGTGAAGGAGTTAATGAGAGTGTGAATCTTGTCATGGGCCGCTTGCTGGTCTCCTATAAGGGAAGTGAAAGTTGACTTCTCTGTTGCACAGATGCAAATAGCCAAATTTTCCACCTGATTACACATCATTTTCTCTGGGTCTGCCGAGATGCTACGCAGCAGCCGGTAGGGTCTGGGTGGCTGAGATTCCGTGGTGGGATTACAGGCTGTTTTAATCTGAAGCAAGGAAAGTGTTTGTCATAATCCCCTTCACACAATGGGAAGTGCATCCACAGGAGATAAGATCCTCTTCAACAGCTGATCAGTATGTGCACTGCAGATGGATCATGTTCTAGATTTCAAACATTTTCCAAGACAGCAAATCAGGGATCACTCAAAACTAATCTGTCTCAGCCTCCGCTTATCCACACAGGGCTGAAATATAATCAGATATACATCTACATTTATATCTATAAGGTTTCTTATAACTGGGAGTTGTCTTTATTATTCAGGTGCATTCTGTAACCTAAACCCTCCTTCAATAGCCAACAGTGGACCAAATATTGCTGATTTCAGCCATGATTATCTCTGTAGCATGTCCTTTTTATAATGAAGGCCGTACAGGGCACAATCCAACCACCATGTAGTCAGATCACAGTCAGATTTGGCCAAAAGCCTACAGTATGTATACATGTGTCCAGTGCTGAAAGTCAGTCAATAATAATCACATACGTGGTCAGATACAGCCATTATTCATGGACATTCCCTGTTTGGACGATGCATATCTATTACAAATATAATAATGGCTTTATATCAAATGAGGGTTTACACACCTTCATGTTCCTCCAGTTTATGGGATTGTGGGGCAGATGTATTAAGCCTGGTGAAGAGATAAACTGGAGATAAAGTGGAAGGAGATAACGCACCAGCCAATCAACTCCCAACTGTCATATTTCAAACACAGCTGATTGGCTGGTGCGTTATCTCCAGTTTATCTCTTCACCAGGCTTAATACATCTGCCCCACTCTATGGCAATCCGCATACATTTATTTATTTAGAGTTTCTTATATAGCGCAGCAGATTCCGTTGCGCTTTACAATAGTAGACAGTGATAAGACAAACTGGGTAACAACAGACAGACTTGGAGGTAGGAGAGCCCTGCTGCAAGCTTACAATCTATAGGGATATAGGGGGGAAACACAAGGACGGGCACCAGTAATATGAATGCTAGTCCTACTTGTGCTTCTTCTGTGTGTTATCGCCTGGCATTTATATAACCAGGGTAGTTTATACAAGTTGAGTCTCCCATATCTGAAATGCTTGAGACCGTAAGTATTTTGGATTTTCCGTATTTTGGCATATTTGCTTACCATGGTAATATCTGGGTACTGGTTGTTAGGTCGACAGTCTAAAAGTCGACCACTAATGGTTGACAGTCAAAAGGCCGACACATCAAAAAGTTTGACATGGTCAAAAGGTCTACACAAGCAAAAGGTCGACCTTTTGGTTGTCTATGTCGACATAAAAGTGTACCACGTCCCCTTAAAAGGATCGCTGCGCTCGCCATGCACCGGGCATGTTGTCTGCCTGATCTCGGCACACTATTCATTTTAAAAAGAAAATCCATGAAAACCTCATGTCAACCTTTTTTGCTTGACATTTTTCGACCATGTCGACCTAATGCATGTCAACATTTTCACTGACTGTCGACCAATAGCAATCGACTTTTTGACTGTCAACCTAGACACGGTCAAGCTAATGATGGCATTCCCAGATATCTTTGGGATGAGGGATATGTCTATACACAGCCAGAAGGTCATTTTGACAAGATTTTTTACTAGTTTTGTTAATTAAAGAAAGTCTGTGCACACTGTCATTAGAATGTGACGGCAGTATACCATAGTGCAGGCATGTCCAAACTGCGGCCCTCCAGCTGTTGTGAAACTACACATCCCAGCATGCCTTGCCATAGCTTTAGCATTCCCTAATAGCAAAACTGTGGCAAGGCATGATGGGACTTGTAGTTTCACAACAGCTGGAGGGCCATCGTTTGGACATGCCTGCCATAGTGTAAAGTACATTTTATTATTAAGTAATCCCATAATATATGTATACCAGTGGTTAGCAATGCTGCCGCAGAGTGTTGGCTTTATGGCTTATATTTATTTACAGATTCTTATATAGCGCAGCATATTCCATTAACAACAGTGATAAAACAAACTGGGTAGTAACAAACCGACATAGAGGTAGGAGGGCCCTGCTCGCAAGCTTACAATCTATATATATACAATCTATATTTGGGGCAGTTTTCTATCTGTGTGGAGTTTGTATATTCTCTCTGTGTTTGCATAGGTGTCCTCTGGGTGGGTTCTCTGGTTTCCAGCTACAATACAAAAGCTTCTAATATAATGGGCCCATGTGTGGTGGGGAATATATGTTGTAAAACACACTGGGGCAGGGATAAGTGTGAATGATGATATACAGTACCCTCTTTGTACAGCAGTGTGTAATATATATGCAGTACGTATGATAATAATGCAATTTCTCTAAAGTGTGACTGAAATCTCACAATGAATGACTTAAATATTAAACATACCAGGTTGCTTCCAGTTTAATACCCCTTTACACCATCCCCGTGCTCCTGTCCGCTGTCCAAGATTGCCCTTTTATATGACCCCTTTGTTTGTTTAAGTATCCAAATTTCAAATGACTGCAGGACAGGCGGGATGCTAGTAGGTATCGATATCCTGCTAATTTCCCTACCAGCCCCTTCTCCTCCTCTCACATCTCTTCACAAGCAAAAGAAGAATTAACAAAGCCCAGAGAAGAGATTTGTTTGTTTATGTCACACATCTGTGCCAACGATCAGACCTGTTAACCATCCTTTCAAGCAAGCCTGCAGCATGCCAGTTGTGACAGATTTGAAGTAATGTTGATGGTACCCTGGGACTTGGGAGAAGTAATTTGATAAAGTCAGTAGCAGCTTGCGGGGCGGGGACACTGAGCAGAGATAAACAACGCTGTCAGACGCCTGGCCCATCAATACTCCAAAAAAGCACAATAGGCATTCACACGAACCGATACAGGAACACAAGTGTGACAATGCAAGACGACACACCACAGTCACATTAATACAAATGGTTTACTATTAATGACAGTCGTCAAGATTGTGTCTGGCTGTGTGTTGACCTAAGGTCATAAGAGGGTACATACAAATATACTGACAGGAAAATCTATTTGTATTTTTTTTATTTGTTACAGAAATATTACAATGTGTGCACATAGTAACGAGTTCCTACAATATAAAAGTACATGTTGCAAAAGGCAGAAACTTCATTTTCATCTAGAGCAGGGCTGGGCAATTGCGGCCCTCCAGATGTTAATGAACTACACATCCCAGGATGCTATGCATTAGTTTTGCTATGTGGCCATGCTGAAACTGATGCAAGGCATGCTGGGATTTGTAGTTCATCAACATCTGGAGGGCCACAATTGCCCAGCCCTGATCTAGAGGGTAGTTTAATCTAAATCACTTTAGTATATATACTAAAGTGATTTATCCATGTGATATCCTTGTGTATCCTTCCTACTTCCCTATTATAGATTGTAAAATTGCGAACAGGGCCCTCCTACCCTCCTATCTCTATGTCAGGGTTGCATACCCTCTCAGAAGTTGTGTGTCCCCCCCCCCCCCCCCCAGAAAGGTAGGTAAGCCTCTGGTCTAACCAAGTGACACGATTCACATCTTTGTAGCCCCGCCCCCCCACAGTGCAATGCCTGAAATACTGGCAATGCACAGTGGGGGGGGGGGGGTGTGCCATGTGGACGCGATTACATTGGTCACACCCCCGCTCTCATCATCTGCCGGACGCCCCACCCCTACCCCGCCATGCCAGTGGCCCATGCCCCCATGCCTGCCTCAACTGGCAGCCAGGAAGTAGGCAACCCTGCTCTATGTTTGTCTGTAATCACCCAGTTTCTTATCACTGTTGATTCCAATTGTAAACGCAATGGAATATGCTGTGCTATATAAGAAACTATAAATAACAATAATAAATAATAAATATGCTAGCAATGCCATTTACCAAGTCTAAAACTGAAACTGGTCCAAGGTCAGAAGATGACAACAGTTTGATCCCTGTAGGATGAGCTTGTGCGACTTATGCTGTACATGTGATAGGCAGCACCTGAAGAACAATTGTAACCTGTGCTAGTATTATGATTTATTGTCAGTTATTTATAGAGCGCACATATATTCCGCAGCGCCCTGCAGAAAGTGGAGCTTACAAGCTATATTCCCTGCCACATGTACATGCACACATTCACACCAGTGTTACTACTGTATTTGTTGGGAGCCAATTAATCCACCAATATTTTTTTTTTTGGGGGGGGGGGGGGGGGAACCAGAGTATCCTTAGGAAACCTACGCAAGAGCGGGGAGAATATACAAACTCCACACAGTTAGGGCTATGGTGGATAATAATCGCCAGGCAATAGCGACGGCAAGCATCACCATAGCTATGGCCACTACACACGATGTGGGGGAACTGTCTAAGTGATCTAGGGGTAGATTTATTAAGCTCGGTAAAGTGATAAACTGTCTGGTTTTTACAACTGGCCAATCAGCTCCTACCTGTCATATTTCAAATCAAGCCTGTAACTTCACAGGTAGGAGCTGATTGGTCGGTGTTAAAAAACAGACAGTTTATCACTTCACCGAGCTTAATAAATCTACCCCCTAGTGAGATCGCTTAGAAATGCCCTGAAATCTCCCTGTGTGTTGGCTTCATTACTCTTGGTGTTTCTTATCTGCTGACGTCTGTTTCTAGCGGATTAGCAGATAGTACAATGCCGTCTTTAAGCTATGAAACATGCTTTATAAATAAGCAGCACTAACTGGCACTGAAAGGAATATGATTCAACCCATTATACACAATGTAACGAATAAGGACATCAATTTCCAGCCATAGTGAATCCGATGTCAGCTTGTTACGTTTTGGATAGAAACACATCTCTTTCACCCCATCTAATGATAAGACGCTAGTTTGTGCTATTATTCACAGGGATGTCAGATAGTTGGAATGGATTACAGCACATGTCAGGAGAGATCATTTATCAGATGCACGGGAGAGAGAGAGATGTTCTGTATTCAGACTTGTTAAACACGGATTTACCTGATTGGAGTATCAGTATATCCTTTCAGAATATCCTTTCTGCTCTGTGAAATTCACTTTGATTTTATTACAGTGCACTTTACAGAATCTCTCATCGCTTATTGCTGGAGCCTTCTTGTAATGTCTTCTGGACCTTTGGCCTCTTAATTTGTATTACTGTTACTTGCCATTGTTATCTCTATACAGAATGGGGTAAATTGCCTAAAGCTTGTAAAAATGAAAAGATTTTGTGTTGCCCATAGCAACCAAACAGATTCTACTCTTTGCAAAAGAGTAATGGCGGGCAAAATCTGATTGGTTGCTATGGGCAACCTCACCTCTTTCCATTTTTAGAAGCGTTAGTATATTTGCCCCAAGGTACGACCTTAACAATAGATAGCGTACGTGCAGTGTGAGGGGCTTCCTGTACAATGACAATCAACTTGACAATCAACTTCTTGCTGCATTTTATCTTATGAAAATGTATGTGTATTTTAATCCACTTGGCACTCCAGCTGTGGTTAAACTACACATCCCAGCATGCCTTGCAACAGGTTTAGCATAGCCAAATAGCTAAATTGTAGCTGGGATATGTGGTTCAACCACAACTGGAGGGATAAAGGTTCCCCCATGCCTGTTCTAATGAAAAGCTATACCTAACGTGGACTGGAGTGCACAGCACAGAATTATTAGCATTGCAACGATCCAGCATAAAAATAATGCCATCGGTTACTGCCACTTGCTGCTAGGGAGAGAGGTAGTGTTCATGTGTCTTTATAGAAGACTATTTTGTCTGAAGAAGATGATAACATTTGCCTGCAATATTATACAACAACAATGACTCCTTTAAAGTGAATTTAGAGGATTTGGGAGCCCAGCGAGCATGTAGCCACCGCAACGTCAAAGGCACGCCCCCTGAACGCACTTCCCCATCCGTGTGCACGGCAGTGAAAGCGTATGCAGCCGTGGACACTGGGGGAAAATCATTCCCCATCGAATTATCAGGCCGCCAGACCTCTTTTAATGTGTAACCTCTATTGCATGCTCCAGTCCGCTGACATCGGTTCATCCCACCTGATATTCATCATAACAGATGGGACAACCCGGAGGCTGACGGCATGCTGTGACCGTGGACGATATATCACTTATATCATTCAATGTGTACAGCTGACCAACATCTTGTGCCGTCGGTTGTGCTGTTGGCTGGCGTACCATGTCATTCTGATGTGTACCCGGCCTTACTGGCCTATCTGGGCCTATCTGGGATGTCCTCACTGGGGACCCTGCCCCACACCCTACATCACAACTTGTTATCCCCCCACTTGTGTTTGTGGCATAGCATACAGTATATATGTGTAATACAGGTGTAGCGAGTCAGTTAGGGAGTGGGATAGTGAAGCATTAGTCATGTCACTTGCATCCTGGTCACGTCTCCTCCTGTACTGGCCACACCCCATTATTATGACTTTATTTACAAGCACTGACATATTATGTAGATTCTGATTGGTTGTCCATAGCAACATCCCAAGTGAAATAAAACTCCCATCTTAGTAAATATCCCCCTTGATGATGTGTGAGTATACACACTTGCTGTGACATGCATTGTGCAGCATGTAATCGCTAGAGATATGTCAGGAGTGACATGCGGGGAGCACACATAAGCCATAAGGCTGCATAACATTATGAGCAGCCCAGGGCCAACCTAATTGTACATGAGGAGAACCACCATCGGTATAAAGGGCAGGGAACTATTTGGCTTTGCTGGAGTCCATACTACTGCAATATATTTGCTCCTTTTCGTAATAAAGCTGTTAAGCACTTGCACTTTGCCTATAACCTCGTGTTTCTGATCAGGCCCATATGTAAATCTCACAAGGTAGTATTTAGTAGCATAATTAATCCCTACTTTACGTTATGAGAAATTCTTCATATTCCCGACCCTGCAACGTCCTTTAGGAAGATCCATGTTCTAATTAGACTAGCCCATCGGCGTCTTTTAATGAGCATATTAATCACAGCGATGGGTACCATGGTGTCATCACAGGTTTTAAATATGATAATCTCCGTTGTAATGGCTCTGAAAAGTCAGGGCTTAGAGGCGAGGGGAAGGTCTGAAATGAGCCTGGTTACTCTCCTCTGCTTTCTCCTTTGGTGACAGAGAATTCACAGATTTGTGAGTGATAAGGCAGATGCTCCGAGGAGGCAGTTTGCAGACACCACGGCCTCTAACAGCATCATAACTCAACTCTGATCATTATAGAGCTGGGCAGACAAGTCCCATGATCCCCAAAGAGCTTTGAGCGGCTTCCGCACCCTTCTCTGTTGTTAAGAAAGGAGACTCTAAAAGTCTCTCTGTCCTTATCAGGACAGCGATAATAAAGACAAAGTTTTCCACTAACGTGAACGCCAAGATTTGTGAGCGTTGTGCATATCATTTGTATGTTGTCGCGTTTACATAGCAGCATCATTTGTACTTCTATATCACTGTTATGTTTTTTTTTATATCTGAAGCATTAATGTGATGTAGATTACCTGCTTCATGTCTCATCTACTGTTCATGGTAACAAGGATTTGGAGTGGTTCTGCTGTCAAGGGATGTAACTAACCTACCTCCCACTAGAGGGTCAAAAAAAGGGTATTTCAAGATAATAGCAATCCAGCTGCAAGGGGCATAGTCAAGGTCATTCTTCTCATGGGTCAAGGTGAGAACATCATCATAGGTGGCACAATCCTAGTGTCAACAAAGACAAGGTTCCCACCTTGCTCCCCAGCTTCCCGGATCCCTGGTCACTAGCCTTTTTTGGTAACACTTCATCTGTGCTATGGTATTACAGTTTTGTGCATGAGTCAAGGTGAGGCTCTCTGCTGCACGCCGTCACGTTTACAAGGAGTCCAAGCATGTGATGGAGGTGGTGAAACCGTGCCCTCATCACGAGATCTCAGTGGAGCTGGGAGATGATTCCGCCCCTTCAAGTCACCTGATTCGCATTGAGGGGAACCCCCAGAGTTGTTATACAGAAGATGGGAATGGACGTCACAGTGTTTGTGTACCATACGAGGAGCCCCAGGTGGGCTCCATATGTTCTACAGCCCTCCTCAATTATATGTGTAACAGCTCCTGCATTGGGGGAATGAATTGCTGACCCTTAATAACCATAATCTTTCTGGAGTCAAAGGATGGACGTCTTTGCTTTGAGGTCCGGATCTGCGCTTGTTCTGAGAGTGACCGGAGGACGGAGGAAGAAATCTTTGTGAAGAAAAAAGAAATGAAAAGCAGCAAAAAAGAGCTGCCGTGGGCGCTCCTCTGCTGGACTCGGCCTTGCCCAAGAATCGAAGTCTGGAAGAGGAGGAATATTTCCATTACAGGTCAGAGGCCATAAGCACTACGAGACACTGAAGAAGTTAAATGATGCTCTGGAGATAAAGGATTGGGTGGATCTGCAGAAACTGACTCAAGTTCCAGAAATGTGATGAGATTAAGCCCCAGAAGCTAAAGAAGCTGCTAGTGAAGAAAAAGCAGAACTCTGCCCTATGTGACCCACCGCTTCAGCCCCACCATGCCCGCCCTCCCTCCCACCTGCCCAGCATTTATTAATCTCTGATAGAACAATTGGGGAGTGCTACTCCACACAGGTATTTGAACAAATATGTATAACCAGAAGGACGAAGGACGGAGGAAGAAAACTTCCTGAAGAAAAAAGAATTGAAAAGCAGCAAAAAAAGAGCTGCCATGGATGCTCCTCTGCTGGACTAGGCCCTGCCCAAGAATCGAGGTCTGCAAGAGGAGGAAATATTCCCTTTACAGGTCAGAGGCCTTAAGCACTACGAGACACTGAAGAAGTTGAATGATGCTCTGGAGATAAAGGATTGGGTGGATCAGCAGAAACTGACTCAAGTTCCAGAAATGTTGTGATGAGATTAAGCCCAAGAAGGGAAAGAAGCTGCTAGTGAAGAAAAAGTAGGACTCTGCCCTATGTGACCCACCGCTTCAGCCCCACCATGCCCGCCCTCCCTCCCACCTGGCCAGCATTTGTTAATCTCTGATAGAACAATTGGAGAGTGTAACTCCGCACAGGTATTGGGGAGTGTTACTCCACACAAAATTTTAGGATCAGAGGCTGTTACAGCGCTATGGTAACCTCATCCATGCTTAATATATATAGGATTGTTAAATGTATTCATCTGGTGGTGTTCTCTTAGAGTTTTAAACTATACTTACAGTCAGTTTATATGTTATGTATGTCTATTTTAAGTTATAATAAAAGTTTTTAATATTTTATTCAATTAATTAATTAGTGCCCCAACAAAAAGTTTATTTTCTTTCCTTTGTTCAATTTAACCATCTCTGACTGTAATCTGATAAAAAATAAATATTAATAATAATAAGAATGTTTTCTTTAAAAAAGAAAAAAAAACATTTGAGTCCGGCCCATTGTCCGCTACAGATGCACCAAGCCTGCAATAAGGTGCTATCAAAGCAATGCATACGATATTTCAAATTACACAAATAACACTTGAAATCCAACCTTATACTCCATGGTTATTACCAGACGCTTATTTCTTTAGGGCTCCACTGGTTCAGATAAGTAGTGTGTAACTAAATAAGAATTACAAATATTTATTTCAATGTCGTGATCTCATTGATTTTGCATCTGTAAGATGATATAACGTTTCTCTGAGCCGGATAAGGCACTAAAGATGTTAAAGTCGTTCTGCATTGTTTACATCCTCTCTTTGTCACTCTGCTTTCACGAGGCAGGCCAGTGACTAGATCTGCGCACACTGAACTACCATCATCTGTATTTATTGCTGCCCACTTTGTGAGTTCACAGTTTAATTTGCCAGCAGCGGCAGCACTCAGCTGATGCGGTAAAACAAGATAACGTTAAAGTGTCACAGAGAGAAGGGAGCAGCGGTGATGCATTGCTGTGTCTGTCACGCCTATCCTGCACATTGACAATAGCTCTCCGATTACTCTCAATACATTGAGGTACGGTGGTTATGCAAACCCATCAGGAGGACACTTTTAGAGGGGATAGAGGGCAGTAGCTAGGCCTAGATTCGCCAATGACATGCTTGTTTAGTAGACGATTTTTAACAATTTATTTATTTTCCTTAGATTGCTCTATTGGACTAATTTATATTTGTATGCAATACCTATGGTTTGCATAGAAATAGAATTTTGGGGTGTCTGTGGTGGTGAATTTGTATGAAGGCCTGACGGGTCCAGGGTGTCCAGATCCGGCAGCCAGCCTGAGTAAGCTTCAGCTTCTGCAATCCCCCATTAAAGATGAATGCTTCTATTTTTATAGGGTGCCCCACTGACTGGGACTGCCACCTCCAACAGGATTCAGCATAGCCACTGGGCCGGCACTGGCAGCATTTAAATTGGGGCACTGGTGGCCCAATGTGACCTCAATACATAATGTAGATTAAAGGCTACTTGATTCACTCTCCTTTAGAACCGACAACAAGGCAGGTTTAGCAGTGATTTATAGAGTGGGGAATCTGAGTGTTTACTGTAAATCTCTCTTCCAAAAAATCAAAACTAAAAATATTCCATTGTCAAGTAAACTGGTAGTGCCTGCGCTTCTACATATTCATCAAGCCCTGTTTTGCACTTAAGACCAAGAGCCTTTGGGGAGGTTGAGTTACTGGAGGTATTTATCCTTTCTATCACTATTCCACCACTAATCCCTACTGAGTAGCGTATTAGCGACTCAAAAACGAGCTATGAGTCTGTATATGACTAAGAACGAAAGATTGGCAAATTTCCACTTTTTCCTCCATTTCTGCCTCCAGACAACCCCATTGTGCAGCTTCTACCAGTGGTGTGACCGGAGGAGTTATGGTAGGGCATAGACCTTAGCAGGGATTCATATAAACTGAGAAAACTGTAAATGACTGAGGACCCTAAGGGGGGTATGCAATCCCGGATCACGACTGTCGGTCCGTCCCGACAACCGTGATCCTGGCCCATTTGCAGTTTGCCCGAAAGCAAATCGGCTGGCGGAATTCAATGTCCCACCTGCCGATTCCCAAAAAGGGGGGCATGTCCACATAAATGGCCATGGATTGTAGAGATGCGGCCAGAACGAGCCTGACAGATTTTAAAGTCAGGCTCGTTCTGCCGTGATGCCTCTTCAATGCTGTCAGTAATGACAACATTGAATAGGCATCCGCCGCAATTTTACCCGTCAGAAATAGCGGCGGAGGATTGCATACCCCTCTAAATCTGCTGATTTGTTTCCAACTCAAGATCTCTTAAGATATTAATAACCTGTGCCACACAGCCAGGAAACACAGAGCTACACATTAATCGCCAACAGCCCAATGGTCTACAGTACGAGTCCACCAATGCACTGTATTCTGTTGCTACTTTAAAGCTTGGTATGGCGTAAAAAATGCACTGCGATAGCCAACTACTCTGACTTGAGGGTGTGCCTTCATTTTTTATTTCTTTCAGATTTCATTTCCGTTTTCAAAACAACTCACATAGCCAAACATAGTTACTCTAACCCTATGAAAGTAGAAACATTGTACACACAGCCCTTGGCTTGCAGAAATCAGGCCAGGAGATTTTCTTGCAGACATTAATGTTGACTTTGGTCAGCAACCAACAGAAGCGTTTATGACTTTATATATCACCCGATGGGAACCGTCTCAAAAACGACCAAACACCAACACAACCAGGAAAAGTCTCCCATTATTTCTCCAGGGCAGGCATAAACATTTGTAAGGCTATTACTCCCAAGGATGGTGATAGCAGATATGGAAGGAGACCAAAATAATACCCCATTATAGAAATATGTATTTTGTAAGTAATACATGCCCTTTAAATACACCAATTTACACTCATCCTCTAAAATATAAACACTGTCATTCAGTTCTGCAGTGCTCTGAAATGTTCCAAGTCATAATTAACCCACTAATGAACCTTTCCTTCTCCTCCAGGGATTGGATCTGTCATCCTCCACGGGATCAAGCTATGAAGTGTGCAGTGTCTCCCAGACGTGCAAAAACTCTGCCGTTTTCCACTGTTTATTTCTCCCATAAACCACTGGGTTTCGTTGCAAGTCATTAGCATCACCTGTGTTAATTACACCAGCAAACCAATCAACAGTTCTGCACTAATTAGGTTTTCTTTATTAAAGTCGGAAATTGGCAAGAAGACTATAGTCACCTAGGGAAATTATGTGAAATGAGTGTTTATGCTAAAAAGCTGCTTTATTTCACAATATATGTAATGTATAACTACGCGATGGAACATTGCTGACTTGGTGACATATAAAAGTACATAACCTAACATGAAAGCAAGTGTGCATCTGCTCCGATGCTATAAAAGCCAGATTATTGCACACAGGGATATGTTAGAAGTGTGTGTGGGAGAACCTCTCAAATATGGGTCATTATATATGGTATAGAATTTGTATTTTATTACATTTTATAAACTCTATTCCCTACATTAGTGTTGAAATATACAGGGTTTTTATAAAAAGTAATGAGACCTATTTTTCTGATGCTCCAGGCGGGTTCGATGGTGGGGGGAAGTCAGCTTCAGTTCGCAGTGAGCGTCAGTCACCTACGAGCTTCCGTGTGGTTCATATCGTGGTTTTAGTGGACCCTTGTCTCTAGGCTCGGTTGAAGCTTAAAATGTAACGTTCTATCGAACAGCCCTATCGAACAAAGGACACCACCATAGGTAGAGGTCAAAGCGGCTTTGACGCGCTGCTTGAAGGACGTTCTGTAAAAGGACTTCCAGGGCACCATCCAAGCGTGGACAACTCGTTGGCAGATGTGCGTCAATGCACAGGGGTCTTATTTTG